>NC_088981.1:54655326-54965037 GCF_963932015.1 Anas acuta
GCACAAGAATCTGGCAGGTATCCCACCACTCAAAATACAAAACTGGCTCAGGATCAGAACCCCAAAGTGGATCAAAAGCCCTCATGCTACAAACATCAGAACATAATCGTTTTACAAAACTGATTTTGGTACTTTTTACTGGGGGAGGAGAGGAAGAGTATGAGTAGGTCAAGGCCTTCAGTCTATTATGTTTTTACCTGCACTCCCAAAGTAGCGAATGAGAAAACTGGATGAACCTATGTAGCTTTCAGTTTGAGGCAGAATGTAACTGTGACTGAAGGACTGATTTTTGAGAGGCTGAATTCTGAAGGAGGTCTAGAAACTGTTTAGGAATTTTTTGAAAAGAATAAGCAGCAACGTTAAACCCCATCCCCTGCGGAGTTCACTAAGTGGTAACAAAGATAATGCTGTTCAGTGTTCATACTTCCATTTTTCTCAGAAATAAGAGTGGGTGTTTTTACAATTCTGCTCCTTGAGAGTCTTCCATGAGATGTGTCCTGAAAACAAAAACACTTGGGGATGTCATCTCAGGCCAAGAAGAAAGGAGCCTCAACCACAACTGAGTCCCAACCACGATGAAACCTTTTCAGTTGCAGCACATCAGGGCACAGTGCAGCTATGAAGTGCACAAATGCGTGCTGGCTTACATCAATCAATTCACACCATGTGTTTGCTGCTAGCCAGCCATTCTCGGATCACACTGCCCACTTCTCTCTACTTATCTGCTGCAGGAGAGCTGCAGTCTGTGTAGCCTATAACAGCAGTAGGACGTAATCCTCTCACTCCTAGTGGTAAATGTCAGTAAAAGTTTTTTTTTTTTTTTCCCCTCAGAAGGATCACTGTTCAATTCTTCACATAGAAACATAGATTTAAGAAGATAACAACTAAAGACTGGCATCTGTGGTCCTCACACAACTGAATAGTCCTACTTACTTACTGGGTATTAAATAAAAAAAATAATAAAAACAAAATAATTATTGCTCAGAGGTAAAGTAATGAGAGTACAAGCATACAAATATAATCAGTAAAGAGTTCTTTCACTTGTAGTCTAAAATGTGGAAGTGACTAAAAATTAACTTGTGGGAAGATTTTAAACTAAAAGAGGGGTAACTTATACTATATGTTAGGAGGAAATCCTTCACTGTGAGGGTGGTGAGGCCCCGGCACAGGCTGCCCAGAGAAGCTGTGGATGCCCCATCCCTGGAGGTGCTCAAGGCCAGGCTGGATGGGGCTTTGGGCAACCTGGGCTGGTGGGAGGTGTCTGGAACTGGGTGGGCTTTAAGGTCCGTTCTGACCTGAGCCGTTCTATGAAAGATCTGACATGTTCTAGAGGAAAATTATTTTAAAGAACTGCACTTCTCTGTTTATCACAAAAGGTAGAAAAAATCTTTTGCATTCTCTGTTAGGACTTTTTTTTTTAATTGCTCTTCTTTGATAAAGTTTAGCACATGAACAATGCTTATCAGTGTGGTATTTGATCAGTGAAGAAGCATCGATATTTTTTTTTTCCTCTTGGCTTTGTATTTATCAAAACGTTGAAATGATCCTAAGATAGTGCTCAGTACTAACACTTGTCCTTTGGATTTAGTTCTAGGCAGTTACCAAGGACAAATACACCCTTGCAAAGGGCATGAGCAAAATCTGACTTGACCCTTATTTATTCTGATTTGGACATCCCCAAAGTGGAAGCTGGTAACAAAACAGTGCTCTGTAAGCATGTGTGTATACATACACATATGAGCATGGACACTAACTTGGGAGATCTCTAGTTACACCATTAAATCATGCCCTATTATTTCCTTACCACAGCTAATGAACTTTCTTAACTCCTTCGGTAGAGATTGTGTTGAGTAGATCTAAAAATGCTGATGATTATTTCTGATGTTTTCCTGCCTCAAGAGTCTAAACATACACAACATGTAGAAGAACTTCTCCCACTTGGAAGATGGAAAAAGAATGGACAAAAATAACCTCTACACAGAATCTTTAAATAGAAGTCATTATCCGTGAAAATTGCTGGCAAAAAAACTCGAATGCTATTTAAATGCTTGATTGTCCCAGAAAAAATAAGCGCTATGTAGAAACAGTTGACTTGGTTTTACTGACAGCAGTCAAACCGTGTTTGGTCAAAAGCTTGATTATTCGGTGTTATTAAATATAAAGATCTCTGTAAACACCACAATTTGTCATATGATTATCAGATACTGTGTTCAAAGCATCGAAAATCCTGATTAATGAAATGCTTAAAAAAAAAAAGATGACAAGAGTAAATTAGTATGATATCATGGGAGAAAAAGGCATCACTAACAAAAAGAACATTTTATTCATAAACCTGTTATTCTATGTGCAGATTGTTTTCTCTTCATTACTGCTTCTATACCAGAAAAAAGGATAACTCTTTGATTTAAGAAATCAGCTATTAACCAATGCCAAAATATATGCTCCACACTGTATTTTTTTTTTTTCTGGAAAAACAAGCAGGAACTGGGAGAAAAAGAAATGACTTTTTTTTTCCAGACCCAGGCCTCAATCCTGTAAACGTTCTCTTGTGTATATGAATGTATCTGAAAGGAAGCAGTGCTTAAAATAAATGCATGTTAAGTTCAACTGCTTTGGTTGACTGTTCAGGGTGTTCACTGCTTTATATGACCTAACCCACTGTAAAATTAAACACCTGACTAAATGCTGGTAAAATTGGATGCTTCTCATAGGGAAGCTGCTGCATATGACCATTTAATTTTAACACACGCATCCCAAAACATAATTTCTTAATTGAAAGCCTCTGCAGTCATTCACAAAACAGGATTATGTAGCCTCATTTCAAAGTAAATATGGGGCTCTGGTTCTACAAATTCTTATGATACTTAGTTAAGTCCACTGCCATGAAGGAGGTACAATAAGTTCAATTTCAGCTTTATCTCTTGCTGGTAACATCGATGCCATTCTGCAAGACTAGGGTCTCATACTGTTGCTTTCTCAAAATATGGAAGCAATCATGATGCTGTGATGCTACAACTCCTCCATTAAACTGCTATTTTTGCTCCCATCAAACTATTTAAATTGGTCCCAGACCACATCACATTTGCTTTTTTCTACTCTGACTTGTATGCTGTGGTTTCACTGGCACAAAAGGTAGCACAAACCAGCAAAGATGCTGAAAGAATGGGTCTTTTATTTCCTTCCAGCATTAATTCTGGGATGGCTGGGTTACTTCTTTGAACAGCACTGCTGGCTTATGTTTGCCTGATGTACCTGCCAAGCTATGGCCTCATCTTAAATGGAAAAAAATACTGTTTAGACATTAAGCATCTAATAAGGATGCAATCATCTTTAGGTATTCATAGGTACACTTCTATTCTTATACATAATGTGTTATTAAATATAATAGGCAATGACCTGCAGTAAGTCTACATTTAAGTAAGAATGCTACCGCAAAACTTTACCTCTTTGGTAACAAAACCTCAGAGAGCCTCTACAGATGTTCTCCAAGTCTAGTCTTCCCTTTTGAAATTGCTCACCTACAAGTGCCCTGACAAAATACCTTCTTTCTACACTTTGCAGTATTAAAGTTAAGGTACCCAGGAATCATATTTTTTTCCTAGCAAACTGCTGAAATTCATTTGCGCAGATGGTAACAGATACTGGTTTTCAGTAAAAGTTTAAATGGTATGTATCGTATGGAGCCACTTCCAGCAAATGTATTTTAGGATGTCAATGTAATGTCACTCTTGATTAAATCACAGTGTTAACAGGACAGGTCTGACAGCCAAGAATATACAATATCTGGAAAAAGGCCGTGTCCAAGATAAAGGACTTTTAAAAAAAAAAAAAAAAAGTTAAAAAAGAGAACTTTATTGTAATACATTCTTATAACCTGTGGAACAACCTCTCACAGTGTTTTATTTTTTTCATATTATGTATTCCACATCTTACAGGCTTTCTGCCTCTCCATCCCACTGTTACTCCATAGTTTCCTCTCTTCCCAATTCATGATAGCACCACAGGACTGCATGGTGAGTTGGATTGCTGAGGCTCATGACTGAAGGATGTTCACATCACAGGATAAAAATAGATCATCGATTACATTGCGTTGTATAGCAGTAGTATGATTAAAGCTAACAGTGTAAGCTTAATGTTGTTTTATTTCAACTAATCTCAAGCACTAAAGTATTTAGCAGCACCAACTCTGAATTGATTTTTTAAACTATTACTACTCCTAATGACTTAATTGAAGGTCTAGTGCTCTTACCGTCAACTTTGGACAGCCAAGTTCTACATGTACTGACATTTTTATAAGCAATTTTTTGCATTTTTTTCTGTTTATCACAACTGGAAAACAGTTTAAAAGGAACAAACCTTACTGAACCAGTTTGGATTCTTCTTTTTTGTCATGGCAAGTGTGGTGCCAAAACCTGCTATCATTCCTGCTGTTGCAACAGTACCCAGAAAAATTCCACCTGCCGAGAAAAGTTTAAGAAATAAAAATTAAGATTTTGTTTTCTAGGGTGAAAAATAGTAAAAACCTGTTTTGAAAATAACTGAAAAATGAGAATCTGTCAGCATGTGCTGAAGGGAAAGGATGTTGTCCAAATTATTTACAATAACCCAGTATAGCAAGTAGGACAATTATTTTGAAATAGAGCACTTTGACAATGAATAGCAGGTGTTTATTTGTGAAGCATGGAATGCAGAAGTCTTTTGCATCCCAGAATGCCTTTTCACAGTACTTCCAAATGTCCACTGCTCCCTCAGCAGCCTCTCTCACTCCAGAGCCAGGCTACTAAAATCATCTTGGTCTATCACTGTGCCTTGCCCTTCTCCAGAGGAAGATGTGTGCAATTCTTCTGCTGCACCATTTGATACTTTAAAGAGACATCCGAGAAATCCGTGAGTACCTCAGAGAACCATTCTGTAAGCAACACTTCCTTGGTTTTGTCTGTTTTCTGTTCTAATGCTCTATTTCAAAATAATAATAATAAAAAGGCATGAGCTTTCCCAAGACACAGAGCACCCCTCACTTTCAGTTCTTCAGTGTTTCCAAAGTTACATGGGGTCCATTGGTCCCTCTGCTTCTTGCATCAGAAGGGCATGTGTAGCCACAACCAGATTGCTTTTAAGAGAAAGATGCACCACAGACTGGGTGCGCTGCACAAAAGCATCTGGTTCATATTGAAATCCCCTCTTTAGGGGGCTACACGTTCTTATTTTGTGACCAAAAAGATAAACTGCAGTCAGGTTTAAAAATAAAATGGCCTGAATAGAAGGCAAGATGCAAAACATTCTTATGTTAGGTATAATAGCCTCAAAATTAATTAGGCTGTTACTGTTGATGGGGAAGTTTGCTGTAGTCACGTCACTGAAGCACATGAGGTACCTCAGGCAGTGCCAGCAGGCGGGACGCCCGCTGCCTTTTACACTTCAGGGTCTACTAACCAGCAACCTGGTTGTGACTTTTTTTTCCCCTGATTTCGGAAACAACCACGGGTTTTTATCAGCTCCTGCCCTCAGCAGAGGCGGACCTCCACGCGTGCCTGGGGCCGGGGCCTCCCCTCAGCGCCCCCGGGGCAGCAGGCGCGGGTCTCCAGCCCCGCCGGAGCCGGAGCGGCAGCGGGGGCGCCCCGGGGGGCTCCGCTCCTCGGCCCGGGCCGGGGCCATCGCGGGCCGGCTCCTCCTCGCCACCGATCCCCGCACCTTTGATGAGGAAGACCTCGTCCTGGGCGGCCGCGGAGCTCCCGGCGCCCCGGGGCAGGGCCGGCCCCAGCCCCGCGTCCAGCGGAGCTGCCGCGGCGCCCTGCGGGGCGTCCCCCATGGCCCGGCAGGAGGCGGTGGCGATGGCTAACCCGGAAGGGAAGGAGGAGGGCAGGGACAGGCAGCTGCCCTTCCTCCTCCTCCTCTTCCTCCTCCAGCCTCTGAACACCAGCCTTTTTTGGCAAGGAGGCGGCCGAGCGCAGCCCCCCCCGGTGTTCCCTCCCCGGCTTCCCTCAGTGCACCTCCCCGTGAGCCTCTGGAGTTTGTACCCGAGCGGCTCACTGCGGGGGATTGGGTTGCTAGGCGAAAAATGGAGTATTTTGGGAAACTTCCTGGTCGCAGGGCTTGTGAAAGCCAACCCGGAGCCTTTCCTGGCAGGGCGTGTGCTGCGCCGGCTGCACGGCGTTTGGGCATGAAGGAGCAGCTGGGAGAGAAACACGAGCTCTCTCTCTGTATATACATAATAATAAAAATAATATTTTTATTGTATCTTAAAGCTGAAGTGTATACGGTTGTATAAAGTATTTAGATGTCATTAGTATGCATAACACTAAAACAACAGCATACATACATTTTGAGTGTAAGTTGTGCCCAGATCACCCAGATGTCTGCAAGGAGAATCATTGAACTGTCGGGATAATAACCTCTTTTTTTGTCCTTGATGATAAAGTCCTGGATTTTCTTTTCAAGATAGTTTTTTTGAGTTCACATCAATCAACACATCACTTTCTTTCAAATCTCCAGGACAAGGGAGAAAGATGAGAAAAGGAATAATGGTGTTATTTAATCTTGGTTTGAACAATGCCAGGAATCTATCTTTAAGAGAGTCAGATAAGATCTGTCTCTATTAATCATTCACAAAGACTTAAAGCAGGACATAAAAACTCTGTCTTGCTGAGTAACTTAAAATTCCTAGTGTTGCAAAATAAATTGTCTTGCTTAAAAAAAAAAAAAAAAAAAAAAAAAAAAAAAAAAGTTTAGCAGAATTGTGTCCATCTAGTTTGCAATATTAATCTTTTCTTGTTCTCCTTTGAAATATAATTTACACAGAAGCCTTGCGTTTTCTCTTCTTATTCCTTCTCAGTCACTGTTACAGTACACAAGTGAACAGACTGTAGCTACTCAGAATTAACCTGTTGTCTTTTCTAAAGTTGTTATCTTTCTCTAAAAACAGACATTTTTCTGAAAGACTGATTTTTATGATTCTAGTATCAAATGTTCAAATCTTCAAAAAATGAGGCCATGAAAATGCATATGCAAATAAGGTTATATAGGTGCTGGTAGGATTGAAAAATGCATTGCTTTTTACTCATTTAATTTGACTACAAGTCTGAAGTTAGACAACATCAGTAAATGATAATTGCCAGGTTCAGGCACTGTGTGTATGTTTAATATTTGTTGAAGTTTGCAATGGCCAGGATGCCAAGTTTCACAGCAAAGCAATTGTGGGTGGTAGACTTCCTTCTGTGGTCTTCTTTGATTATAAAAAAGAAATAGTAAGGCAAAAGCAGACGGTATGAAGCAAAATTTTCAGCTTCAAAGTATGTGTAAATCTGCATCCATGATTCTGAAGTTGTCTTTAGGATTTTTACATCAACCCTTGGGTTTTCATGAAAAATTTGTAACACAGTGCCTCTCTTAAGGAATTTCATAAAGCATACAGTATTTATGAGGGTGAGGTATGGAAACACAAAAAGCAAGAGCACAAGGAAGAAAATAAATTTAAGAAATATACAGAAGAAACAGGTTTGCATAAAGACATCCCCTAAGTTTTATGGGTTTTGTTGTTGTTTTAAAATAATCCTTGTGAATATGTGGTGTTCCTGCCTATAAGCAGCTAACCCAAGAAATAAGAACACTGTGTGCAAACTTCTTAACATAATGCTGCAAAATATTTCAGTCCTGGCCTGTGTTTCTCCTGCTCCATGTCCTCTTATGAGCAGACAGATGGCTAATTGTGCAGGAGTGCACAGAGACAGGAGAACACCAGCAATTCACGCTGAGGGCTGGTTTCACTTGAGGACCAGGGTTGACATCCAGATCTTTAGAAGAGAAAGAGCTAGTTTATAAGCTCACTGGGACAAAATAAATATATTTACTGAACTACCCAACTGTCTGATAGTATGTATTCAGAGCAGCCTTCAGTGCCACTGCAGAGGAAGTTGGCAGATGAAGCACAGCATCAGGCTTGGAGATAGAAAATCCAATTCAAAGCTTACAGGAGGTTGATTTGAATACTGGTAAAAATGACATGTTCGCTAACAGAATTTAATTATGTAAAAGAATTTTAAAAGGAGCCAAATGCTGGTTTTGGAAGGAGAGAAAATACAGCAGTTGAGCTGCTTGTTAGCTCTTGGGTGAGTTGAGTCTTGCTCTTTGACTGAGTTGGGTCATTTCCTGTATTTATGAAAGCTTTGATATTCCTGAAAATACAGGGCACCCTTAGCTTTGTGTACAGAAGGAGGCATGAGGAAGCTGGTTAAGCATTTCAGATCAATTTTCTGGTCTATTGGACAAGAAAGGGAAGCATTCTGCAACTATGATTTTGTTTCTAGCGTAGTTTCTGGTTTTATGGTAATAAGAAATAAGCTGGTTACTGTTGTGCCTTTCTTAAGACTTTGGTGTCTGAAATTCATGTGCTAAGAGTAAGTCCTCAGATCTCTTTTAGGAAAGATCTGGCCACTGAATAATGATTTATAGGATTTAGACACAGATATCCTGACAAAGTCAGTGATCATTTGTCAGATAGAAGAACAATTATAGTAAGAGCCTTGCATCTGAGAAACAGAAGACGCTTCAAAAATATTGATTGAGCTAGCTTCACAGATTTATGTGAGGGGTATTTTTCCATTTAGAGAAGAGGAAGTGAAGAAATCAATCGGTTTGCACAAAGTTTTGCTGTAGTTCTTTGGAAAAAGAATAGGCTGGGAAGATGGATCCCTAGATATCTGGTCATCCCCTTCAGCACTAGTCTGCTTTTCTACCTTACTGTTTACTTCTGCAGAAGATAAAATGATTCTTTTTTTATTTCACTTTTTGGTTATTCGGTAGCTCAGGCTTAACCTAGGACAAGACTGACTGTTGCATTGACACCACAGTGTCCTGTATTTGTAAGGCCAGAGCCTGGCCACAGTTCAGTAAATGGCAGAAGTCCCACTGGCAGTGTGGCCAGAGCTCCAGTTAAAAATCCCAAATTAGCACTCATGTGATGACATTAAGGCTGATCAGAGGCACACTGCACATTTCAGAGATGTTGATGTCACATGTTGGGGCTGTCACATGTCTTGGACCATGTTCGTGTGGCTCTGCAGAGATGGGGACATTTGGGGAGCTCCTGGGGAGTGATGACTTGCATTTGGGGCTTCAGGAGATACAGGTTTCTGGGGGATGGTTCTGAGGACATCTCAGGGGCTTCTTGCACATAAGTGTTTCTACTTATTTTGTGTTCTTATCCCTTACTAAACTACGTGTTTTATTACCTGCTCAATGTTTAGAATGCTCTTTCTCTGCAAATGAAATATGCCCTCGTCTCTTTGGCTGTGCCCACAGTCCCTTCTTAACTACAGAAACAAATCATAGATCCTTCCCCAATTCCTGTGATGCTACCATTGCTTTAGGGGCCTAACAAATATTTATGAGCTCTTTTTTTTTTTTTTAATTATTATTATTTTTTGTGGGATACCATGTCTTTAAGGATTTCAGTATGTATTTCATTACAGAATGAAATATTATCTATCAACTTTTATAATTATTTTGCAGTGCTAGAAAAGCCTTTAACATGACCCAGAGAAAAGTGTATGTCTGATTAATTTCAAAAAAAAGAAATAGCAAAAAATAATTTATTATTGCTGTGGTGCCCATAAAGCATGGTCTGGGACTTCAGACTCAGCCACTCTGCCTATATGTCTGACCTGAGGTAACAAAGGTGGTCTGGTAACAAAGGTTAGATGGTGAGCTGTTGTCACCTGGCAATAGCCTGGAATCAAGGTTTTCTGTGGAGAAAAGTCTGTGGACAGAAGAGACCTCTTGGTGACAGCGCAATATGTAGGGTTATGTATCCTGTGTGTGTGTTTCCAGCTGTGGGCTTCACTGGGTACCTCTGAGTCCACCGCTCAAACAGGTCCCCACGACTGTCCCTCATGAGGGCAGTCGGGCTCAGATTAAAGTTAAAGCCCTGAGCAACCTGGCCTGAGCTCTCAGCTGACCCTGCTTGGAGAGGAGGCTGGGCTGGAGACCTCCAGGTTTCCCTGTCACCCTGGGTGGCTTGGTACAGCCGGGCACATTCCCCTGCAAACCCAGCGTGAGTTAGTCAGAGAGGCTGCGTAAGAGTGGCAGCAAACTTGGCTCGTTTTCATCTGATTCAGATCTAACTCACCAAATTATGATGCCTTCCAGTGCCGGGGGAACACACTACCGTCATGGGCCAACGCTCAGCAGCAGGAGCATCTCCAGGGCCATTTTCAGAAGTGGATGATGTCCGGATGGGCCAGGAGGAGAGCTGCTGTGCCCAGCCCATGCCACTGGGTGTCCTCATGAGGCCAGCTACATTGGTCTGGGGGCCTTCGGCGGTGGCACATGTTGCAAAACACTCGGGAAAGGGATTGGGCTGGTGTTTTATTTGTCGTTGGGCGATGGCCAATATCAAATTGACTCATATAGTACATCACCCGCCGAGAAACCCAGCCACAAAATTAATTGGCATGAATATGAAATGTATACTTCTCCTAATCAGCTTCAGCGAAGATTATATCCAAAGGCCCTTTTTGCGGTCATTCACAGAGCTTAATTGCTATAGTTAATATTACAATTAAAAAAAAAAGGCCTGGGAGGAGAGCTGAATATTAGGCTCATGATGAATGATAATTATCACTTTGTGTAGATGGGTGAAAAACGTTTCTAATTAAATTATTCTTGTAGCATAAATTAATAGTGTGATCTGGATAAAGCACTTTTGATTTCCCATTTAGAATATTTCTAAAAGTGCCACGTTTGTGCCAGAATTTCAGTCTGTAGGTCAACCTGCCTTTTAAAAATACCTGACTTCTCAGTGAATTTAGTTGCTTATCACAGCTTTCTGCAGTGATGTTCTGCAATAATGGGATGGTTCAAACATTGCACAGAGAATAAAATCAACTATGCAACTAATAGTTCTGTGAGCTGGGGAATTCATAGCATAATTGGCAGGGTTTCATAGCATAACTGTCACATCTTATTCCTATAGCAATTTCATCTCTGTCTGAGGATTTTTGCAAGACACAAACCATTAAGCTAATACTCTAAAAACAGGAAAGCTCATTAGCAGCTCTAGGGAAGGGGGTGAGATGGGTGCTGAAGGTGCCGGTCATTAAGGTCTGAGAGAAAAGGAAGTGTGAAAGTTGCTAGGAAGAATTACTCTACATGCACTCTGCCTGTGCTCGGGAAAAATCCCATCGTTTTTGTATACCTAGCATTTCTTCCTCATCAGTGAGAGCCACAGTGAGTAAAGCAAACAGGCCGATGTAGCGGGCTCAGCTGAAAGTGTCAGCCTGCACTTCAGGCAGTGGATTACAGATAATGACTCTCAGATGACCAGTAGCTCCGTGGCCTAATATATACAGCTTACTTGTTAGGTGTTGACAGCAGCCTTTTCCAGCAGGCCTCGGTAGACATTCATTTTAAGTTTCAAAAGCGACTGTCCCTGCCTGCAACAGGCCGTTTTTGAAGGTTATAAGTGGGAGATAGATGGCCACTTTCTGTCAAGATAATGGGAATTTTGTGTCAGAGCCCTCTCCGTGCATACGGAAGACTGTCCCTGGGATTTTCTGCATGCATGCCCTCTCGTGTATGCAGTACATTAGCGCTTACTGTATATATCAAAATTTGGCACTGCTGTATCTCTCTAAACATTGCATTAATCCATCTGTCTGTCACCATAGTAACAAGGCTCCCTATTGATGACTGAAGACGAGCTGAACCATTACAACTAAATGTGCATGGTTAAAAAGAAGTGAGGAAGCTCACTTGGTGTGAGCTACAGGGACACTGTGGACATATGGTAGAAAATGGGCTAATTAATGTTCTCTATTCATTATTTTTATTCATGGTCATCCTAAATAAAGCCTATTGCTAAAACAGTCCTTAAATATGATCTTTGCTTTCTCACATTTGCTTATTACAATTTCTGAAGAAGTCAACATTAAAAAATGTGTATTTTTTCAGAAGTTTACATGTTCTGTGGTACAGATATCTCCCAGAGGGTGGAAAGATGAAATGAATAACTTAAAGATCCCAAGTACAAAGCAGACCAGAAATGTTGCTGAATATTTCACGGCACATATTCTCTCTCTCTCTCTCTCTCTCTCTCTCTCAATTCCATGCTTGTAACATTGCCAAAGTAAAATCAGTAAAGTGCATGCATTCATTAAAGGATCAATGTCTAACTGAACACTGGTAGTTAGTTGGACCTGAGATTTTTTTGAGAACCATAATGTTGTGGAAACTCTGACATGAATTACTGTACTTTGTAAATCATTCTTAGACAATGAATTTCCATTTTTTATTACTCTGGCGCCATGCATGCTATTAATGGTAGACTCGAGTCTATAATTCTATTAGGCTATAAAGAGGTCTTTGGTTTTAGACCAGAAATAAAGCTTAAAACTAACCACTGGCATCTCATCTCCTTCTGCGTTTGTTGGACAAGGCTTTTTGTTCTCTAGAAAAATGCTGTGTATTTTTTGACCCTCTGCAGACCTTCTTTTCTAAGCCTCTCTGCTTTGCTCACAAAGTTAACACTTAAAGACAGCTACAAAATAGATAAAACGAGTGACTAGAGAAAAAAAAAAAAAAAAAAAAAAAAAAAAAAAAGACAGGAATACTTAATTTTAGAAGCGCTTTGCTGCATTCACAGAACTGAAAGTATGATTAATTAATTATTTTTTTTAACATCAGGATTTCCAGCTCTTTGAAATCTGTTTTAAGCTACGGCCCTGTTACAACAAGCCCCCGGGTCAGGATGTGGCTGACCAGGCCATTTTATCTGCCCCACAGAAGCCTCATTAGTCAGGAGGTCAGCTGGGGGCATTGCTCCCAGCATGAGGGTGCAGGCTGCATACACTTGCCCACGTGCTGGATGGATGTGTATCAGGCACATTTTATGACATCTGGTGTCATGCCAGGCAAACACAGGGATTTTGCTCTGTTAGAGGGTATATGAATCCCCAGAAGGTCTAAGTCAGCTGGACCTATTTGACAAAACAGAGAGGTGCAGAAACTTCCAACCAGCCTAGGGTTTCTGATTCACTGCTGACATTTCAAGTGCTTTCTGCTCAGCAAGAGGGAGGGAGGAAACAAAAAAAAACTAACAAAACCTCTTCAGATGAAGACAGGTGATCTCTTGAACTGATAGGAAAGAGTACTGCTGCCTGATATGAAGTAGAGGAGAGTTGCAAGGAAGAAGGAATAACTGAAGAGAATCTTTCTAGTTTTATCTTTGACAGAAAATTAAACATTAATTCTGAAATTTATAAATTCCAGGGTTGTAGCATTTGCTGCTCTGGATGGACAGGGACATGACAACCTTATCTGGCCTCATATATCTTTGGGGGTACAAAAGTAGCACCTAGACATGCAGATGATGTCTACTGGTGATGTACACTATAATCTAGCTTGCCTTTGCTCAACATAGTACTCCACCTCCATCCCTGGGTGCAGCAGGCCCTCCAGGACAGCAAAGAGCTACAGCCACAGCCACAATTTCTCAGACTTCCTCTAGCAAGCTAAGCTTTCAAATGTTCAAGCAGCAGTGTAACATATGTTCCCCTGAAAAAATGAATTTCAATCAGTTTATTATATAAACAATCTTACAGTACAGTCAAATGGAGTTGCTAGGGATGGGAGGAACTTTGGTTTATACTTACAAAAATATACATTTTAGTAACTTTTAAATTAAATTGTTAACCATTGGGCTAAAATACAAAATTTAAAAGCCTTACCAATTAAAAACTTCAGTATTCCCTCTCTAACTCAATATTGAATAAAGCATATCTTTAAAAAAAAAAAAAAAAAAAGCAACAAGTGTTTTTAATATTTTTTAGAAATTACAAAATCTGTGGTTTCTTTTAAGCTGAATTTTGCAAAATTTCACTCTCCAGTGAATTCCTTTCTCTCTTGAAAACTCTTGAAATCTAAAAACTTCCTTCAAACCATACCATTGCAATAAAAACTCATTTCAAATCCTGACCTAGCACAAGAGAGTTATGTCCTTGCCAGCTGTATTTCTGTCTTCAAGCTATGCAGTACTTATGTCCTCTCACTATAGATGGGAGGAATTTGAGTGTCTATAGGAGACATGCTTCTGCCCTGCCCATACGTTTGGCTGCTATTCATCTGAGATGGTGCTTGTTCACATCCATTTCAGTCCTCAGCCACTCAACAGAGAGAAGGGATTTCATGATCAAAGATTTTATTCAAGCAACACAGTACTGCTCTTTGTGTACTTGTTTTTTGGCCAGCTGGGATTCCTGCTGCAGCATTCCTATGTTTCCAGCTGTCTAATGCTGATGCCCTCTCCCAAAATTTAATTTTATCCTTGTGCTGTGTGAACTGTACTCCAAACGCACACAGAGGCATCTTTGGTGCATTTCAGGTAAATGTTCAGACTAACAGCTCCTGGGGATATCGGTCAGGCTGGACTCCAGGACCTATGTTGCCTCTTCCCACCTGGAATAGACGCTTCTGCTTCCACAGCATCTCCCCAGGCTGCAAATTGCATGTTCTAGGCAGGTACTAGGTGAGGACTTGGGGGGCTCTTTGCATTGCTTTCCCTGATCTCAGCTCCAGGGCTGACATCCTCGAGTGGGATGGCAGGGAATATGGGCTGCTTTGGTCCAGAAGGGGTACGGGGTGGGCAGCAAAGCAATGGGATACCGTCCACATGCCTGAGAACTTGGTCTTTGTTCATATATGAGCCTTGACCACAAGCTTTGATGCTGGCCTGTGCAAAGAGCATTCCTGAACCTGCCGCCTGCTCAGAGATAGGAGGAGAGTTAAGATTATGATGGTTAAGGAGATGGAGAGTTGTATACTTGGGGTGGGTTGGTGTGGAGGAGAGAATCTGGTGCTTTTCATGACTTTGAGAGTGGGTGGGAAAAGAAAGTGGGGGTCTTTTTGTGCAAAGAGGTGCTTTTGTGTTCCTAAGGAGGAGCAGAGGAAGGAAGGAAATTTGTGCTCAGGACTGCTTGGAGGCAGCAGCAGTGCTGAGATGGATATATATGGACTGAAAGACATACGCTCATGGGAATAATCCATGTCTAAGAGTTCACCACCTCTTTCATACAGAGATACATCAGGTCACAGAAGTTCTTGCAGAGTGTAGGAACTGGCATCTGATGAGAGAAAGCAGGCCACGTGGGCAGCAAGCTGAGGTCACGGTCACTTGCGACACTGCACATGTGCAGCTTGGCTGGGAAGGGGCACTTCATCCAAGATAAAAATGCTGCAATGCCTGAAATAAACACATGCTTCCTGGCTTTGCAGAAGCCCAGGTTCTGCAAAGGGGGAGAGTGCCAGCTACCCACTTTGGAAGAGTGAAGAGCTGAAAATGACAATGATAGCTTCTCTCTTACTGCAATTATAAGCACCATAGAGAGGCAGCTGCTGGGAGCGTGAATCTCATCTTTTGTTCCCTGTAACAGGGGAATCCACACTGGGAAAAGAGCTGGCAACATTTTCAGTGTTGCTGAAGAAGGTTGTATGGGAATACAGGCAGTGGACAGTGGCCTTGAAGATCTTGACTGCAAACAGACCCACCTTGGATCTGCGAAAGCTGAACTGCAGCAGCTGCCTCCTGAATATGCATGGGTGCCCAGATTGCTAGCGCTGAATGGCAGGTGCTAACTCAGACAGGCATCTTACATGTGGCTTCCTCTGGCCAAGAATTCTTGATTATCTGCTGCTCAGCTCGGATACAGAGCCCAGATATAGAGCCCAGCTATATGGCACGGTGCCATGAAGACTGTTGGTCTCCAAGATGCAAAACCTCATAAGTCATGAAGCATTGGTTGTTGTCCTCAGAACAGTAAATAAATGAATAAATAAAGAAACTCTACTTCATGTAAACGTAGAAGCTTTGGCAACATGTGGAGAGGTGACATCTGGGGATGACTTACCTGGACCTGGCAGGCTTGGAAGAGGCCTGAAATGCTGTCATGTTTTCCTGAGCTGTTGCACAAGGAGAAGGTACAGTGGCACCTGCAGCAAGGAAAACAACAGCAGGTGGGGTGTGCTCGCAGTGTGTGCTATGCAAAGGTTACCGGTGTGTGTTAGGCTTATTCTGAGCAACATGTTGTGGTTAGGTACTGTGGTTAGAGCAGACAATTGCTGAGTGTTCTGCATGGTGCATAATAAAGCTGTGGTAGGTAGAGAAAAAGCTGGTCTGTACCAGTTGGCCTGGATGAGAATCACAAAAAACAGGGGCTAAAGCAGGTTCTCATGAACACCTTGAGCTACCTCTTCATGCCACTGGTAATTTGTTCCTTGACAGCATTCATGTGGACAACTCCTTCTGGTGCAGTTACTTCTGAAAGTGGAGAAATGCAGTTTTTTTACAGATGATACACCTCCAAGATTTTCTTCTATGTAATTTATTCCTAACAATCCACCTGCAACTTATCCCACGGGCTCCAGGTGCTTAATATTTCCTGTCTTGATATCATCGGCCCCTACTCCTCAGCTCTGAGCAGCCACCTGAAGCTTCAGCCATTGGCTTTACCACCTCAGAGGCACACAGGGCTGACATTGTTTGCCTGAAGGACTCGGGCTTCTCATTACGTGTGTTTGGAAACTTCCTTCTTCTATGCATGCACACAGTTTATAAATTTCTACATGTAAATATCTATTGAAGTTATCTCAAAGTTAAAAGGGGAGCCTATTTACTAGTAAATGAAGCTCTCCAAACTCAGACATTCACACAAGCAACCCCCTCCTGCAGTGTCATCCGTCCGTTCCCCCCCTCCCCCTCCCCCCGATATTGATGGTCACTTGAGGTTCTGTGGCTGAGAGACAACTGACGTAGGGTCAGTTGTCTCTCAGCCACAGTTCCACCCAGTTCCACCCCCCTGCCATGGGCAGGGACACCTCCCACCAGACCAGGTTGCCCAAAGCCCCTATCCAGACTGGCCTTGAGCACCTTCAGGGATGGGGCATCCACAGCTTCTCTGAGCAGCCTCTGCTAATGCTCTCATCATGAAGAATTTGTTCCCTATATCTAATCTAAATCTACCTTCTTTTAGATTAAAACCATTACTCTTGGCCTATCACTACACTTTATCATAGAGTACCCCCTCATCTTTCTTGTTAGCTGCCTTTAATTAATAGAAGGCTTTTATAAGTTCTTCACAGAAAGTATAAAGATTTCTCCAGTTTCTGCTTACAAACACTTGTGCTACAAATGAATATGTGGATTTCACAGAGGGAGGGACTCTGGTTACTGGTAAGCAATTTCATTGCCTTTACATCAAATCTGAGTTTAAATTGTTCTCCCAACTTTATTTTTTTCTGAAGCTAATGTTTCTGTTTTCATTTTGTTTTGTTTTGTTTTGTTTCTGTTTTATTCCTGTTAGTATTATAAAGCTTTCAAGTGTAATCTTTGCATATTATTTATTGCATGAATAATTTTCTTTAGAATTCTGAACGGATTTCTTGGATTTGATGCTTACAGTTTTATTGGTTTAAGATGTGATTATGTTACAGGCTGCCATTTGCTCATCAGAATTAATTTATATGAATGCTACTAGATTAGTATAAACTAATTATACAAAAAAAAATAATTATAAACTCATTCTCCTATTTTGGTGTGAAAAGCAGATGTTCTAAAGCCTTTACAAGTCATTCTCAAAATCTTGGTCAAAACTTTGTGTTAACCATATATGTAATCCCATGCCTCTTCCGTTCCACTAAGTTCGAAAAAAGAATTAATGGATAATAGTCTTACAGGAAAAAATAGAAATATGTCTTATGAGGCCAACTTGGGCATATCTGAAGAATGCAAGCTTCTGAGAACACTTAAAAGTGAGCCACTGTACTCATTGTGGTATGAAATAAACGTCTATGAATTGAAAAGGACATTTCCATCTGAAAAAGTTGCATTCAGTACTAGTATAAGTAATTGCTAAATTTCTGATGTCACAAGCTTCTGAGAAGAGCAAAGCCCATCCATTTATGTGTTCGCAGAAATACGTGAATGAACAATGTAGTAAATAAATGAACAAAGACACAGGGAAAATGTGTTTGTTTTATGTCTCTGACCACACTTGTATATCATCTGTGTCACATTTCTGTTAATTGTCAGACTTCCTTTCTCTACTGCAGTGTTGTCAGCCGTATGATTCATGAGTCATGTCTAGCCCTTTGTTGACAGAGCTCATTGAATATTCATATTTGAGAGTATAAAGTATAAGTTTCTTATTCCTTTGGGGGTGGGGGAAAGGAGGTAGGCCTTCCAAATTCAACATTAATTTGGTCCTTACTGCACCCCTGTGTCTGTCATGGCTTATTGTCCTGAAAACAATAGCTTTCTGAGGTGTAAAATGACCTGTTCTCCCTTTTTATTTTTGCTCATTGTTTTATGGCAGAAGGTGGGGAAGAGAGATGGGTACAAAACCCAAGACTTTGCTGTTTGCTGGAGGAAAGTATATGTGGTGGGGGAAGGCAGGTGTAGAAGAGACATAAAGCCAAGTTGAAGGCAGGGAAAGGAATACGGGAAAGAAAAGAAGGGACTGAGAGAAAAGCAATGATACAATGCTGAATCTTCCCAGTTAATGACGTTGAATTGTGACAATGAGGCATTAAAGAGATTTTCAAAAGCAGTTAGCTCCATTTTCAGATGGCCTAGTTAAGCATTCAATGATGCAGATAGCCCCCCTCTGGGATTTTCAGAAGTCTCTAATGGCCTAATTCCTCCAAGGAAAACTGTTATGCACTCTGTGTTACTCTGCATCAACGCATTACGGATGTGTTCCACTGACAGCCATGGCTGCTTGAAGCGTGGAGTTCAAAACAGCGAAGCAGCCCACGACTGTAATTACAACGGAGGCTTTTCTCTAAATGAGCGGCATGCTCCTGCAGGAGCTGGGTGACAGCGCTTTCCTGCTCTCCACTGCAGAACACGAGCTGCCTTTCCACAGCACTGCAAGAGGCTCTTCGCTGGGGCAGCAGAGAAGAGAAAGGAAGCAGCAGCCAGGAAGCATGCACAGAGGTGGGGAGAAAAGGTCATAGATGAGATAAACTTGAGTATCTTTGTGGTTATGCTTTGATCTGCTAAGAGTCTCGTCCCTTCTATAACCCACGGTAAGAAACAGGAGTTTAAAAAAAAAACAAAACAAAACACCTGTAAAAGGGATATTATTTTAAGCAAGAGATATTATTTAAAGAACTCCAACCCAAAACATTTTTACTATTTTTACTGTTTTGGTTACTTAAAACATTTGAAGTGGACAGCACCACATTAATTACAGGAGCATTTGCAGGTGTGTACTGGTGGTGGTGGTGGTGGCTTTTGTTGGTTTCCTTTCTCAATGGACTCACACAACGGTTTAAAGCATTGGTGAGACTTCCTTGCTCTCTCTAAAGACACTGTAACTTGCTCAAGTAAATAGGAAAAAGGGTAGAAGTTTCAGGTATAATTAAATTTTTAAAAGTTTCCTAAAAATCGATGAGAGAGAGAGAAAGACAAATTAATGCCAATGCTGTGGGGAGAACTTGGTCACTATATATTGCAGCAAGTCTTAATGATAAGCCTGAGCTTATCTAACAGTTCACCACCACCCAGCAGGGGAAGGTCGTGCTCTCCCTTCCTTTCCTGCTTTTAAGCTGTGTGTTGTCTCCTCTCACTTTTTGCCAGGACCTAGGGGATGCCTCTATGAGCAGGTCTGGCTAAGCCTGAAGTCCAGGGGCAGCCTAGCCCTATCCAACTGCTGGCTGCAGTCCTGCTCCCTGCCCCTTTGTTCTCCTCTTTCCTCTTTCACTTCCCTTTTGCAGGGCAATGTGTTCCTCCTGCCCCTCCCTTGTGACAGTCCTGGATGCTTTGTCATGTCCTCCGATGAGTAGTTCCAACATGATAAGGTGGCAGAAAATTAAGGGGAATTGAAAAAGAGAAAAAAAAAAAAAGGGTATTTTTTCTGCTGATACCTCTGTGCCAAGACAGTTCAGCAAAAAAACTGATAAGCAGTGGAGAGACTGCAAGCGAGAGGGTGGAAATACACGAGTGGGTGGAAGGGTCAGAGGAGAGGACAGGACAACTGCCACTCTTCACCATCAGTTTCGGAGAGTGTTATTCTCCTCATCACAAGGTTATTGTGATGGGAAAGGAAATCTAGCTTCCTTGCATCCGTTCCTCCCACAGGCACTTGTTTCAATATTGAATGTGCTGCACAGGAGAAGTGAGGCCTATCTCCAATACAAGGAATTTCCAGTCCGTGGAGGAGTCACCGAGAAAACAGAAAGCATATGTGCTGTGAGGAGTATACAGATGGGCATGACCCATGATCAAATGCTGACTTCTCTGAAAACTAAGCTCATTTCCTGTACGTATTGTGAAAAAGAAAAAAAAAAGTGTGGTTTTAAAGAGGAAGTTTACAGTACAAACGGTAACGGTTTGGTGACCTGGGATTAGGATAGAGCTGTACAAACCCTGTTATTCGAGAATCAGTAAAATATCCTTATTACAGACCTTTGGGGGAGTGTATAGAAATTTCTGTATAGCACCGACCGATAAAACAGAGCTGCTCTGCTTCAAGCAATGAGGAATGCAAGGCTCTTCACATGGCAGCAAAACTACAAACAAAATATAATTCACTCCACTACACTAATGCAGGACTTAAGATTTAAGGATTTAAGTAGGAAAATTATTTTCCTGGCTCATCATTTTATGTGCTCCAACACTGATAACGGTGGAAATAGATTTTCCTCATGTAACTTCACTCTCTTGCTCCTTTCTTTTTCTTTACTTGCATGTTATGTGAACTTCCCAGAATGAACAAATTTTTTGTCTTTCTTTTGCTCAAATTAGTGCAAGAAGGACTCTTAAATAGGGTTAAAATACCACAGCAATGACCTCACACAACACTTGTGTTTGTTTTTTCAGTTGGAATTGTAAGATTTTGAGGCTGTATCTCCTGAACTTTGGAAGCAGTTATTGATTGTGGAAGCATGCCCAATTCTGAAAACTTTTGGATTTTAATTGCATTTTAAAGGAGAATTTTGATCATCTTCTGCTGGAATAAATGAAAATATCCATAGATTCTGAATTCTATCCAAAGCAGTGAAGCCATATGCTAAGAAGCCAAAGTTGTAAGTTGAAAAACTGTAGAAATATTCCAGATTCTCTATGATTAAGCCGTTTCAGACATTCAAGTTATAAATAAGTATTTTTCCAGTGCTTCAAAAGAGAAATTGACACATTGCTCTTTCAATAGCAAGACTTAAGAGACACTTGTAAGCTTTTTGAACCTGTTGAAGCTGATCTTGTCATAGAAATAACAACCTCTGTTTACTTTTTTGATTCCTTAGATAGTGATTCTGATGTTCAGTGTCTCACTCTCACTTCTTTTTTTTTTTTTTTTTAATGTTCATCGTGCCGAATATCTAGTCTCTTAAGACTTACTGCACTGACAATTTTAAATTCAATGGTCATGAGTTGGACAGTTTTCTCTGGGGATGTGGCCTATCTGAAAAACAAATCTGTCATTTCAAAGAAAGTTAGTGCTGTTGGTACTGAAGTTGTGTACGTAATTTCATTTTCAGTTTTCTTGACCAAAAAACACAAAAAGTTATTTTATACTTTGCAAAATATTTAGCTTACATTGTTTAGAGAAATATAATGATTTTAACAAAATTAAGCATTTTATTTTTTTAAAAAATAGATAATATTAAAAGTAGAAAACTGATCTATTTAGCTTCTCAGAGGAGTAATGGGAAAACAAAAACAAAATAACTTTTCCTCCAAAGCTGTTTGGCAACTTTTATGAAATTTAGTAATATTTCCAGTCTTACCCCAAACATTTTTAAGGAAAAGAAGTACTTTCACAAAAGGAATGGTTGGTATTGGTAAGAAGCTAAAATGATGGCTTGTTGGCCAAGCAGTGGTAGAGAGTTACTTTTGAAAAACATCAGTGAAAAATGAGAAAAAATGTTTGTTGAGGGAAAAAGAAGAAAACTCTTAGTATTTCCAAAAACTAATTGTGAAAGATTTGAAAAATGTCCCTAGAAACCATGGCTGTGGCAGTGCCTTGATGTCTTTCCACCTGTGAGAATATTGGATCTTTCAGTTCAATACCTGCTATTTCCTCCTCTTTTTTCATTAGAAGTATTGGTTTGGCAATGTAGGATGTATGGAGTACAGGCATCTTATGTTCAAAATTCTAAAATTTTTAATTTTGTGATTATTTAATCATTTAAATACCTGTTCTGATTATGTTTACACCATTGTCAAGCTAATTCTGTCATGAAGCATGGCAACATTCTATACACATAAGGATGATTTTTCTCAGCAAATTAGCTGATGTTTTAAGACTTGCCCTTGTGACACCTCCACACAGAAGACAGGGTAAGAGAGAGGAAGTTTCAGTGGTAACAACTCTTTCATTGTCATTTTCTCAACAAAAAGATGTTTTTTTTTTTTCTCTTCACTAAGTATCTGTTGCTGCACCATATTCTTCCATTGCATGAGATCAACCTCGGTCACAGATAAGAAATCAGAAAAGTACATACCAGAACACGTGAGCCTACAAAGTTTTATGAATAGAGAACCTATCCGTTTTACCTACTGTGTTTATGATTTAATCCGTTTGGTGCCTCAAAACAAGTTTCATTAATATTGTAAATGAACTATAATAAATGCTTTGAAAAATACCATCAAATGGTAACTATTAGTTGTATAAAAGACCTTTGTACAGGAGTTTTCAAGTGATATTAAAAGCAATTTTAAAAAGGTGTTGATACTGTCTTCACGTTATTTGCAAAAGGATCATACTCTGAATTCCTAGGCAGGACTGGTACTGATTAGGGACTGGTACGGGCTTTCTGTGTAAAAAGTACCATGGGTAGTACTAATAGAGTCAAAATACATTGCCTATTGAAAGTTGTAGAAGTTGGACTTCCACTCTTGAGTTTTACTTTTCAAATTATCTGTTTGGGCACTCCTCAGATTCTTTTACATATTTCTCTCAATTAACATGACTGAAATTCACTTCACAACCACAGTGTCTTAAACAAAACCCAAGTGAAATGCCATGGAGTAGATAGCAGCTTGAATGAGGTGCTGGTATTGTTTGCAAATGTTTTGTTTCTGAAGAGTGTTTCTGAAATTAGCCGCGTGCTACCAGTGAAGATAAGCCAACAATGACATTTTTACATAAACTGTTTGCTCTGTTTTCTGAATGCCTGAAATATTTCATAACCTCAGGAGAGAACAGAGCCGTTTCACATCATACAATCATTAATGTTGTCAGAGTACAGATCTCCAGCAATGCGCTAATAAAAACCCGATGAAGACTGAAACACTTGTCAGTGAATCACGTTTCTATCAGCAGCCTTCTGCTGGCATGTATTGGTGCTGTATTCATGAAGACAAGAAGAAAGCTCACCAGTTATTCATAAAGAACATGTCAAAGAACGAAAATTGTCTGTATATGTAAGTTAGGAGGTAGCAGGCAAACTGCTGGCAGTAAGCGCTGGGGGGAGGAGGAGGGTATGGAAAGGAGTAGTGCAGCAGCACCTACTAGAAACAAATAAAATAAATAAAAAAGAAGGGGATGTCATCAGTCATTCTTTACGGATAAATAATCAGTTTATTGAATTAAAGGGATAAATATCTGCGAAATTAGACGTGGAATTAGGAAACCGTTGCCCCCACACACCGCTGGCTTTTCGGTGTCTCCCCTGGGGCCAGCCCTCAGCCACGTGGGGCTGCAACAGAGCCCAATTTATTTGGAAATGTGACGGGCACGCCTTGTGCCTGCTGGGGCTGCCGCGGCCGTGCCCAGGGCAGGGCAAGGCAGGGCTGCCCCGACCCGACCCGGGGGGATTTGGGGTCGGGCGGAGCCGCCTCAGCGCCCCCACCGCTCCGCCCCGCCCCCCGCAGGGCTCGCGGGGCACGCCGGGAGTTGTAGTCCCCGCCGCCGCCCTCCCCTCCTTGGGGGCCGCCGGGCGGAGGGGGGCAGCCGAACTACAACTCCCAGCGGGCGGGGGGAGGGTGGTCCCGCTCGGCCGGGCCGCGCCGGCGGGGCCTCTCCGCGCCCAGCGCTCCCCCCCGCACACCTCGCCCTGCCGCGGCCGGGGCCGAGGGGAGGCTCCGCGTGCCCGTGCGCGCGCGCGCGGGGGCGGCCGGTTGCGAGGGGGGCGGCCAGGGCGGCGCAGTCGGGCGGGCGGTCGGGCAGCAGGACGGGGGGGGCTCCGCCCGCCGCTCCGCTTCCCCTCCGCGGTCGGGATGAAGAGGCGGCTGGCGGCGGGGGATGAGCCCGGGTAGAGGGCGGGGAGGATGGTAAGGGGCCGGCGGGGTCCCGGCGCAGCTCTCCTGGCAGCGGCGGCGGCGGCGCCCTCCGCCCCTCTGCCCGCTCCGCCCTCGCTGCGAGGAGCCGCGCCGCGGGGGGAGGCGGGGGCTCGGGCAGCCGGCGCCGCCCGGGGCGCGGGGCGTGAGGCGGGGACGCGGCGGGGCGGGGGGATGAGGAGCCGGCGGGCAGCCGCCGCCTGCCGGGCCCCGGCCCGGCCCCAGCCCCAGCTCCAGCCCCGGCCCCGGCCCTGAGGCTCGGCGGGGCTCCCCGGGGAGCGGTGCCCGCGGAGGCTGTGCTGGCGGAGCAGCGTGCGGGCAGGAAGGAGCAGCCCTGCGGCTCCGCGATCAGCCCGGACAGCCCCTCACCGCTTCATAAACCTCCTTTTTTCGTTATTATTATTATTATTATTTTTTATTTTTTTTTCCTCTCGCCCTTCCGAGCCTGGCGGCGGGCGGGGGAGGGCCGGCTGCCTCCTGCCCGGCGCTGCCAGCATGCCGGCTGCGGGCTGCGAGGAGCCCGGCGGGCTCTGCCCGGCGCTGCCCCTGCCCGCCTGCTAGCGGGGCTGCCGCGGCCCGCAGCGGCTCTGCCCGCCCTGCAGACACCGCAGCTCCTCTCCGGTGGGGCTCGCCCCACGGTTGACTTTCTCTTGATGACTCCTGGAGGTGGCAGCGGGCCCATGAAAGACTGCGAGTACAGCCAGATCAGCACGCACAGCTCCTCGTCTCCCATGGAGTCTCCCCACAAGAAAAAGAAAACAGCTCCCAGGAGGAAATGGGAGGTTTTCCCTGGAAGGAACAAGTTCTTCTGCAATGGGAGGATCATGATGGCTCGGCAGACCGGAGTCTTCTACCTGACTCTTGTGCTCATCCTGGTCACCAGTGGACTCTTCTTTGCGTTTGAGTAAGTGACGCTCGCGCCTGTCGTGTCCCCGCTCTCTTCCTGTAGCTATTTACTTGCTGACCGAAAGCAACATAAACACACTTAGCCAGATGTCACAGGGGGTGCTGGCTGACATCGGCCGCCGTCGGTTTATGTAACTGGGAGCGTGCTCTGGTGAGGTGCTGAGGGGCACGCGGTCCTGCTTTCCTCACTCAGCTCCGCGGAAAACTCAGCTCGGAGGATGGAGGTGGTACGGCTTTTATATTGCAGGTTTCCAGCCCTTGCTGCAAGAGGAGCGTAAAACAACAGGTTTGGGACGGTCAGGAAATGAGGTAGCTGCTTGTCCGTCGGTAACTGATCAGAATCAAAACTGGCAGGTGCAAAAATACTGACCTTTTGCCACAGAACCGCACGGAGTGCGAGGAAAGCAATGCCTTTTGTTAGTTCATAAATCAGGCTTTTTTTTTTTCCCCCCCATCTTTTCCTCCTTGAAGTCATTTAATAGCTTGTGGACAAGATTTCCAGGTTAGTTAAATAAAGAAAAGGCAGAGCTATACAATTTTGTATGTACCTAGCTTTTCACCACTAGGTAACAGCATTACTTTGTTTGTGATGGTAACTTGTTGTATGTCAGGTTGGTCTTATTGTAAGCAATGTTTGCCTTACAGTTTTGGATTCATTTTTTAAGGAGGTTTCTGGCATCCTCCTAGGGCCTTTTTCTCTGTTGCTGTGAGTCTTCAGGAATCTTTTTCATCTCCATCAAGTGAAGACACAGTGCCAGCAAATCTAAAGTACTGATTTTTCGCAATTATACTGGAGCAGCTAAATTAAGTATGCATGCTAATAAAGAATTAGGTACTTGATATGTAAAATGCAATTCACCTTTTATTTAGTTATTTAAAGCACTGAGTTACAACGGTGCTCAGACTGCAAAATACTTGCTATTATAAGAACTACTGAGTTCTTTTTAAAGATATCATCCTGCTTCACCTGTTTTAAAACTATCCTAGCTTGATTTGTGGTTTGTGGCAGGAAAATAAAGATACAGTTGAACATAGATTACTGCTTGATGCCTTTAAAGAGAGAGAGAGCAACGTTAGCAAACTCTGACTTGTGCCAGTTGGATGTAGAAGACAATTGTTACATACTGGTAGCATTTAAGGAGGTAGAAATGCTCGGCAGGTGATCAGAGTCTAAAGCTGTGTGACTGGAAAAGGTGTCTGTGAATTCCTCAGGTGAACTGTCTTCAATGGGCTCCTGGTGATGGTAGAGGAGTGATTCATTGTACATCTTCTGCAGGCATTATGAAACTTCTTGAGCATCCTTTGAGTAATTGCAATGGCACAGCGGATGATGGTATCCATTTACTGCACGTGCACTTTCCTGTTTTTAAATGGGTTTCAAAGGTGTCTGCTGGTAGTATTGCATCAGGACTGGCTGCTACTCTGTTCTGGTTGGCATGATTAGGCCTAATTTTGGAAAGGTTTTCCATGTGGGCTGACACTCGTATCTGTGTGTGGTCTCATCACCTTCACTAGAGCCTCCAAAGGCAAGTGCTGGACTTCCCATAAGCACCAGAATGTAAATGTAGGATCGGAAGTGTAATGTTTTATAGTCACGGTTGTAAAACCTATTTGCCAAACCACCGTGTACGGCTTATTTATGTGTTTTAACAATTCGATCCTTCAGAGAGAAATATTCTCTGCAGTTGCGTGATTCAGAACTGCTAGGGCAGGGTGAGCCGCTCGCTCTCTGTCACCTGATTTCATTACCTCTGTGAGTTATGTGCTCTGTGAGACTCGAATGCTCCAACTGGTGCTGTGGCTTTGAGCTTATCTGCAGTGTAACTGTATGTGATGGACCATGTTTGGAGTCAAGGTACAGCATTTTGATACCAAACTGGTGCTTTTTCTAACCAGAAGTCTGAAGCAAGGAGAAATCTCAGGCTTTATGTAACTATGAGCAAAAGCATGTGTACTGTTCTTGAGTCATTCTTGTATCACTCGCACTCTTCTTTCAAGGAAATTAAAAATAGAGGGCAGCAATGGTATTTAATTTGTACAACAATGATAAGGTAGGTGTGGTGTTTAAAAAGCACTTATGCTGGAATTACTGTGCATCCTCTGAAGGCAAAATAAAACAAAAAAAAAAACCAACACCAAATCCCTCAAACTCTGAGACTGGGAATGGTGCTCAGCATGTTTGCAGTGTTTGAACTACAAAAGCTTGGTAAGGTTATAAAGGAAAAAGGGGATGTTCCTTGCTTAAAAAGTGTTATTCCGAAGCAGTTTCTCATTGTATCTCTTGTTAGTGGTCTGAAGTTGGTACTTACTGATCAGCTGAGAAGGTCTCCAGTTGTTCGAATGTCACTTCTGTTATTTAACTGATTGGTTAGGAAGCTGCTCCTCAACCAGCCACTTCCAGAATGTGAGAGCAAAGTGCTTCAGTCCTTTCTGTACACGTGGGCCCAAGTGATTTTTAAATGGGTGTTTGCCTTGTGTGTCTGAACTGTAAGGTGAAGCTCTCAGTGAAGAGGAAGATACCATGTGTGTTCTTCAAATTGTTCTTGCTACCGTTGGAAGGAAAAACTTTGTGCACATGGCTTTTGGAAGCTGGAAAATGGGTACTGACATCCCAAGTCATTCCCCAGTTGCAGGCAGTGAAGAGGGGGACTGGGAAAGAGATGAACCTGGCAGCTGATCTCTGAGGGAGTTGTGCTAACAAACACTTGTTCTGTATCCTTTTGGCTTCTTTTGTTCCTCTAACGTCATCTCTTCCTGTACCTCATATTTTGCTCTGACACCCATTCATCCAGAGCTATTTCATGTGCTTTCGACTCATCTCCAGGGTAGAAATGCATTTTACTGAATCAACAAATTGTAGCTCTCCAAAAGCAAACACATCTTGACCTGCATAGCTTTTGACTTTGAATCATGCCTTTGTAATCTTCATGTTTTTTCATATTTATGCTTCTGTGCTTTTTCCTGCCTACTTTTTTTTCCACTTCCTGCTTTCTGCTGTTTTTATTCCTTTCTCTCTGTTGGTGTTTTTCTCCCCAATATTCCAGGTGCATCACCACTTCTTTTTGTCATTTCACTATTATTTTTCATTTGCAAAGAGGTAAAAGAAATTTTGCTTTAAAAACCAACCACCGCCACCACCAACAAAAAAAAAAAAAAAAAAAACACAAAACAACTCCTTAAGCTTCCAAGCAGTTGCAATCTAATTGCTGCATCTTCCCTTGCTTCTGAAGGAAGGAAATGCAAATAAGCAGTTTTATTTCTGTAACCTGTCTATTAAATATAACGTGATGTATTGCAAGTACTTTGGGGACCCAACAGAGATGTTGTGCTTGAGGTACTCTTAAAAATTCCATCTATTTCAAAATGCTCAGGATTAAGCACCACAATTTACTTCAGTCTGTCTTTAAAATTTGGGGATGTTACTTTGTCTTGGAAATGCAGTTCCTGACTAACCTTATAATGATTTTCTTTTTTTTCTTGCAAATTTGGCTCAATGATGGACTTTGCTTTGCCTTGCCCCCTTACGCAGAGACACAGTTTTTTTTTTTTAAAAATAATTATTCAGTGCTCATGTTTAAGTATCTACATGACAAGTTTGGAAAACAAATTCCTTTCCCCAGAGCAAAGATGGCATCAGTAGCTGAAGGGCAGGTATTGCTGCTGTGCCTAGTCCATTCAACCACTGTATTTGCATGTATGTAAAGCCCTTTATTGGTGCAATAAAGACAGGAAAAATTAAGGCACTTCATACTTACTGCTTTTATTCAGCTAGGTATGCATCCTTGAAAGAGAGGCGAACCCTTCATGCTTAGGGTCATTTGGGCTACTGTAGGTTACAGAAAAGCAATGAGGAGGCTGGATGGCATATTTAACACAGGAGGATGTGTAAAACAGGCATCTTGTTAAATGGCAAGTCTCATATGGATGCAGAAGCCTCGCTAGTTCGGAGCTGTGATGGATGGGCTATGAGCTCTGCTGTGAGTTGCCCCTGGCTGCCGGCACAGCTCCTCCTTGGAGCAGGCACAGAGGGAACATGTCTGCACTGGACCTGTTTCGGTTCAGGCTTCTGATGAAAGGTGGATGTGAGCGGGGATGCCGATGGAACAGAACCGGCTCGGGCACAGTCAGGTTTTCTTCTGTCAGCTCTGTTGCAGGGTCAGTAACTCGGAGAAGGTTGGAGCAGATGGCTGGGTGCCGGCAGGGCTGAAGCAGTGCAGCTCTTTTCTCTGTAACTGAGTCACAGCACTATCACTCCTAATATAATTTGACGCTTGCACTGATTCAACCAACTAGAGAGTTTTTTCTGAGCTAGTTAAAATGTGATTTTGGTGGGCATTTGTCTAATTGCACCCTTTTCCCAAAGGTGGATGTTGGAAAATCGTTTAAACTGAGATTGTGCATGCGCATGTGTGTGTACAAATCACTGCTTCCTATCTGCTCTTATGGCTGCTGGCAACCTCTTCCAGCCCTCCTGCTTTGAAAACCAGTGTGACTGGAGGACATTCGTGAGTCACCCTTTCTGATGCGGTGTAGGTGGTTCAATATTGAGCTCCTCCAGCACACGCGGCGGTGAAGTGGTGCTGCTCGCTGTGACGAGCCTCCGTGTGTAAACACCCATGTCAGCAAGCTGAGTGTTTTCTCCGTGGCATCAACAGGCGTCTTCGTCTCATGGCTCGTGCTTCCTGCTCTTACGAGATGCGGATTCTCAGTGTGAGGCTGAATTCCAAGTAGGTGGCACGTGCTCCATCTATCAACCTCCTTCTTCTTTCTTCGGCTGCTTTTATGATGTGTAGGTGAAGGACGTGGTCATTGCAGGATGTAAGTACACGGCACGTTGCTTAGAAGGAAGCACTACCAGTTCTGACTTCAGCTGTTGGAGGCTACTGTAAGCTTGCACTTCCTGCAGAAGATGTCAAGATGGCCTTTAAAGTGAAAATTACGACCTAGAAACTAGAGTGATTGCTCAACGGAGAACTGCATCCCTTCCTATATGGAAGGCTGCTCAGTAGTGCTTAACGGCGTAGGCAAAAGCAATGATGAATAGGCATTTTTTCCCCCCAGTGTTTGTTGTTCAAAAAAATGTAATTAAAATGAAAACAGAGCAATATTTCCATTTCTCGTTTTGCCACGTTAGTGAAAAAGACATGGAATGCAATAAGCCTAATCCTTCGGGTTTACTTTTTGTACGTAGTTTATATAGATCTACCAAGTGATATGGCAAATTGCTAATGCATTCTGACCAGGTGTTGTTTATTCTTTGCATTTAATTTACCCTGAAAATATTAACTGTCAGAATCAAATATCTTTCAGGGGCAAAGTCTATTTAATGCTGTTTTCCTTGACAGGTGATTTTTCCTTTCCTTAATCGCAAAAAGCTTGCTTGCTTCATATATTCTTAGTTTTTCAGGGTTCTGTGGGAGTATTTCACCTGTAGTTTCTCTCTGGCCAAAAGAGAGCAGTTTTGGTTTAGCCTGTTTCAATGTAGCACTTCACTGAGCAGGTAAGCTTGTTTAAGCTTTTAAACCTGCTTTGAATGAATTATATGATACAAAATGAAATCCTTTTAACCTGGAAATATACCAGGAGCATGTGATACTAGGCCATGCACTTCTGTGTTTCAAGGCTAGGTCTTTTTATCTGGAAATGGATAATTATTAAATTCTTCATTTTTTTTCCCAGAGTAAAATTCTATGAGGATAACAGAAGGATAACCTCTCCTATTTTTGGAAGTCATGCATTCTCTAGTTCCTCTGAAACTGCAGAGGCATTTTATGGTTTTGTAACATTTTAACTCCTTTTTCAAAAGACGGTGAAATGTTGAGCAGCTTTTTATTATTATGTGTTTTTTTGATGGCCTTATATTACTCCATAGAGAAATCATCTTTTAAACATGATTTTTGATCTTTTAATTTACTCCTTTCTCACTTAGTGTTCTACTTACATTTCAGCTTCAGCTTCTCCACTTTTTTTTTCCCCCTTTTCTTTGTGGGGGTGGAGGGACATGAAAATAGAGAATATAGCTGTGTGTGGGAAGTAATGTTGGCTCCTCAGATACCGTGTCCTCTCAGGACCTCGAGGAACTTACTGTATGGCTTTTGATCGTTGATGCATGCGCATCTGTGGAGCGAAATGTGAAGGTCTGTGGTCCTCTTTGCTTGATGTCCCTTTCTCCTAAAGGAAGAGTGAAAATGCCACAGCAGTCTGACGGGGGACAGTTTGCTGCTTTTGTTGTCGCTCAGCGTGGTTGCCGTAGGTAGGTGTAAATTCTCAGCTTCATATCCTGATATCCATTTCAGAGTGAGAAACAGGTCATTTTGGAAGTTTGGTTGCTCTTCTTACCCTTATATCTTCAAGTATCCATTGCTCGTGCATAATACTTCTGTACATCTTCAGCCTCCAAACTGTGAGATTAGACTTGTAATTTTATGGAAGTTTGATTAAAAATCTATTTCAATTCATCACTCAGAAGCTGGAGGTTTATATCCACGTAATCTGTATAGTGTGTCTGTTTTGGTTTGGATTTCTCTGAGTAGGTACTGCTGCTCCTTTATGTTAACAAGTGGGTAGTGAGCGTGTCTTCTAGAGACTAGTATGGGGACAATCACGTTAGATTTACGTTACTGGAAAAACTAAGTTCTGTTACTGTTTCTTAGAAGGCTAGCATTCCCGTGTGACGTGATCTGGGACTCCTAAAGTCCACCCCTCAGTAATTTTCATACTTTGTTTGAAGGAAATTTGTTGTTTATTTTTTTTCCATTTTTTTTTAAGTCAGTTTCTCAGGGACCATATTACATTTTTAGCTTCCTGGAAAGTGTTCCTTTTACTCATTTTAAAATTCGGGTTCATAGTGGAAAAAATACCTGTGTTGTTACATGATTTATTTTTTGTAATAGCTGTGTTGCATTACTGTTTTGTAAATGGAATTTCATACAAAATATAAAGTATACAGATGATGAGCTGGCCTTTGGATGGCTGAGAAGTTGTCGTCCTTTTAGAGTGAAAAGATAAATTATTAGTCTGTGTAAGACTTGAACAAAAGTAGTCTTTTCACTCCTTTTTTGGGCAGGAAAAATAGTTAAAAATGTTTAGACTCATTTATAGATTCAGTAGGAACTGATACGCTGAAATTTGAGCTGGACATTTCAAAACTTAAATTCCTTTTTAACAGATAAGTTATACCTCTTAGGTACTTAAAACAACATCAAAACAAAGCCTTTTATACTGTCTTTCTGCTGGAAAGGGGCTCTGTGCTAGTGCAGATTTAAACTGCTAGTCTGAACATTAAAATGTGAACGAAGTAATGAGAAATTGAAGATGACTGCAGAAGAAGAGAAAGCTGTGAGAATATTTTTAACTTTCTAAGCTGCGTGGTTGTTTCAAAATAGCCTGGTTTAAAAGAAAAATTGTCTTGAAATACTGGGACATTAATGGTAATAATGATAATTTTAAAATGCTTAAACTGTTATATCAACACTATCTAGGAAATTTTTGTTAGCCTGACTGGTGATTCTCATAGTGAAGTGAAGCTGATGATCACTAAAGTTCCAGGCTCCCGACAAAGGTTTGTGGATGACGCCTCTGCTCATCTTTCTTTTGGTGAAAACAGGGAAAAATTCGCTGAAGTCAGCTGGGAATAGCAAAATTTATTAAACTCTGTATAATTATAGTATGTTTTTTTAGAACTTAATACAAAAATATGTACAGCGGTTAAAACTGTTTACAAACCAAAAAAACAGACCAAAATCAAGATAAAGTCAATGTGTAATAGCCAAAAATAAATTTTTCTTTGTTTTTCTCATGTTGTGGACATACTAAATGCTACTCATATTGAAAACTTACTTAAGGACCTCTTAGGCCAAATTATCAGAAGGAAAGCTGAAGCATTTTGGAGTTTCAGCTTTGTTTTAGACCCCCTCTTGCTTACTCAGTTGTACGTCCTCGTCCTGGAAGAGGCTTTGATGCACCCAGAGCTCCTGTTTGTGCTGCTGGCATGAGGAGAGGGATGCTCTGTGCCTGAGAAGCCTGACCGTGGGATTTCAGCTGTGTGCCTCGCTGAGCATCGTGCCCAATTTCATTCCAGCACTTGAACTGCTTGGTTGACAGTGGGCTGCAGCGCTATATGATTATTTGGCTTTTGGTCCGTGATTGCTTCCTTTTCATTAGTGTCTGCAGGGTTTATGCACATTATTGTGGGATGGTGGCTAATGAGGTCTTACCTAATGAGCTTGGCTAATGAGATCACAGCTGTTTTTGTTTTGTTTTTCCACTCCTGCCCTCCCCTGAAGGTGGTTACTGCAGTGAATACTGGCAGAATGCATTTATTGTGGTGAACGTGCGGTAGCTCTGCTCTTTTAATGAAAACACTTGCAGGAGATTCAGTATAACGTGGAGAATTAAACTGAAAACTGAGACTCTGAACTTGGAGGTTAACACGTGCAAAATCTGCAGTTTGGGAATTTCACGTTAGAGTTTAAATGCAAGATAACTGTTACATTGTTTGTATTGAGTGAATGTATGAAATCACTGTATTTTTATTATATGCTTGTTATACGTATCAATACATCTTGGTTCCTAAGAAACTAAGAGTATGGAACAGATATGCTAGAATTTATTATTGTGGTATGATCACTCAGTACATTACTAGGAGTTATGGATGTAGGTTAAACGTCATTGGCAAGGGGCTGAAGTTTTTGTTTTTGTTTTCCCATCGAAAAAGGAATAGAAATGAGACCCTATACAAAACTTTTGTTCCTGATAGCAATACATTTTGTGTACCCTCCCCATTGTCTGGATGTCAGGGAACAGCAGTCCTGCTTGTGAATGTCCAGTACACTTGTCACATACCCCACTGGTTATGGATGCCAGGTTTGAGGGGAAAAAACAAGTGTAAGAGCAGCCCATACTTAAATTTCACTGGTGTGCTTGTTTGCATTCATGGTGTGGGTTTTCATGGCATAGCTATCTATGCAGATGTTCCACTGTCTTATTTGGTAAAAAGGGCTTCCTAGTGTTGTAATGGAATGTGGAGGAATTATATATTTTTTTTTCCTCAGGTGGAGCTATGCAAAACAGCTAAAAGCAAGTAGAAGAAGAGTAAAAGCTGGTATTGATTTCTCCTGCATCAGTATTGTTATTCTGCAATAAACTTTCTTCATGTGTACATGGTTTATTCAGGGCTGCTACTCTTAATGCTTCTATATGGTGACAAGATACCACTTTTAAGATACTTTTAGCATCAAACAAGATTTGAACTCTCTCCGGGGCTAGGCAGGCACTGGGTGGGGAAACAAAGTAAACTTGGATCATTGCTCTGAGTAGACTGGTGCATAAAACGTGTTGTATGGTATGCTATAAAGATTGGAGTATGCTGTGTAAAAAGCATATTCACTTCTGGTTTGCCTTGCTGGATAACCCTGGGGAAGAGAAGACTTGGAGGGATATTATTAAAGTGTGTGTAAGTATCTGACTGCAGGATGGGAAGTTAAAATAACAAAAACAAAACAAAATGTAACACCACTCAGTGGTGACCAATGACAAGACGAGAGGCAATGAACACAAAATGAAGTAACATTTAAACATGAGAAACAGGTGTTTTGTTGTTTGTTTGTTTTTGTTTGCCCAGAGAGCACAGGTTGCCTAGAGAGGCTGTGGAGATGCTGAAATGTGACCAGCTACAGAGCTGAGCAGTCTCATCTAGCTGCTCCTGCTTTGAGTGGAGGGGTTGGAGTAAATGATAGCCAGAGGTCCCTTCCTGCCTCAGCCATTCTGTATTATCCCTGGTAATTCTGAGAGCTTCTCCCTGTAAGACAGAAAAAGGTAGGGAGATAATTTTAATCTTGTTTTAGTTCCTAAGAACTAAGAACCCGATTACTACATGCATATTTCATGAGAACTTAGTTCAGCATCATCTAGTCATAGGATTTGAATTTTAGCCTCAGTCCAATAAAACTTAAAACTTTAGAAGTGAAATGTCATAGTTCTTCTTTCTACCCCCTTTTTTTTAAAAAAAAAAAAAAAAAAAAAGCTTTCTCAGTTCAAAGCACATTTTCCAAGAATTCTGGTGTGTGTTTTTTCCTGCTTTCTTTGACTTACCTACCATTCCCCATCAAGTTTTGTCTTCTGCTATCCATCTGGTTTATGCTGAATTGTATTGGTGTTTTACCAAGTAAACAGCAGCAGCAATTTTAAATAAAATCAATTTCACTCTTGAAGAGCGTCCCTGAATGCAATTGTTGCAATGGCATGTTGTGTTCATCAGTTTGTCTGTATCTCACTTAAACTTTGTGAACTTTTCTTTCCTACCATCTAAATTCCCTAGCCACTTGTTTGCTTTTAATAGCCCAATAGTGCTGTTGTTGTGGAAGAGGGAGGGAGGGAGTAAAGGTGAAGGCAAAAGACTTTTTTTTTTTTTTTCCCTTTGTCATGTGGAAGGGATGAACACATGCTTTTTCCCATGAGTATTTGTGATTTATGTTGCATTTGCCTCTATCATTGTGCAGCTGTGTAAAATCAGGGCGTCTTTCTCCCAGTGCTTGAGCCAGTGCAAACAGTTGTTCACATTCTGCAGGTTCAGCATCCTCCTCCAGCCTGCTCTTGGACATCTCCAGCTTCAGACTGAGTCCTGCACTGTAATCGATCGCACATTCAGCTTCTGGGCTCTCAGACGTAAATGATGAAATGGTTTGTCTGAAAAGCTGCTAGGGCTGAATTTGTTATCTTTGGGACAGGGTACCACATGGGATGTCAGATTAATCCAAACTCCTTTAGAACATTGATTTGCTTAAAAAAAAAAAAAAAGTAAATAATTCTACTAAGACAGGTGTCCAGTTCTGTATTAAAAACTATTACAAATAAAATTAAAAGCAGAGAAAGTATAAGGGAAGCAGAATGTATTTTATTTGTGTGAAATACACTGAACTTCTACATGCTGTGACAGCACTGTTAAGTTTCTCTGGGGCTGGTGCAAGCCAAAGGCACATCTCTCTGTACCACATACTTAAAGCACTGTTTTTCAGGGTGATCTTCATACCTGTAGACCCTCTGCCCTTTCTTTTTTTTTTTCTATTTTCTAATGGGGACAGGGACCCCATTCTTACTGTTCATGAATTAAAGCAAAATTTTGGAGCAGTTCATAGAAACATCCTCTCTGTTTGGCAGATTCAGTTGCAGCGAGACCAATCTAATGGCCGTGGGCTGCTGAGAAGGATGGAGCCACCTCTTCCACTTTTCCACGCCTTAAATGTTACTTCCCTTGCCTGGCTCTGCTCTTACCCCACCCAAGGGTGAACCAGTTCAGGAAGCTCCCTTCCTACAGAAAGCCAATCCACCCCTTCTGTCCACACAGATTAAAATTGTCTGCTTGTTTTTGTTTGACTGAAGTTTGACTACTTCACTGTAGTCCATTCCTGAAGGAAAATGAATTGTAGCATCTTTTAAATAACACATTAAGTGCTTTTTAGTTGTTTGTGTCTTGCTCTTTGCATTTTATTATTTTTTTTGTTGTTTGTTAAAAACACTATACCCAATTCTGTAACACAACACAGAGGCAATAGCTGATGCAATTCTTCCAGCATCCCTGCCCATGTAGTCTTTCAGTTCCCCACAGCCAGACTGTGGAGCCAATGTATTGCATGGCTTCAATAAGAAAGCCCATGGAAAAGGCTGCACGAGCACTTCTTCACCTGCTTTTGTGTGAAAACAGCTGAGTTAGCTCAAAATATATGCTAAGCTGAACCAGGAAAGGAGTATTCTCATAATCCTTGCCGTTTTTGCCACGCTTCAGATAAGACAGCAAATGACCTGGGGAAATTGCCCGTTTCATTCAGCTGTGTGGTTGGGTGTTTTTTGTTTTCTTGGTTTGATTGGTATTGTTAATGTTGAAAGTTTAACCTTAGGAGGATGGAGGAAGAATCGTAAAGCAGTTAATGGAGAATTGAACGGTCTGCATGCGAGAGACAGTTGGAGTGGATGTCTCTATTCACAGTGCAATAAAAGAATTGGCCTTTAAAATGATTTTGTTAAATAAGACACCTAAAACTAATCAGAGCAGAAGGAATCGTCTATAGAGCAGGAGACGGGCAAAAAGCTGTGGACTGAAATCTGACAGAGATGAATTTAATTCAATATAAGACCTTGAGAGGATAATCACTCTTCTTTTACGAGGCACGAGGCTTAGAAGGCTCTTTTCTTTAGCCTGGGCTGGGGAGGCTAAGAAGAGTTTCAACCACTGCTGTGAGTGTTTGCCTTTAAAGTAAAAGATGTTTTTGCTCTGATGTAAGGAACCCCGGACCCTTTTAAGAACAGGCTGCCCTGTGTGCTGGTTTCTAATGCCAGTTGCTGGAAGCTCTCTTCCAATACTTGAGTGCATCAGACTGTGTGTCCTGGGAGTGGAAAGGCATTTCAGAGGAAAGTGTATACAAATGGGGCGGGATAAAATATTTGGCGTTTTTTTCTCAGCTCGCACTTGAGGAGTCTGGGAAACAGGCATTTGGCTGTGAACGAGGAAAACCAAAGCAGCCTGATACGAGGAAGGCAGCTGACATGCTTGGATCCCAGTAAGTGAGGCTGTAGTGCGCCAACATCCAGCTTGATGGGAAGATAAACATGCCCCTCCCCACGCGCATACCTTTCTGTTATTGCAGCCTAGAAAACTTTAACCAACAGCTCAGGTTGCTAAATGATAGTCTGGAGGTGCGGTATTACCTAATACTGGATTGTTCTTGGCAAAAGGATGTTTATTTTCTCTTCTGAAACATTTTTTAAGCAATTGTTGGTGCTAGACATTGTTACAGCAAAGAAATGTCGTCTGTGGAGGGAGAACATAGGGTTCGTAACTTCTCAGCTCTATACAAAGAGATTGATTGAGGCAACATCTGTTGCAAAGGTAACTCACTGTTGAAATAAGCTTTTAATTTCAGCTTTATTGCAAGTAATTTTTGACTGCAAAATAAAGGTCAAAGACTTAAGGAGCATGGAAACTTGCCACTGAAGTCGATCTTGCCAGATAAGAGCTGTGCTGTGTTTCCAGAATGAGTGCGTCTCTAAGCCAGCTCCTCTTGCCTTCATATTCCGAAAGATGAAAAGGGTGACGCTGACAATTTCAGAAGACTTTTCAATGCCAGTAGAATGGTTTGAAGGAAAAAAATAAGTAGTGGGGTGGAGCTGACACATCTGCTCTAGTATTTGGTTTTGAAAAATAATTTCACTTACTTCAGGGACAGTTGCATGTCCACATTTGGTTAGTACCTATAAATAAGCTAGCCATAACTTCTGATACTCTTAGTGGATTTTTAAGTTATTGGTTATGTGTCCAGCACGTTGTGTTTTAAACTACACAGCAAGATACTTAAGCTACGTTGCACCTGAAATGCTAATGTATGTGTATTCTGTCCTACCAACGTATCTCTTGGTAGAGGCTAAAAATGAAAAATAAACACGGCGATAATAGACTTGTGAATAGAAGGGAAGGTGTTACCATGAGATATAACTGAGGCATAAATCAAAATCTAGTGTATTAATGGGAAAGACATTGTATGGGAAAACAGAATGCTTCTAAAAGAAAGCCTGAATATGACTTCCCCAGTAAATTCTTGTTGGACAGTATTAAAATTCAGCCGTAAAGGAGTACAGGCTGACAGTTCATCAGATTAAGTGAAAGATTTTTCCTTGCAGTCCAGGTACAGTCCCAAAGTGTTCTTACTGATATTTCTTAATGAGCAAAATGCAAATACTTCCCAGTTGTAAAAATTGCGTTAAAGTAAACCATGTAATACATGCTGTATACAGAAGATACATTACATATTAAAGTAAATGGTGCAATAACTATTTGAGGGAAAATCCCAGCCAAATAAAAGGATGTAATAAATGTGAATAATAAACTTGTCCTGTTATCAGATCCCTGAATTGTGAAAAGGGGGACATTCTCAAGGCATGAGGTTACGGAAAGGGAAAGAGAGAATTATTTCAAGGCAGAAATGCCAGATTGTACTTGGCCTCCAAACGTGTGCTCTATGTGCAGAAAGCAGTTTTCGTGTGTAAGGCTTCTTTGCAGTCCAAGCCCTGTAGGATTGTTTTAGCACATGGAAGTTGAGAGTGAGGCTGAAGTGTTTTCATTGTTCCTAAGCTGAAACATGAGGAGTTGATTAAAATAGACACAGCCTAAAAATTGAGAACTTGTATGATTATTTTCCAGTACTGCCAACCATCTGGATGGGGAGATGAACATGTTTGATGGGGATCCTGCCAAGAAAAGGTTAAACAGGTGCTTCTAAGCCATGTTTGCTGTGGGTTATGTGTATTAGATATGAGTGCTGAAATGGCTTATGGAGATGCACTGGCAGTCCTGGTTCATCAGCACAGAATTGAAAAGTCTGGGAATGACAGTATGATATGTATATCTTCAATGTTTTTCTGTTTTGGAGTTTGGTTATTTATGTATATGTGTGCATATATATATATATATATATTGTATATATATACACACACACACATATATATATATATATCAAGAGTAGGTCAGAAAAGGCAGCTGTTAAGGACAGTAATACCAGTGGTGCTGAAGAGTTTCAAAATCTTTTGTGAGTGTTTTTCAGTCCTGAAATACTTTTCTTACCACTCCTCATTTCTCTTGTGCTAATCTCTTCTGACAGTGAAGCTCTGTGGCTCTGGCCAAAGATGTCCTCGCGAGGGACAGACCTAGAGGGCAGGCTTGTAGGTTGCGTTACAGATGAGACAGTGGATTATTCTGTGTCTTTGTTATACGTAGGCAGGAGTCTGCAAAACTTTGTCTTTCGCTGTTAATTCAGAATGCTTTTTCTGACCTTGTGCTCCCCAAGGCAGAGCAGTGCGTGTGCCTTCTGCGCACCTTGCCAGCTGGAATGCGACTGTGCTCCTTCTCGAGGTAGTATAAAAGCAAAATAAATGTGTTTTGTGTAATTCGGCTGACTTCTCGCAGTTTGCACAGTGCACAGCAAACACGGTACAGTTATTTGTTCGGAACAATAGGCAAGTTTGATTTCAAGCTACCTGGCATTTTCTGTTGGAAAAGCCACTATTAGGTTAGTAAAGTTATTAAAGGTGTGGCTGAAACCAAGGTGCAAAGCCATGACACAGAGGATGAAAAAATCAGCCTAAACGCTTGTCATTTTTATGAATGAAATAATGAACTCTAGTGTGTTTATTGGCAGATGACAGAGGGGTCTGTCTTGTGTTTTATGCTGATGCACACTTTTGAAGGCACCTTGCTGCTGCCATACGTAATGGTCCTAAATTTGTTTTCAGTTTGTAAGACGACTCCACCTTCTGATAGCGCTGTTGGCTGAAATGGAGCAAAGTTCATTTGCCAGCCTAGGAAGCGGAGGAGGTCAGCCTGGTTCTCCAGTGACAGCACTGGCCTAGCATGTGTGAGATTTTCCTCAGCTGTGTTAACCAAAAGGTACAACAACTAGTTTATACTAAGCAGCTGGCAGGAGTGAGTAGCAAAGCGACTTTTGCTTTGCTGTTTGTTGTTATTATTACATTATTGCACTATGGTTTGGTGTTATGTTTTGTTTTTGCAATAGGATTGGCACTGGCTGCTTCCTTAGCCTAGTTATCAAGGCTCCCTGCCATCTGGGGTTTATTTTTCTTGCACAAAGCCTGGGAAAAACGATGAACCTTGCTCTGAAGGTCACGATGTCCAGGCTTCTTTCTGACCAGGGGGAGTGAATGTGTTTCAGAACTACCGACCTTTCGTGTCCAATATTGTGCCACTGCCTGCCCTCACTTAAAGCAAGGACCCTCAGGACACTGAGGAGGTTTCAGCAGCTGTAAAAAAATGAAAGAGGAGCATACCCTAAGGAAGCTGAATGCAGCCTTCGCTTGTGCTGGCAGGTTCCACTGGAATTTTTCTTTAAGCAAAAATATTACCCAGAAGCAAACTTTTTTCTCTATTTGAAAACAGAATTTTAAAGGGACTGTCTTGTTCTTAGGGTGCAATATCAATGAGATTTAAGCACTGTTTGTGACTTAATTTGAAATGGAAGCTAGCTTCTGGGAAAGCTTGCATCCAATCACCTTCATATCTTTAGATGTCATGTTATGTTTGTGACTAGAACTATGCCACCACGTTAATAAAGGTGCACCTGTAGACTGGAGTTTGACACAAGGTTGAATCTTCCCAAAGAAGAAAAGGACCACTGGAAATGCAGCCCCAGTTATATATCTATATATATCTATTCCTTTTGGCTGGGGAAGAACATAGTGCATCCTTTCCTGAGAAGTGTCTGAAATGCAGCGTTCTGGAAATGTGGTTTTGTAGCACAATTCATGCTACAAATTGAAGGCCAACTTCAAGGTCTTGTTTATTGCAGCCAAAAATATCTTTTGGAATGCACTGTGTTTGAAGATGCTATCTTCCCAATTTTTTGTTTCTTCAGGCTCTTTTCACATGCTCAAGCTTTAAATTGTTCTTCAGAAACTCTGTTTTCAGTTTGTACTCTGCTAGCTGGGCCAGCCTAGTCAAATGAAACTCCCCGAAATAGTAAATTTCTCCTTGCAGCATTGCTTGGTTAGATTCAGGATAGCAGTTCAACGAATTATCTGTGCTCTGCTTTGTCCAAAACAATAAAAAAGAAGTGGTCTAAAGAGAAATCTGTTGGAGACAAGTGGCCATCTCTTTCAGGGTTGCTGAACTATGACTGGAACCCATGCAGAGACCAGCTTATGTCGAGTTATCCTTTTCAGACTGGAGTGCAGTTCTCTTAAAACTACTGAACTGAAATCTCAACATATTTTAAACAATTCACAGGCAATGCTTACAATGTGTACGAAAAGAGTTAAATGTTGTTAGCGTCAGTGCAAACTGTTACTGTAGATTAGAACTGGCATGTACTTAATTACATGAACACGTGCTTGTTCCTGTTGCTTTTACAGGAGAATTGTCTCATCCCTTGTAGTCCTTGTGCTTGGGGTGATGTACAGCCGCCAGGTAATGAAGGTAAGGTAATGAAGGGAACCAAGGGAAGGTAATAAAGCCTTCCCTTGGGTACTGCTTCTCTTCAATAGATGATAAATCAGTTTGTTAAGCTGAGAAATGCCTTGAATTTTTTAATTGCAATTTTCTGAACCTCTTCCCTTCTGTTTTTCTTAGAATTAGAGAACCTACCAGGTTCTCTAAAGAAACAAACTGGCAGCTTCTTTGTCATGAGAATTTCTTCTTTCTCGTCCCCTTCACTCCTCCTACACCCCATGTACCTCAAAAAGTCATGGCTTTTGAGGATTTCTTTTAGACAGGACTGTGCTGAGAGAGTTATGGGGATTGCCTTTGGATATGCAGAAGGATGATGATAAAAACTTCAGCACATTGCTCGGGATGTGGCAGGGAGCTCTGACTTGGAGTTGAAGCAGGAAATATTCAGGTTAGAGAGTAGCAGACATTAGGGGAAAAAAACCCTTTCCAAGCATAAGGATGGATAAGGACTGAAATAAATTTCCTAGGCAGATTGTGGAGTTGTCACCATTAGAAGTTTAACAAAGCAGGCTAGGTGAAGCTTTATATGAGGTTGTTCCCATACAGCTGATCTTTCCTTGGAGAAGGGTAGCTTCCAAAGGTCACTGCGTTGCTATTACTCAGGAATATATCCATAAAACATCAGAAGGATATTAGCTGAAGCTGTTCTTTTTCATGACTTTATTAATAATGCACCAGTTTTAGGGGTGGGGAGAGGAAAACATCTGTACTGTGTATTGAGTAGAATGTAATTTGTCAATTCACGGGTTCATGCTTCATATGTTGTAACCGTCACCATGTACAGGCAACCTTAAAAAGAACTTGTTAACTTCTCCAGGAAGGGGGAGGACTATTGGTGACTCATAAAATACTTATAAAACGAACCTAAAACCTAGAGTTTGGAGTTGTCATCAACTATTAGTGTGGGAATAAATCAATCTATAAATATTCACTGGTGTCTTAGGAAAGGTAATTAGTGGAGAATGACATGAAAAATTTATTAGGTTACCAAACTGACCAGATGGTGTTTTCCAGTCCTGCTGCATACAATAGAAAAAATCTGACTTTATTATAAAGCACGTACTCTTCTGTTTTCATATTAATCAACCAGTTAAATATTTCTTTATTAGTTGGAAAAATCATGCTCCACTAGGGGTAGATTGGACCAAGTAATCAGAGTAGTGTTTAGTTCCTGCCTACCTGATTTCTCAGATAGCTCAGGCATAGTTTCTAGTAAACCCTGGAGTTGCTGTCTGTCTGCTTACCAGCTTTCTTGACACACAGCAGGGAAAAGGCTGTTACTGCAGCCATTTTAAAATCATAGAATCATTAAGGTTGGAAAACACCTCCAAAATCATCTGGTCCAACCATCCCCTACCACCAATGTCACCCACTAAACCATGTCCTTAAGCACCAGGTCCAACCTTTCCCTGAACATCTCCAGGGATGGTGACTTCACCACCTCCCTGGGCAACCAGTTCCAGTGCCTGACTGCTCTTTCTGAGAAGAAATGACTCCTCATTTCCAACCTGAACCTCTTCCCTTCTATTGCAACATGAGGCCGCTCCATCTTGTCCTAATGGCCTGAAAAGGGATTCTTCTGCCACAGTCGCCTTATTAGAAATGGTGTGATCTGGCATCTTAAATATATTGAACTGAAATCAAAGATGGGACATGAAACCTGAAAAACTTGCAAAGTAGTTATGTGGCTCATGTGGTACACTGAGCTTTAAATATGTGATTTTTTAAAGTAAAATATGTATTATCCAGTGAATTTCAGTAGCGCTTGTGAGAGGGAGTTTAAAAATGAAGAGTGTGAAACCATGAATTCTTGTTTTGACCTACATAAAGTAGTCATGGAATCCATCCTGATTACTGTTCACAGTACTGAGCATATGAATTGCAGTGAACGATTACTTAGTTTTTTGTTTGTTTTTTTTAACATGTCTAAGCAGGCTTACCTGTCTAATGTTAACAATGGAATGAGAACGAATAATGGAAACCTCAATTGAATAAGGCAACTTTGAGTTAGAGGAAGATGAACGATGAAAGCACTGGCAACCAAAAGCCAGAACAGTCCCAAATTGACTGGGAGGACAGTAGAGTGATCCACAATGGCAAGCATAAGGGAGCTTGCTTCTCTCTTAAACTCTTGAAGTATTTTGGGGACAACTTGTCAGGGTTTTTACGGGAAATAACCTCTTAAATTGCTGTTGGGGCAATTTAGGAGCAAGAAGACACTTTTGGATTGAGTGGTATGGCTGTAATTCTTATACATAATTTTTGTATTCTAATAATTAATTTGGACATTTAAGCAGCCACCTCTGGATCTCTTGTTTTGTACATCTTTAGGATCTCATTTTTTTCCTGTGTAGTTAAGTGTTTGCATTCAGTATTTCAAATTTACAATTAAAAAAAAACACTGACTGTCAGGATATTTAGATTTCAAAAAATTTAAGTGTTTGTGAATATTAAGTGTACTTAAAAAGACCTCTGAAGTGGATTTAAATATATTATCATAAATAGTTCATTTTCATTGAAATAAAATTATGTAGTAATCTTTAATGTATGGAAATATTCTGATGTATATAACTTCAGATGAGCTGATGGTTGGCTAGATGATCTTAGTGTCTTTTCCAACCTTTACGATTCTATGAAAACTGTATACATTAAAAATATCTTGATCTCTCAGCGCCTTTAAACCAGTATAAACCAGTAGGCAGTGGTTTATAAAAACCTATTTCATTATATATTCTGGTTTTTATTGATGCAAGATTTAAATAACCATAATGAATCTGACTGGCATGTGATTTAGAGCAGTTATTATGGTACACTTCAAGTCTGCTCTATTAGCTGTGTTTTCACACTGCCTTATTTTAACTCTAGTCCATGTTCTAGGAATGTATAATGTGCTTAGTAAAATTCTTTGGAAAATCGTCTGTGTCATTTCATAGTGACAGAATTATGTCTTCATTATTTTAGATCAGAAATGTAGTCACCAGAGTGGTTATTTTATCTTCCTCGTTTGACAGCCCTTGGGTTTTATGTGTGAGATTTACCAACCGTGCGTAGTTTGATTCTGGAGGGTGAGTAGCTCTAGGCTATTTTGGAAACCAGCACAGTTAGTTTCCAAATCTCCTTTGATTGTCATTAAGTGTTTTCTAAAACAGTAAAAAATAGTAATAAAAACTAAGTCTGTGTCATTGCTGTATGCTTGTAAAAGAGAAAGTATAGCATCTCTTGAATATTTGCCAGTTTCATTCTCATTGACAGATGCAAAATACTTGCTCAAATATTGTAGATTTTTGCAAAAAAAAGAGAGAGATTAACTCCTTTGGTCTAGGACAGAATGTTATGAAACCAACAATGTGGTGGTTATTTTTTTTTTTATAAACTAATATTTAAATCTCAAGTTGTTGGTTAGGTTTACAATTGCTGTCATGTTCAAGGCAGTTGCATGGACCTTTTGATGAGGAAGTTCACGCTGTCTGTTCTTGCCTTCTTTTGAAATCCTGCAAGGATCCTTTCTAACTTTAATGGCTTTGCACTATACAGCTTTTTGTATGTTGCCAAGGATTTTTCTTTTGATGTAAAAGACTTTTCTGATATTCATTTGTGATATAGTCCTCTCTGAATATTTGTATCTGAGGGAGCTGGGGTTGTTTAGCCTGGAGAAAAGGAGGCTCAGGGGAGATGTTATGCTCTACAATTACCTTAAAGGAGGCTGTAGCGAGGTGGGGATTGGGCTCTTCCCCCTAGCACTAAGTGATAAGACAAGAGGAAATGGCCTCAAATTGCACCAGGGGAGATTTAGGATGGATTTTAGGAAAAACTTCTTCACTGAAAAGTCTGTGAAGCAATGGAGCAGGCTGCCCAGGGAAGTGGTTGGGTCACCATCCCTGGAGGTCTTCGTAGTGCTTAGAGACATGGTGTAATCATGGACATGGCAGTGCTAGGTTAAAGGTTGGACCAGGTGATCTTAGATCCACCTAAATGATTCTATCATTACTTTGTGGTTGGTGTTTGAGGAGGTCTCATACTTTGCATCTTGGCTGGCTGAGCGAAGACGTTGTTTATATAGATCTGGGTCTTCCTTTATAGCGGATAATGAGGAGCATACCAAATAAGCTCCAAAATCTCTTTTGCACGTGTCCTAGTGTCTTACATCCTCACCAGTGGAGGAATAGGTTGGCTTCTCATGATTAATTTTATTTATTTTTGGATGACAACTATTTGGGATATAAGTAGCATGCATGGAATTATTCTTCTGTTTCTAGCATGTCTCTTGTACAAGACTTACAAGAAGAGGCCACTGAAACAAAAGAACAATTTTCACAGCTGCATTGTTTGCCTTGTCCTGTCAGCAGCTTTTGAAGTCACAATCCATGCTGTTTTCAATTTTTATTTGTGGATGAGATAACCCAAAGATAAAATACAGAGGGGGGGGAAAAAAAACAGTACACGAACAATTCCCTTCAAAACCTTGACAGAACAGCCAAGGTATGTTACAGTCAGAACTAGACGTAAATGGTCGTGGAAGGCAGAATAACAAAGCCCACTGCTGTCCTTGTGGTGACAATAATTCAGATACATCTGCCTGTGCAGATGGCTGGTTAGACACTTCTGGCGCCTAACCTGATGTCTCAGCCTCGTTCTCTGAGATTTTCTTCTGGATATCCAACCGTCAACTCAGGCGTTGCATGACTCAGAGAAAGCACCATTTATCTCTTTTCCCCACTTCCCCTTTGATCACTAGGAGCAGTAAACCTACTTCCTACAGATTTCTGGTTTGTTGGCATTGAGCGATGGTCACTGTAAATCGGATGCCACAAATGCAGCTCTCCAATTTGCATTTCCTCATGTGTGATGGCAGTAACAGCAGGAGGGTTTGGTCGTGCGTATAGGCAGAGAGGAGCACACTGCTTGAGCACTTTGTTCACGTAGCCCCTAGCTGCCCTGCTATTTGCACAGCAGTCTGCTTTTGGTGGCCTGCCAGAAGCCTGCTGGGACTTAGTCATCTATAGATGAAGAAGGGTGTGTAAAATGCCTGCTGCTAACTCATGGGAAGGTGTACAGGACATATCTTCACAGAACACATGCTATACATTTGTAGAAATGTTTATAGGTGATAGTGCTTCTTTGAGTTTGACAGTATGGATATAAAGTCTACATTTGGATGTGAAAGAAAACTCATTTTTTGGCTATTTTATTTGACTGCCATCTGCAGAACCCGACCTCTGGTTGCGGATTCTTGAGCAGTCCCGTCCGCAGTTAATCTGTACTGTGTGGTCATGTCTGAAGGACATGACAGCAAGACTAATTAAATATCATGAAGTGGATAAAGCAATCTTGTGGAGCAGTTGTATTTATTTATTTATTTATTTTTATAAGCGGTGCTTTTCAGCACTGCTGTTCAGAGAGCCTAAGTGTGAAGAGTCCTGACCCGTGGGTTCTTCTGAGTACTGTAATTATCAAAATCTGCTCTTGGATGGTTGCTTATGTGAAAAAGCAAACACTTTGCTTTGTTATAGTCAGGAGAGATGTGAATAACTCCTGCCAAAGGAGAAATTACTCCAATTTATTTTGGGGGATGTGTCAGTCATTTCTAGAGAGTAAGAGACAAGTGGCCTGCTTTGGCACAGTCTTTTATTTCAGAAATCTAGCCTTGTCAACAAAATTGGTTCCTCACTTCTTGCAGTGCAAGATGTTACCTTAAATTAAACTTCATAGAAAGACAGCCAAATATATAATCCTATTTCCAAAGTTTCACAATAATCAGAATCATGTTAGGTTTTTATATGTTTAAGCAACTTTTTTATTACCTATTAATAGGACTTTCATTACTCTTAAAACATATGCTCCAATAAATACTCATTCTAGTAAGTTTTGTTTCTTAGGCGATAACTTTTATCTTTGGCCTATTGGAAGGAATAATGTTAATTATGTAACATATATACACTAAGTGGAGTATTAACAGCAATATAAATGGAGTTATTTGTAGAAGAGATTAGATAAAGTCTTACTAGGGAATGGTCTACATGGATTATAATAGCTTCCAGAGTTCATTTAATACAAATACTGGAAACGTTTTACCATACAAACAGATGTTTGCTTACATGGGAGTTTCCTTTTTCATAAATATCATGTCTAGAGTGGTAATACTAAAAGAAATGCAATGGTGCCCTTTCATTTTTTGTAAATGTGCAACTTAAATGGGAAGTAAGATGTAGTTTAATCTCAGACTTAAATATTCGTACCACTTTGGGATAAGATTTTGTGTCTTGTCGTTTTTATTGACAGCTGACTGGAGATACAATTTAACAGCATTTCTGTGAAAGCAGTGTTGATTGCTCAGATAGCAAGCTATTCTCTAAGTTACGTTTTTCTTTCAGTTTTGTTAACAAGAAAGGGGCATGGCAGGGTAAACCAAACAGTACTTGAAAGTCTTGCAGTAGCCAGAGAAAAATCATAGATGTAGTTTGATGATATTGCTAGAGATTTAAAGATTAAAGGATTTTTTTATAGCAATTGACATTATTTCCTACTTTCTCCCTTTTGAGATTAAAACAAAACATCTAGACAAACCAGGACCTGTTTTTTTTATTTTTTCATAGTCTGTACCCTTTGTCTAATAGGTATGTCTACGTTTAGTGACATAGACGTGTCTGTGATTGTATTATACTTTATACAGTCTGTGATTGTATAATACTTTACTGTGACCTACACCAACAAACCTAACTTGCTTTTGTAATTAGTATTTGTGCCTTTTAGCTTAAGTGTGAAAGCAGTGTTTTCAGTGTGATGGCAGTGCCATAACCAGGCATGTGTTTCCCCCAAGGAAATTTCCTAAGGAATGATACAGATACCAGAACTGAAACCAGAAATGAATAATCCTCTAATAAGATCTTCTGCTTTTTAGTATTAAAGTGTATGGATGGAGACGTGATTATTATTGAAAATTACAGTACAGTTGTGACTTTGGCTGTGTTTTCCTCCATGCTTATAGAAAACAGCATTGCAAAATTCGGATTGACTATTGAAGACCTAAACATGTTGTTTGAACAGGTTACATTTCTAACCCTTCAGTGCTCTTGTGTTGTAGGGGAAAGAAAATTTTTGAAAACCAGCATTTGCTTATGGGAAACAGTTATTCTGCCAAGACGACAGTGCAGCAAATTGGACTTAACTTTGCTACAGTTCCTGAGTTAGTTTCTGGCTGCAAGAGAAAACATTTCTTGGAGCATTTTGAGTCATTTTTCTAGGGCAAGTGGATTTTCATGTGGGGGAAATAGTGAAGGGTTGGTGCTTTTTTTTTTTTTTTTTTTTTTTTTCCCCTTCATCATCTACAAATCCTTTCAGAACAGCTTACCCTTCTCTCCATGAAAATGCCATGCCCTTGTTTCTCTAGAGAACCCTCAGATATGATACCTTCCACAAGTGGCCTTGTATCCTTGTTCCCACAGTATCTCCTGTACAAAAGATAACCAGGCAGCAGCTGTTGTTTTGGTGGACTGCTAATTTGTTTGTCTTCTCTACCTTTTATTTTTGATTAGAGCAAACAAGCTTTTAGATATCCTTTATACATTGTCAAAATCAGATGGCAGGTTTGCCCTGGTCTTGTGGAAGTTATAGAAAGAAGCTGGAAGAGAAAGAACCATGGACACCATGGTCCTTAGAAAAGCTGAGATGAAAATAGTTTAATTTTGTTTCAGTTCTTCCTCGCCTTCCTTATGTGGTGGAAACAGCCACCAGAGGATTTTGAATTAATTTTGTATAGATGCACATATTGTACCAGATGTTTCCAGGTGAGGTGAAAATACACAAGTAAAATTTACTGCAAAACTAATGTGCTGTTGCATATTTTCCTTTTAAATGGAGGCAGATAATTAGCTGGAAGCTTTAAAAAGGATTTTTGAAAAACAGAAAGCCCAAATATCATACTCCTACATTTATGACTGTTGTGCCAGCCTGAGTGGAAAGAGGATGTGTGCTAAGTAGCAGATCCACACACCATAAACAAAGAAATATAATGTGAAAGATTGATACTGGTTTCAATAGTGTTTTTTTTTTCTTTGTGAAAATGATACACTAAATACAATGGTTTGGGGTTCTTCTTTGTGTCTTTGTTCCCTAAATCATGTATTTTGTTTCAGTAGCAAAATAATTACTGAAATGCTTTGAGGTGGCAGATTAAAATCTCAGCTTTAGGCCACATGTAATAGTCTGCCTCCTCAGAAAAATGTATGTATGCTTTTGGATGTTGCTTTGTATACCATCTAAATTAATCTAAAATGTATGCATGAGAACTCGGTAATTGCACATCCTGCCCAGCCAAGGAATTCTGTGACTGGATTGGTGACCTGAGACACAAACTACTGCAGATGACTGACACAGGGTGTTTTTTTTTGTTTGTTTGTTTGTTTGTTTTTTTAATCTAGTTACCTGCTTTTTTCTTTTCTTTTTTTATAGGAGTTGTGCAGAGACAGGCGTCCCTTTGCAGTTTATGCTTTGATGTGTGTTTGACTGAAGCATTTAATCTCCCAACTGCCACATTTTTGGTTTAACACTTCAAGAGTGCTCTGAACTTACCAGTTAAATAAAATTTTAACATGAACCTGAGTAGTGACATACAAATTTTCATCACTTTTTCTCCAGCGCTTGGATTTAATGGTATTGAGTTCTGTAGAGGACAGAGGAATTGGCAAGTTTGTTTTCAGCAAGTGTGTATCATCCTCTTGGCCTGAACAGGGATCTTACACCCTTTGTTTTAGCATCATTCCCTGTGCTTCTGGTAACTTTAGATTTCGAAGCTGCTGTTTGTGACATATTAATGAGATTTCTATTTGAAGTAAAGAATCTCTTATATCATGCTACTGTTGTTTATTTCTACAGAACGACAAAATAAACTTATGTCTTTGTCATAATGAAGCTGATTTATATAGGATTAAAGTACAGGTAGACTCTGATCCATAGAGATATGTAGGCACCTGGCATTCTTCTGGAATCAGGGATGCCTTAAACACCCTTCTGATGCTGGTCACAAGTACTTTAAATACTTTTTAGGCCTAACGATCACTTTGCATTAGAAGTGTGATCGCTTGAGATTCTTCAGCAAGAGACATGGATACAATATTATGTTTCACAGAGAATACCACGAAGAATAAATGTATTTCAAAATGATTATCTAGCTTTGAATGCAGTTTCTTTGCTTGCTAACAGCACAGGTGCTGCTCTGTTCTCTGAGGGTAACCTGACTTTGCGTTAGGAGCTGAGAGAGACAGATACTGTTTTGATGAGAAGACATGGTTTGCGTATTGCAGTAGATTCAGAATCATTTAGGTTTGAAAAGACCCCTAAAATCATCAGTTACAGCCATCAGCCAAACACTACCAAGTCTACCAATAAACCACGTTCCTAAGTGCCGTGTCCACAAGTAAGGCTGCTGCTGCCTGTTGACAGAAAACAGTCTAATTGGGAAAGTAATGAAAAGAACAAAACAAACACTGCTTACTTATCATTAACACTTTTGTTTTTTAAAGAGCAGTGTGTGTAAGCAAGATACAGAGAAGGGGTAAGTTCAAGTATGCAGCAGATTGCATTGAAGATGAGGAATAAAGGAGGAAGATACAGGCCATTCATCTGGCTATTCTGCCTTGTGATAACACCTCTAGAGAGGAGCAATGAGGACAGTGAGGAACACTTAGATTAATGAATGTGAGCATGGTTTAATTGATCGTAATGATGTGTTTATTGTATGGTTTCCTTCGGGACAGTTCTTGATACTGTTTTATGTGCAGAAGAGAATATTAAATCATCCGATCTGACCATCTTTACATACTACATGTCTTTTTTTCATCCAGTTGTCCTAATGAGCCTTTTGACTTAACTGACCAAAATGCAGTTTGTCCTTAGCTAAAGATGTTCATCCTCCATTTAAAGACATCAAGGGATGAAGGTGACACTAATTTTGTGCTAGTTTTATTCTGATAATTACTTGAGCTCCTTTAAAAACAAGCAAGCAAAAGATTTAAATGTATTTCTTTATTATAACAGTGATTTAAAATTGATCTTCTTGGGCTAATAACAGTTTTTACAGCTCTGTCTTTATTATAAAAATGTGTATGACTAAAAACAGCTGCATGTTCTTAGTTTTAATTCCATGTAATGTGTTTTGGTTCTCGGGAGTTCTGTTATTCCCTTTGGCATTTACATGGGATGTGTAGATATAGTACAAAAGTCACAAACTGACTGAAGTTAAAAGGTTTTGTTGTAGTTCCATCTACTACAAGCTTTTTATAAAATTATGGAGATTAATGAAATAATAACAACATGATTCGTTCAGAGCTTCCTCTTGAATGCCCTTCTCTTTGAAACTAGTCCCAGCATAGAGCTTCTGTTACCCAGTCCTGCTACTGCTTAACACAAACCTTAGCTATCAGGTGTTAATAGTTTTCAAATGGTATTGTTATTTTAACATGTGCTGTCCCAAGAGCATCTAGAACCTCTCTAGCTTAAGTTTTTCACAATGTTCTCCAAAAGTTTTGTTTTGTTTTGCGGTTTTTTTTAAATCTGCATTAGGTTGTTGCATGTCAGCTGTGTGTGACCGTAGTGCTTGGCATTTCCCACACTGGACGTGTACTCAAAAAAGCGTTGCGTTGGCTGGCATGCCTCTCTGCTTTGTTATGAGAGTGCTCCTGTCAGGCCATTTTTGAGTTGGTGAAATGTGCCTTGCATGGTAGTAATATGGTATCAAATACGGAGGATTTTTCTGTTTGGCATATGATTGCACTGAGGTGCAGGTTGCTTTCAGGGTGTAGGTTTTGGTACTCTAAACCAAAACTAACTCTAGTTTTCTGTGTGTTGGTTCCCGCCCCACCCATTACAAAATTTCAGCCTTTCTTATGTGATCCTCTTATTTTTAGTGTGGTGACCTACATTTTTTTTTTTGTCCAAGTATGTATTTGAGGAGCCTGGGACTACCAGCCATATCATCGACTTTAGAATTGAATTACAGAGCACAGCTCAGTGCAGTGCTGAAAGCTGGACTCATTCCTACCTTCTCCAGTGTTCTTATGAGGAATCGCTTAAAATCAGAATTTCTGTAGGTGGTCACTACTTACATTTTTCTTTTGGTTTAGCTGAAGAACTTGGAACATAAATTGGCATGCTGTGTGGTCTCAGCTGCAATTGAATTAATGGTGATTTTGTGCTGACTAAACATAAAGTACAACTTTTATAATGGGTTGGACTAGCTTATCTTTAAGGTTCCTTCCAACCCAAACCTTTCTATGCTTCTATAGTGAAAATACTACGCAAGGCTTCCTGGTCTGGAAAATATGCCTTGCTTTTTTTTTGTGCTTGCATTGTCCCATCTCAAATCATGGGGTAATGCTCTGTAGATTTCATAGACGTATTTCGAGGACAGTGTTTTACAAGATGTTGAGTTGCTATAACAATGAGTGTTGTGGAATATCACACTAGGAAGCTGAGGATTTCACCTTCATAGAAATACCTGAATAGCGCTCAGTGTGTAAGGTCTTGGGCTACGTTTTGAATGCCAGAAGAAAATAAAATATTGAGTAGTTGCTTGGTAAATATATTGAGGATTTTTGTTGTTTTTTGGTGCTTCTTGTTTGTGTTTTTATTTATTTTTCAACTGAATCAGGGAGCAGTCTTGTAGGGGAGATAGGATGTGATCGTATAATTAAAAACTTAAATTGTAATGTATACACACAGGGCAAATTAAGGATCCCAAGCATTTTGCGTGTTGTTTCTGGCAATGCCTTTGTTATTTGTTGACTTTGGAGAGCTTGGTTTTGCAACTTAATGTTTTTCGTTCGCAATTGTATAACTCCAGGAATAGCCTACAGAACCTATGACATTAGTGAGATATGGTACAGAGCAGGATTTCAGAGTTTATTTTGACAAGGTCTAATGTTGGGTTGGAAAGAAAAGGGTCATGCCAGAAAAAAAGGGCCAGGCATTTTTGAATTGAGAACAAATGGCTGATACGCCACTGTGTTTGTACATTGTGGTAAATCATTGCTGCGGACAATCCATAACTTATCTGCCAGTAAGGAAAAGGAACATGAAATTTCCTTCTCAGAATGAGCACTCCAGTGTGGGAGCTATTCATCGGAGTTTGAATGTCAGGAAGGTCATGGGAAGAGATTTGTAAAAATTTTCATAATTCCAGAAATAACTCCGTCGGCATCCAGAAAGTAGCTTGAATGTTTAGGAAAGAACCCGTCGTCCATCTGATACCATCCTGCGGCCGGGTGGGCCAGCTGTGAGCGGTGGAGGTTGCACCCAGCCGAGCCGTGAGGTCACATTCCCTCCCTTCCACCCAGCAGTGCACCCATATTTTGTGTGTGCCGAGCAGCATTCGTGCCCTCTGCTGCTTATATCCTCCTTGTTTTGATGATTCTACTCTCTATGCAAACCGCCAGTGTACTTCAGAGGCTCTATATTAAACTTGCTGTTAATTAAGTTGAGAAATTTTTCCCAGCAGGAGCATTTTTAGTTGAGAAGATGGAAAATGGAGCTCTCGCGTAGAGCATCCTACTGTAACCTGCTGTGCTCTCTGTCGAGGCTCTCCATGTCTAAAACATCAGAAAATATAGATATTCAGTAGACTTTTTATTAATATTTTTCCCTTTCAATAGGCAGATACGTTATAAAAGAATTCGCATTTGTTGCTCCAAATATTTCCTTCCTCTGTTCAGTTTTCTCATGGCTCCTAATTGTCCTCACTTCTGAACACATGGTCTGTGTCAAAGTTGTTTTCCTGCTATCTTTTATCATGTTTCTTCTCTTAAACTATTACTATTCTATGATCAAAGATAGGAAAATTGAGTAGATTCCGGAGATTTTTTCACAGAATCACAGAATGGTTGAGGTTGGAAGGGACCTCTGGAGATCATCTGGTCCAACCCCACTGCCGAGCAGGATCACCTAGAGCACATTGCACAGGATGGCTTCCAGGTGGGTCTTGAATATCTTCAGAGAAGGAGATTTCACAGCCTCTCTGGGCAAACAGTTTTCCCTGGATTAAGTATATCAAGATGCAAACTACTCATAAATTTATTTGTAAACTTCACTTGAAAAATCCAACTTTCAAAGAGATTAGAACAAGGAATCAATATTAGTTCTGTTTTTTTTTCAGTCTTTTCTTCACTTCCCCAACAGCTGAATTAATCTTTGTGATCAGTGTTAATGCCGGTGATAGCAAAAAATAAAAATATTATTTCTAAAATAATAGTAACAGAAATAATTTAGTTTCTTTTCTTTAAAAACAAAATATGTGGCCTTTTAGTATAGGAAAAGATACAGCATAATTGGAGCAAACTGATTTCAAGCTGAAGTCTGCATACAGGATTTAATGTACAGAAAAGAAGCTGCTTTCAATTTCCCTATATTTTTCCCCCGCTTCCTTTTTTATGGCTGTTTTATACAAGTCCGTAGGGTAATGTGTCTGCAGTGTTAAGATAAAGGAACCTTTGCTACATAATTTGTAGGTCAATATACGTCTTTTGGGGAAGGATTTAACTCCAATAGGCAGCACTGCTGTAAATAAATCCTCTTAACAAGTTCCAGATCAGCATTGTATAGGTCTCCTCCTGCCAGGTTTTTTAATTAGCTTTTTTGGGTAAGACCTCATTGATGGCTGATGTAACAAGGTGGGCAGAGAGCAGAGTTAATTCAGGAACATCTTAAGGTCTTTCCTTACAGTTTTCACTGGAGGAAGACCAGCATATAACAAGGGTATAAAAATATTGTCTTGTCCACAATTGGAAGCTGTTATATAGTGTGTGCAAAAAACATGAAGCTTTATGAAAAGGAAGTGGTTTTAAGAGTTAAAATTTTAGTTTAAAATTTAAAACCTGTAAGAGGACATTCCACCAAAATATCCCAAGGGCTTTCAGTGAAGCAAGTGGAAAATGAAGATAACAGTAAAGAAAAATTCCATCTTTCTGTATGGGTTAAAATGTGGAGGGTTTGTTTGTTTCTAATAGCACACAGTATTACATTAGTGTTTTATATTATGCCTGCTTTGGCAACGTTTTCTGTATCCAATTTCGTCATCTATGTGGTGCTCTGTGCCATTTTTCCCCTTGTTTTCATAATACAGACTGCAGCCTGGCAATTTTGTTCTTCCTGTGCAGTGCATTATTTCTGATATTGGATACTTTGTAGTAAAACATAGGCACAAATTTAGCACAACCTTATCTGGAGGATTGCTTTGTACAGGAGTTGTAAATTTACAGCCATATGTTAATGCTGGATAAGTTCACAGAGATTGCAGCTTTAATTGATGCTTTGAAATGCCTGCACTTTACAGAAAGTGGCTCTAGAAAGGATGAAAATGGCAATTCTTTGGCTGAATTAGTAGAGCCCAGGAAGTGCTGTGTAATGGCTTGATGATTCACAGTACATTTATTTTTAGCCACACACACACACACACACACACAAAAATCACAACCTGGTGGTATTTTGGAAAGCTGTGATAGTGAAAGAAATGAAAATATTTGTTCTGGAATATATCACTCGTATTCCAAAGTAAAAAGGCATGTACGTTCACTAATCAGATTTATTATTTTTTTTTTACATTTTACCTTTTTGATAATCCAATTATATTTTCTTATTTTGAAGATAGACTTTAAGATACAACTTTTTTTAATGGACTTTCTATAGCCAAAGAAGAAGAATATGACTTATGTACTTGTGGGGTCATGCTATATCAATTTTACTTCCTTTAACTTGTATCAATGCCATTGTGCAGCAAACTTACTGTTTTTAAACCGATTGTACTTTGGAATTGTTAGTTCTGGTGAACCAACAGTTTCAGAAATGTTTCTAGTGACTATTCTCAATCAGATGGCCTGGAAGAGATGAGAATTCCAGCTCTGCTATGCTCAGGACAAATATATTTTTCTTACTCAATGTCCTTTCTGAGTATTATTAGTAGCACCATAGTATGAATTTAGGAATGCATAGCCCTCAATCAATCAGTAAGGACTCCCTCTGATGCTCAGACACACAGCTTAATAAAGGTCAGAAGCTGCAAGTTTTTTGATAACCACTTCTCAAATATTATTTTTAGTACATTTTTGTCAACTTCCCTCTTGTAGGGGGTTAGGTCAGCTTTATATTGTTGGTAAAAATAAATAAATAAATAAATAAAATATGCTTGACAATGGAACTGCCAGTGCCAAATCTCTACTTTGATTCCTTGTCTTCCTCCAGTTTCTCTAGTTCTTCTGGAGTAGCAAATGCTGGTGTAATCTGTCTTCACTAGTTTTCAGGCATAAAACTTTGAATTAACTTTCAGTTTATTCCATAGTTAGATGTAGTTGCCATGGAAATAGTTTTTAACTTTCCTGAGGCTGTGAGAATATATGTGCATACGTGTGTACATTTGCATGTACAGAAGCATATATACATATAAGTAATTCTGTACAGAATGTACAACTCGTGTAAATCTGTGTATGTATATTTGATCCTGAAAAGCGTGTTTTCTATGAGACTCATGAGTGCATGAAGAAGTTTAGTGAACTCCTTGGTGTCGAGATCTACACATAAAACCATTGCAGAAGAATTCAGAGGTGATTTTAATTCGTGCTTTGCACAACAGAATAGTTCCTGGTGCAAAAGGCGCGTTTTCACTCCCCATTTTGCCAAGGCATCCAGCCTGTTATGGAGATCAGTGAAGATGCTTGGCAGGAGCTGAAACTTCTGTAACCTTGGCCATCACGTCTGGAAGCTTTAGTAAAAGACCAGTCTTCTGTAGCTGAGAAGTTCCTCGAGATTGGATATTTAGTTTAGCGTATTATGTTGTGCCATATTTGGTGTACACTGATTGTATCTGGTGTGTGGTTGTCAGCTTTTCTGATTGTTTTGGTTTTAGTGTGATGTAACATGTTGAGAGTGAAAGTGTTATTTATAAGTAAGGTGTTCTTCTAAGCTCTTAGCTGTGTCCAGCAATATCAGGAGTAAAAATAACAGTTTGAAGTGGTTTTGAGGAAGCAAAATAAAATATCGAGGAGAAATGCTTACTTAATGGCTTATTGCTTTAAAATGGTGGCTGCTCTTACAGCTAGATTTCTTCATTTAGGAGTGAGATAGCATCAAGCAAATGCAGTACTTGAAAAAGGACTTAAAATGCATTATTTGTTGTGTGTTGGTTGTCTGCTAGGGATGAATCTCATGCTCAGCGAGAGAATATCACAGAAAGGTTTGGGCTGGGAGGGACCTTAAAGATCGCCTAGTTCCAGGGCCTTGAGAGACACGGGAAGTTTCACTGCCAGTGAAGACAGAGAACCCCTACACATGCAGACAGTATGTATCCCTGTACTTTTCCAGGCCACGTGTCCCTGCTTCCACTGTCCACGCGTTTTCTTCTCACAGCTCAGTTTGCCCAGCAGGTCCTTGCTCAGCCATGTGGCTTCCTCCTTCCCTGCTTGATTTCTTACACCTGGAGATGGAGAGCTCTTGCACTCTAAGAAAAGTGTCCTTAAAGAGCTGCCAGCTCTGATCTGTTCCCTGTCTGTAAGGACACTGTCCCAAGGGATCTCATCACTAATTCTTAAAGCAGCTGGAAGCTCACTTTTCAGAAGTTCAGGGCCCTGTCTTTGGACTTTGCCAGGCCCATGTTCCTCGAGGTCATGAACTCAACCAGGGCATGGTTGCTGCAGCCCAGGCAGCCTCCAATCTCAGCCTCTTTCAGGAGTTCATCTGTATTCGTGAGCACCGAGTCCAGTGACACTTCTCCTCTGGTTGGTTTGTCAATTTGTCAATTGTCAGGAAGCTATCCTCAACACACTCAGTCCACAAGTCTCTTGGATTGCTTGCAGCCTGCTGAGCGGCTTTCCCAGCAAGAAATATATAAATTCTTATATCAGAATAAAACCTCTCCCAGTGCAGCTTGTACCTCTTGCTCCTTGTGAAGAGAGAGCCTCTCTCCTTTTTGTAGCCATCCTTTAAGTACTGGAATACTGTGCTGAGGTCCCTCCTGAGCCTTTTATTCTCCAGGGTGAAAAGACCAAACTTCTTCAGCCTTTCCCCACAGGGCAGGTTCTGCAGTCCTTTGGTCATCTTTGTGGGCCACCTTTGAGAATAGATCCTTCGGTTATGCAAAAGGTATGTACACGTGCAGCTTTACCATTATCCCTGAATGTTTCTTAGAGGCAACGTTTTACTATTTTTATACAACTTAATCATTATTTAAAATACTGCTATTTAATAGTAGTTTTTTTGCGGGTTTTCAAACAGTTGCCAATAACATACTTTTATCTCATCACAAAATGCTAATCTAAATAATAGTAATCAACTCGTACCTTTCCCTAACTCACTTTATTTACTATAAGTCAGAAATACTGACTTTTTAATTGCCAGTCTTTGGGGTACTTTACAGAATACATAATTTTCTGTAGGCAATGGCTTGTTTTATATTATGTATATGCATCACTTGCATATTATTGTGTATATGTAATCACTTAGTAATCTGAGAAAATATTTTTATCTTCCTGTATTTTTTCTTCTGCATAAAATTGGATGTAAACAGCTGTTTCTGGTGATGCTGATTTCTGTGTCTATTTAAATCAACTTTTCTTCATAACAGTCCTTTTAATAAATTAGGGTTCTTTAGTGTAGCAGTAATCTAGGATCAGTAATCTGCTTTAAAAATTGTACTAATTTGACACAAAGTCATTGAAGCAGGCTGTCTGATACACACTCAGTACTTCACACTGATGTTTTGATGACTTATGCATGGAAAATTGAAATTGCAAAACCAACTATAGTTAAAATGTGGTTGTGTAAGTAAAAATAATGGATGATGCCCTTCAGAAATTTCTCACTCTCCTAGATTCCTCCAATAGGTAAGCTCCTGACAGTATCTTAATTTTAAGGAATCATTCTCCTGATGTGAGCGTCGCTTATGATTTAGGTGAGATAGAGATTTTTGGCAAGTCTGAGCAGCATGAAGTTTTGGGATACTGTGTAGGTCCTTGCAAAATGGGGTACGATTTGGATTTAGACAGTGTGAACGTAGATCTGGATAGGACAAGGAGTAGGAGTATCTTCGGTAGTTTTAATAGTGAAGATATCCAAGTTAATGTGTGTCACTGGAGTATAACTGATTTTACACATTGACTTAATTATTATTTGTTCACCTCAGCTGAGGAGTAAATGCAGGAAGAACAGTGGTGTGAGATGGGACTTTGGTTGTCCCATTTCTATTTTGGGCGTGTTACACAGTGGTTAGTGCCATTTTGAGTATCTGGCAGTCTTTATTTCAGCTCTGTTTAAGTCCTTGTTCTGTATCCACCAGCAAGCATCTGAATATTTGAAGTCTTGTGGATAGAAATAAAACAAGAGCCTCTTGGTTTGTAGCCTTGCATTTTCGATTTCTAGAGTTTTGGGTTTATAGGCCTGTCTTTGTGTTCTGTGTAGGAGTATTAAAACTGAGTTACTTCAGTGGTTTGGTTGGTGTCTGTTTATCCTAAATGCTGTAAAGCTCTTAAATGAGAGGTTCTCTCAAAGATGAGTAGTTCCTTTTGTTAGGAGTGGCCTGAATGGCCTGCCTGTATCTCAGCGAAGAAGGAAGGAAAGCCCTGTGTTTGCTGTTCGAGTTATTTGAAATAAGGGATGTATTCCTCCTTCCTGTGTCCTCAAATACACCGTCTGCACTTTTATATCTCTGTATCTGTGGTTGCACTTGATGAACTCTCAGCGATGTAAAATATGCGAATAGCAAGTCTCTTTTCTTTCAAGCAGTGAATGACAATACCAGCACTCTTTCCAGAGCAGCATATGACCGTGGTGTTATGCCAGCCTGGGTGCTCAGGAATGTAAGCAGTTACACGGGCAAACACACACCTGGAAACAAACACAGACAGGACACACCGAAATACAGTAGTCCAGTGTCACCACTGCTGTGCATAACTTTTTGTGTCATTTCCCTGCTCTTGTCTGTCATCACGTTTGGTGCCTTAATGGCCACATCCTCGTCCGTGGCCCAGAGGCTCCCTGTTCCCTCTATCACTCTTCCTGTCATGTCTAGGACATGAGTCACCACAGCACGGCAGAAATGTCTTCTGTTGCTCTCTGTGAGAATTGCCCCAGCCTTTGTGCTATAGTGATTAATTTCCCTGTGTTTAATATCCAGTCCTCTGGAGTGTTCTGTGCACTAAGAACATTTTGCACGCATGCTCCAATTTTATTGTGTCAGTAAAACTGCTGCTGACACTTGAAGAGCTCTGTGAGTACCCTTATTCAATCCTGGTAATTCACCTTATGGTATCACCATCATCATTCTCTCTCTACCAAGTCTCGTACCTGCTTACCACTGTTGTACAGTCATCATTCTCCTTCAGGTGGGATTATATCATACTCTTTTTTACGTAAATTTAGATAGAGTAGGTGGGATTGCATCTGCTTCGTCAAGGTATTTTTTTAATCTCATCAAAGGCAGATACTGAGCCACCTTGTAGTATATCTCTGTGTACTTTCTGTTTCTGCAGTTCTTTCTTTCAAAACACATTCCAAAGCTTTTTAGTGGTATGTAGGGCAAATTTAGAGTTATAGGTTTGCCTGAATTGTTTTCATAAATCCATTTTTTTGCTACTTGCTAGTCATAGGATAACGTAACTAATTTCATCGTTTTGTTATGAAATCTTCCTATGCAGTTTCTGCTTTAATACACTGCTTTTTCAGTTTTCTGGATTATCAGCCCCACAGTAGAGCACAGCACAATCTCAAATCAGATGGTTTTATCTGTTCATTTAATTTCAGTGGTTAAAAAATGAGTCACTTTAATACCAATTTATTTTCTATGACCTGTTCCTCTGTAAAGTCCTTCCTGCAATCTAAAACCATATTGTAATTAACATTGCTTCTTAGTTAGAGCAGTGCGTTTTCATTGAAGAAGCCTTTGTCTATCAGGAACACTACTGTTGATACTGGTTGTTTTTTGGTCTATTTGTGAAAATGAGATTTTTTTTCTTTTAACCTCTATTCATCTCCCAGCCCAATTGCTGTGACCCATTAGCAGTACTGAAAGTAACCTTTTTAAACAATCATTTCCCTAAGTGATTCTGACCAAAGCTAATTGTGCTTTATGCAAGGACCCCTTTTTTCTAGTTGGAAACACATTGCTAGTTGCTTCAGTGTCTGACTTTCCTGAATACCATACACCCTTCAGCTTTCACATTGACATCCTAGTATCTTTTTCTGTAGTTTCTTTAGGGTGTGAATTTGATATCCTGAACCAGTACTTCTAACTTTTTGCATTGTGTCTTCCTGGGTTCTTACATTCAAGTGCAAATGTCCATCATTGCTCTCTAACCTCTCCTGAAAGAGCAGGTTCAGGTTCAGTTTCTTCACGAACTGCAGCTATGACTACAGCTCCCACTGATACAAGGACCTCTTCCTGTGCTCTCCTTGTAGCTGGAGAATTCCTCAGCCCTCAGTTGTCTTCCTGACTTGCCTTAGGTGTGAAAACAAAAAAACCCTTTGGGGCTCATATAATCCCCAAACCTGCCATGATGCTAACTTTACATGAAAAGTTCATTTAAGTTTCAGCTTGTACATGCAGGGGGGGAGTTTCCATACCTTCTACATAATGGCTGTTGTAGACATTCTTGCTTTGGTCTACTGAATTGCACATAAATTAGCTTGAAGTGGATTGGTGATTTGCCTATAGGGTATAAAGCTGCTTCAACTTGCTTTAAATCCTGCCTTTAATTAAGATGATGCAACTGAGGAGTGCAGATGAGACCTGGTTAAAGCCCAAAGTGCAATTGATAGTTTCCATTCTCCATTGTCAGACCAAACAAAAAACAGGTGCCAGAAAAATTGTAATAGAAGTTGAAAGAATTTACAAAGCTCACCTGATAACATATAAGCATATAACTGCATAACATATAAAATTCATAATCTGAATTGGTCTTTTTATGAAGCATATTTTTGTACACTTTATAACAGGACAGTGCTTGCCGGTCATATTCAATTGTGCTGACCTAATTAACTTAATATCATGTCACTTAATAAAACAGCAGTGGTGGTATGCATGTAGTTGCCAGAGATGCTCAAAGAAAAGCGAATTTTGGTAACAAAGGATTGTCTGTCTCTTGAATGTTTGCATTTGTTCAGGGATCTTACTTGCCTTGTTTTGAAGCTCGAGGCTATACAAGGACATATATTTTTGTATGGCATTCATCATTCACTGCAATGTCGTTTTTTCTCTTTCTCTTTCCCATTTAAGACTTTGTCATTGATTGCACAGTCACGGAGTGAGCTGCAGGGCAGAGAGGGAAATGTACTTTTCTGTCGCTCAAAATTTGCTTTTGTTGGAGAAACAGTGCTGAAAGGAACAAAAATGAAGCTTTCAGTGCTGCATTGAAAATGCCTTCAAAAAAAAAAAAAAAGATTTTTCTCTCTTCATTATAGGTCTATAACACTTGGATATTGTTCTTTCCTGCCAGATTGGGATCATTAAAATTGTGGAGTTATGACATCCTCACGTCTAAAGAGCCTCTGAGGTGTAGTCAGCTCTGTAGTTGTTTCCCTGCTGAGCAGAGGGAATGGTCCCCTGGTTGAAGACTGCACAGCTGGAGCACCGAAGTATTTGTCAGGTGCCGAGGTAGGCTTGCAGGCTAACTATGAAAAGAAGTTTCATTTTTATTTGTGAGAACTGATCATCAGGATGCTTCCCCAGGCAGCTGTATTGTTGTTACCTTCTGAAGGATCCATTTCAACATGAACAAGGCACTCTTTCTAAAGGCTGATGTGCACAGGGGAGGGTTGAAGGACAACGCTTGGGACTGTTGAACCCTAGCAGTGGGGTTGGTCTCTTCACTCCACAGACAGTGAAGTCCAGTTTTTGGAAAAGACTGGGATGTAAGGATGTGAGTTGTTTCTTTAATCATCTAAATTATGGCACGCAGCAAGTACTTCTTGGTAAATAATTGAGTAGGCTTTATTAATATCTGCCACTTCCCTTTAAAGATTTTTGTTAGATTATTCGATTCTTGCAGGTGCAGTGTGTATGTAGAATACTTCAGGGATTACGGCTGTACCTTGTAATGTTACTGCACAGTACTTAGTACACTGTCAGGCTGTACTCAGTCCTATGGCATGTTTCAATCAAATGGAGAGATCTGATTTTGCCAATGAGCATTTTGCTGTTTTTCTTTGCTATGGGTATATTTACAATTTGCCTGAAGGTGATTTCAGATCTTTGAAGGCTGTTGATGAACTATTTATTAACAATCTGAAATTTGAGAGACAAAACTAAAACGATGAGAACCAAAAAGTTTTCACCATCCATGTAACCTGTTGCCCTAGCACACTTCCTGCTCTTCCTTTTTTCCTGGGGAGGGTGTCAGTCGGGACCATTTCCTATTCACCGTGTAGCTGCAAAAACATTTGTGTCAGCACAAGGCAGGGGTGGAAATGGCTGGGCTGGGCGAGAGGAAAAGGAGCTTAAGCTGGCACTGTCAGCAGAGTTAGTCTCTGTCAGCATGCCGGGGGAGGAAATCACTGTGGTCTGTAGAGACTACTGCTACTCTTCGCAGTGGTAAATACTTAATATTTGATTATTTCGTGGCCCAGGTATTGTAATCTAGAACGTTTAGGGCTTTTTTATGAAGATACATTCTTGGAACATGTATGTTTCTCAAGATCACTCATTACACATTAAAAAAAAAAAATAAATAAAAATAAAATAAAATAAAATAAAATAAAAGTATCTCAAGAAACTTCCCTCCCCCCTCCCCCCAGAATTTTAAAGTAATTTCCACAGAACTATTGTCTAAAATATTTGACGGACATGCACTGGCTATATTTGGAAAGAAACTATTGCTAACATATCTGTCAACATCAGGTTCCTATTAAGTGAATGTTTTTGCAAACCAGTTAAGTTCTAAGCCTGAGTCTGATTCAGTATCTTTTTAAAAAATATGGTTTAAACTTATCAAGAGACAGGTTTACACCCTGTCTCTTTATGAGAGGCTGAAATGCTTCTGGTTCCATGTATTTTCTTATTTTTTGTAACCACAGTAGGTTTTTCCTGAGACAACTAATAATCAGCACAGTAACATATGGAGTTTCTATTTTAAGTCCTCCTCCCTTTTTGTTCCTATTGTATTGTATAAGCCAAGCTGTGTATCCTGTTAACAATTATTTGTAATTCAGTATTGCCTAGAGATTCCAGCTGATCTGCTTGTTGCTTGGACAGTGTTTTTGTACAGTAGAGTCCAAGACCATGATCAGGATTCATTGGCAGCAAATACAAAAACAAAACAAAAAAAAAAAAAAAGAAGAAACAAAAACACTGAAAATAAATAACTGGTGTGTGTGTGTATTTTTATAGTCATACGGAATTTGGCACATACTTAATCCTGTCTTGCTTGTGTCCTGGATAGGTGTATGTTCCAAAAAAACGAAGGGATATTAGGTGAGTTGGCTTTGCTCAAGGTCACACAACAGATTCCTGGCTGATCCAGGAAGAGGACTTGATTCCTGGTCCTGTCCTATCCACCAAACTGCTGCTGACCTTTCTTGAATGGCCTTTCTTAGGTTAATCCATCACCCTTTTGCGAGAAAACAAAACATCATTTCATCAACCAAAAACAAAGTCCAAAGCCTACATTCTCCGCCCTTCAAGAAAGACAAAAGAAGCAAAGATGGATATTGCATTTAGGAGCGGTTAGAGGCCGCGGCATTGTTTGCGCAATGCTCCTGGGGTCTCCGGGGATTCTTTCCTAAGCACAGAACGGCTGAGGAAGTGGACTCACTGGCATGGTGTCGAGGCAGCTGTAGAGGGTTGGCTAAGCTACAAGCATCTGAGCACAGAATAGATCAAAAAATAAGGAATGCTGCTTTGTTTTTTGAAAGAATATATAGTCTTAGCTAATTTTAGCATGAGTAGTATAATGTCATATACAAAATAGAGCTGATTGCAATGCAGGATATTCACAGGAATGCACTAACAACTGGTGTTTAAGCCATATATTTTCAATACTTTTCAAAGTTTGCTTCCCTAATCTAGGCTTTTTCTTATACCAGTTTGACTGCAGCACATCACCTTTGGCCAGCCATGTTTCCAGGGCCTTGGTCTACACTTCACTTACGCTTGTTGGATTTGCTTAGCATGGAGATTTTTATTTTTATTTTTTACTTTAGTCTTAAGTGAAATAGAAATAATCCTTCAGAATTACGAATTTTATTTTATTACAGTTTTAAGGTTTAACTTCTTTTATCTTCAGCGATAGGTGGGAAGAGTTTAACAAGAGCAATGTCCCCAGCTTTTCAAGAACGGTACAGAAAAATGAAGGAAAGAGCACAAGTCCTTTGCTTTAGAGAGTGTGTTTTGGTGAAGAAGTAGCATTTAAACCAATAAAAGAATCTATATAAAAGTATTTGCTTTTATTCATCTTTCTTAAAAAATAAATAAATAATTGTTCGGGTAATTTTTGTCTCTTCTATTTTAAAGGTTGTTTCATTTATGGTTTTATTGCAGTTTTTAATGTAGCTGTAATTACTGTGAAAATTTTGTGATGATTATTCTTTATGCGCAACAGAAATGCAGGTCGTTCAGTTTATGGACCTCAGTCTCAGAGGACGTTCCATTTCATTCCATTTTGTTGGTCTTAATATCTAGCTAGGTGCTAAGTTTGGGAACATCAAGCTGCGGACACAATTTTATTCCAATTAGTATGATGATGTGTGTATGTATATTGCCAGAAAAGGAAGAGAAGGGGTTCACAGAGGATGGATTAGATCAGATTCACAGATTAGATTTATGTTGGCATCTAGGTCCAATTGCTGTCTGTAGTAATCATGTACCTAGATGCTGCTTTTTGAAACTGGGACCTTATCCTGGTTTTGAACAGGCTTGCAGAGTAAGTGTTTACATTTTCTAGGTTACTGATCCAAATAAAGATGTTGTGAATAATCATTACTGCTGTGGAGAAACAACATAGTGTGTTGAGTGCAAAGGGTGAGATTTGTGCTGACCTGGGGACATTCACAGGGAGCTCATTGTACCCTTCCGTGCAGTACATGAGCCCGAAACACAAGCCTGGAACTCAAGCTTAGCAGATACAGAGTATTTATTTCATTTTAATGGCTATTCACTGTTCTAACAGATGGAATAAAAATGCACAGAGGTCTTATCTTGGTGCTTGTCTGGACCTGGACACCAATAATGGGCCTCATATGAATTAATGGCTATGACCCCAAACCGTTCTGTGATTCTGTTTAATTTCAGTTCCGAGATGGTTACATTAATTTTTTTGTTGGGCATGGATGCAGTTATACCAACAGCTTGGCCTTTGGCACTCTTGAGATTTCTAGCTTTTCTGAATAGAAAACTGCACTCTGCTCTTGCATATTTACTTCAATCCCCCCTCCATCTCCTGTTTTCTGCATGTTTTAAACAAGTTAATAGATGGTTAGTATGTATTTGGGACAGAGATGATAGCGATGTTGTTTTGCAATCCAGGGCAAAATGCAATGTTTAGAATTTTAATTAGTATACATTTGAAATGTGAATTTCTCTCTAGATTATAGTGTGTAGTTTAGGATCATGTCTGCTGTCTGTAAGCTGTGTAGTCTTCAGTCCTTTTTTCATCCTTTCAGCAAAATCTTGTTAGAAGCTTTTGTCTGCTAGTAAGAAGCTTTCTTTCTACAGAGAGAAAGGAAAGGTATCTGACAGTGTCAAGCAGGAGAAAAGCATGGAAGTGGTCCAGCAGTGAGAATAATTTGGTTTATTACTTTAAGAAGAGCTTTAAAAATAAACAAGCACAAATTCAGTACTCAGTTCATCAAATAAGTAGTACAGTTGCCTCGTGTGGCTTCTGGGTTTTGATTTGTGAATGTGTCCACGGTGATATGATGGATTATTTGATGTGTGCTTCATACCTGTGAATCCTTTGAGGGTTTGATACTTTTCAGGATAATGAGACACTAGGTAACATTATTGTTTAATCGATGTGAAAAGGGAAGTTTTGTTTTCAAGTATAAGAGGGCAGAATAATTGCTCTTGGAGGAATAAGTGCACATAATATTATTTAAGCTTGTAATGTCAAGTTCAATAGACCTAAAATTAGATTTACAGCTGTGTTTTGATTTAAGGTTGCTTGCATGACAGTCCATTCGTCCTTGTTCTTCTATTTCTGTTCTTTTTTTCTTCTGCAGACAAAGCAAAGTCTTGGAATAAAGAATGCTTTACTTCATTTGCAAAGCAGAATACTTACCTGTGCTTTGGGTGGAAAAGGGTTTTTCTATACTTGAGAAGAAATAGAATGTTGTGCTCCTGGTCTTTTCATTTGTAAACAGAAATTACTTCTGCTGCTGCTGCCCTGTTGTATGTGTCTTTCACACATCTTTCATACAATTTGCGTTATCACATGCTCATTGTGTGCATTTGCATAATGCTTATACACACTAAAATACTATCATTTTTTGTACTTTACCTACGCCGTGTTTTTACAACACTTCTATTTTTCCATTGGTGACCTCAATTAAAATGTTTCTCTGGGTTTTTCTTTCAAATTATAACCTTGAAAACTACTTTGCAGGTTCCTATAAATGAAAACAATCAAAAGTTTCCTAAGTCGTAGTAAGTAATATTTGGAAGTAAGTATGAAATTGTCCTAGGATTTAAATATTTTTTTGGAGTTCCAAATGTTCCTTAAAAACAAACAAAAAAAAAACACCCTTTCATAGTGTTGGACATATACATTCCAAGTATCTTGTCAGGTGTGAAATCTCATCTGTTCTTCTTTGAAGAGTGTGTACATGCTGTCAGCTTGTGTTTGTGTGAAGCTTTCCTTCTTACACTGAGACTCCCTATAACCAGGAGCATGATGCACCAAGGTCTCTCCTTTCTGAACACGCAGACAGAATATGCTGTAAATCCCCATTACATTGTACGTTAACCCAGGAAAGCTACTGAAAAATGAAGGGCAGCTCCAGACCTCACCTGAAGTTTGACTCACGTTTGGATGGGCACAGGGAGGAAGGAGGAAGAACATGCAGGGCGTTACCATTTCGTTTAGGCCAACTATCTCAAGTTGCAGTAAACAAATTGACAAAATAATAAATTTGGTATCAATTATGTGTTTAAGTCATTATTAATCATTAGTTGTTAATGATTATGGATAATTTTTATTGAAATAACCAGCACATTTCTTATTCTTAGAGATAGGTAATCTCTTCGAATGCAGCATTTTGTTTTGCAGACCCCAAAGGCAAACAATTCTGTGGAGAACAGACTTAATCAGAGGAGAGGCTAGAAGAAAACAACTGCAGAAAATTACCAAACTGTGGAACTTCCTCCTGTTTAGGGTCTGTTGCTGTGAGCTTGGGAGAGGCTGGAGAAAGGAAGGCAAACCTGGCTGAAGACAAACCACTGGCAGAAGATGGGGCTCGTGAAGCCAGCACTTGGAAGACTCAGTTTTATGTAGTCAAAAGATCTCCATTTCTATCAAACTGCTTTCCTGTCTTCAGGAATATGCCAAAGTGCAGCCCAAGAGCTGCAGAGGTGTTTGCCTGGTTTGCCAGCATCATCTGAGTGAGGCTGGGTGGACAACGGAGCACACTGGACAGTGGCGAGCCAGAGAGCAAGTCTTGTGTTGCAACTCCCTAGGGATTATTCTGGGAACAATAAAGTAACTGAGCTTTGCTCTGTTTTTTCGTGGCTGGCTAGCCTTAGGGGTAGCGATCACATTATTCCACTTGCAAAATCATCTACTAAAATTTCAGTATAAATAGTGGCAGAAGCAGCGGTCTTTCTGTGGGCCTCGGGATTGTGTTGTATAGGCAGTAACAGGTTATGTAATTAACGTGCTGAAAGAAAAAGGTAGAAATTTACAGTTACAATGGGTATAATAAAGACCTTCATTTCTTGCTTCACCTTCTTGTGACACATTTTTTGGCAGTCTGACAAAAATAAGCAGACATTAAATTGAAGAAGTAAATTACACCTCTGAGGAAGGGTGGCAGTTTGTTATTCTCTGCTACCTGTGACGCTGTGGTTCAATTTACATTAAAATTTGGGTTTGGTGGTAATTACTGAACAAAATTGCAATAACAACTCAATTAGGAAAGTTTTAATGAAATACTAGAAAGCAAAAAATCCATAGGACATAATTTAAATACTTATCTGAGGGGGAATTTTAAGTGTAATGTTTTTGAGAAACAGTGTAAAATCTGGGCATTTCTTTATTGTCCATCTTCCATTCAGGTCTTTTTATATGCATTAGCAGTCAAAATATTTAGTTAATGTGCAGCACCTAGCTGTAAAGTAACTGTGGTTCATCAGTGACTGACATTTCTATGAAAGTCATTCTCTTAAATGTGGATTTATTTTTTTTTGCTGTTGAGCTTGTTACAGAATCTTCTGTGATACTCTCAACTTTTAACCATTAATTTGAATGATTTTCATTCTGTTTATAACTTTAAAAATAACACCTGTTATAACTTTAAGTCTATTTTTCCATTTTATTTATTTCTTGATTTAGTTGGCTTAAGAGAAAGTATGCTGGAAAATATTTCCCTTATTTAAATGGGTTATATAAATCAGATTTGGTTTGTGGTAGAAGTAACGTTTGGTGAATTATACTATAGGGAATGAAAAATTTCAGTCAGTGGTCTTTGTCAAGAAGAAAGGACCTGTTCTTAGTGTATTTTTGGAACTTCAGAGAAAACCATGATGTGCTAAAGCTACTGATTTTAAATGTGAACATGCTTATTTAGGTTTGGTAACTGAATATTTAACATAAAAGTCTCTACAGAGCATTTTATCTCATCCTTTAAAAAAAAATGAAAAAAAATCAGATACAAATATTTCTGCACTCGGAGCAATATTCCTTTTCTCCTCACATCCCCGGAGATAATGAAATGCTATGACATTGCTAACTCTGATTTAGAAGCAATCTTGCAGGGTATAGTATTTCTTAAAGTTTTAATGCCTGGACTCATGTGACTTGCATACAAACCTCAGTTGTAATGCAAAATAATAAAAGGCTATTACTAGTTGTTTAAATTACATCTTGCTAACCAAAATATTTGTAGTGGTAGAGCTTTATGTGTTGGTGAAGCTTTGGGTGCATTATTTTTTCCATGAAAGAACAGATTTACCTCAAACCAGTCTTGCAATTTATTTATATTTAAACTGACTCATTTTAGATATGGATTTAGATATAAAGAGCTGGCATTGCTTTGGCATGATGCGTGCCAATTAGGTTTGGGGTTTTGTTTTTTTAAATCTGAAGTAGCCTGTAGGATGCCAGTCTGCTTGTCCAGCGAGTGCTTAGGCTGGGAGAAGAGAGTTCTGGTGATGCTGTGAGGAGGCAGTGCAGGAAAAGAGGGTGCCATTTCAGGTGCAACTCTGTCAGCACTTAGCAAAACCCAAGCCTGTGAGGTTAGTGTAAACGTGCCTCTTAAGACTGTTGGAAGGATGACCAGTTCACTGAATTGTTGCTACTTAACCTTGCTTCTTTTGGGAAAGATAAGGTTTAAACTCTTTTTGTTGTTGTTGTGCTTCTCCTTGTCTTATGCTCCTAGTTGCTTTATTTATAACAATGTGTTGTACACTTCTGATATGTAGTGTGGGCAGGATCTTCAGTCCTCTCTCTTTCTTTTATTTTTTCATAAGTAAAGGAGCCTCAGGAAGTGCTGTGTCTGTGAAGCTTAGCTCTGTTTTTCAACAAAACGCAAAGGCTTCTGGTTTAGTGCATTCCACTGAGTAGTTATCTTTAATCTAAAATACAGGGGAAAAGTATTAAAACTTTATTTTGTGTGTTCTATGCAAAAGACTGGCAATTATACAGAAACACAGGGGGGAAAACGAGAGTAGGAAAATAAAATCCTTCTAGGACACTGGGTATGGTATCCTTAGGCCCTTATGACTATATCTAGGATTTCATTTTATAGCTAAGCTCACTCGCATAGTGCTTGAGTGCCTCTGAAAATGGCAATTCAACTCATACATCCTTACTGGATGACTGGCACTCATTTCATCGTGCTGTGACATTGAAAAATAGCAGGAAACAAATGTGTGGGTTTTTCTTTTTTTTTTTTTTTTTTTTTGCATTTTAGCAAGAGTTAGGCTTTACATTTGGTCATTTAGCAGGGCAAACACAAAATGTTTCTTGTTGGAAGCTCAGTGCCTGCTGTCTGGGAGCAGTTTACTTGCATAGGTTTCGATATCCAGAGAATCCAGTGGAAAATCACCTGAAAGTTTGTTCTTCAGGAACTTATGGTTATCACACAAGACATTTCCCTTTGTTTTGGCCCAGTTTTCATTTGTGTTCATAAGTACTTAGGATTAAACTGATGGTTTAATTAGAAAATCACATAACAGGAAATAATAAGAAATAATAAGGAAGTAATATGAAGCATAACAGGAAAAACAAGTGTTCTACATGAGCTGTTTAAAACAAATTGAGATCTTGTACCCCTAATAGAATTTATTAATTGGTAGTTTTTTACTATGGAAACCAGACCTTTAGCAGCATGTAAAAAAAAGAATTAAAGTACAGCTTCTCAAGTAATTAGTCTGTGAGCAGAAATTGAAAAAAAGAAAGCCTCTTTGCTGCGTGGTTGGAAGACTTGCTTTTTCTAAGTTTATCTTTCAAGGATATGTCATATATGCATTGGCTTTCCATAAAGAAGCTGGTAAGACTCAGGCTCTTGATGTAGGTAGTTAGATATTTCCCATTTTCTTACTACTTTGCTTTGAAATTTCTGTCCAACAGCTGATGCAATCAGTATCTTAAAATTGTTTAGTACAAACAAAGCTCCTTCTCTAAATAACAAAATAAAATTTAATTGCCCTTGTAGGAGCTTCAATAACCACATCTGTTTTGTAGAAGCCTCTTTTTGCATTATGCATTTTCTGTCCCAGCTTTGAAGTTTGACAGTGGTTCATTAGAGTTGATTCATGTAGCAATGAAAATTGGGAGATCACACAAGGGTATTACTTTGATTCTTGTATATCTGCTACAATAGATTGCTAAGACCTTTACTTGTAGAGGGAGCTTGTGGTTTATCTTACACAATGTCATAATCTACAGTGCTTGCTTAGCTTCATCTAAACCTCTCCATCAAAATTCAGCCAGTGTAGATCTGTTTCCAATGGTAATGCACTAAATGGAATGAGTGGGGCTAACAGTTCCATTGAACACTTGCTGGTATGAGCAAGGGAGAGGGAGGTTTCTGTAGGTCTTTTACCTTAGGAAATTGCTCAGGTGTTTTGACATCAGTATTAAAGACCAAACTGTGTCAGGTTTTCACATGAACTTTCAAGACTGGTTGTTGAGTTTTTGCAGTTCAGGATAGCATTAAGCTAACTTTATTTTTCACTGGTTTTGAGAGAACTTCTAAAGTATCTAATTTATTAGGCTTAAAGATCGTGCTGTTCTGTAATCTGCACAATTTCGTCATATTGATCTTTTTTTTAAGTAATAACTTCTAAGTGCTGGTAAAGTCTGGGATGCCTGTATGCACCATATAATTATGGATACTCTGTATGTATGCCCACTTAAAAAATGATTGTTAATTATAATTAAAATTAAGTGGAGTTGCCCCCAAGCGTTATAACAAATACAGAAAAACTAAGGTCTGTCCGTTATCTTAAAGTATAGAATAAGTGGTAAAGCATTCAAGCAAGGCTAAATGCTTTTGTCTGAAACTATTCAATAAAACATACAATTTTATGATTATGGTATAATATTTTTTGGATTTTACAGGAAATAAAATTCTCTCTATTCCTTCCTTTCCTGCTGTCATTCAGTCTTTTGTTAGCTATTGTTTTTTTCCATAGTCCTTACATGTTTGGAATGTTGATACCAAATTTCCTGGCTTTGGAATGATGCAAGTATTAGAGGAGTGATATTTGTTGTGTTATTTTATCAAACAAGTTTTTGAATTTTATTAACCATTCTGAAATGGAGAAGGGTATGATAGATTGCCCAGAGAATTTGTAGAGTCACCCTCCTTGGAGATCTTCGAAAGCTGCTTGGACGTGATCCTGGGCAACCTGCTCTAGGTGGCCCTGCCTGAGCAGGGGGCTGGACCAGATGGCCTACAGAGGTCCCTCCCAACCTCAACCAATCTGTGATTCTGTAATATTCTAAATAGTTCAAAACACAAAGAAGAATGAAATAAATTTCTAAGCACATTTCAAATCCCATTGAATATAGTCTGTGTCTTCCTTAATCTTTCAAAAATTCAGATAGGAATTTTAAAGGCTGTATAAAGGTATCAGGCAGATGGAGGAAACTAATGCAGAACTTCTCTAGCTAATCTTGTTAGGCACTTCATGTAACATTAGTTAGACTAATCTGTACTCAAATTGCATCACATTTTCTGTGTGCCAAGAGCATACTTATGAGGAATCAACCATAAGCTGGTTAATGCACAGCATGTTGTTTCTAACTGTATTTTTTTTTCTTGTCAGATGTTTCTGAAGAGTTTCTTCACCTTAACTTTAAAATAAAGTCCTTTCAAAGAGGTAGTTGTAGGATGCTGGAATTTCTGGGTTAGGGGTGAAAACATGAGCATCCCAAAAAACACTGACTGAGGAGCTGCTACCATGAAATGTTTTGATGAATCTTAAATTTACAAAAATGTTCATGTTTTTCCTCACTTTTAGAAGTTACAGTGCAGAGATACAATAAAATTAACTCTGCTTTAGATGCAGCAGTTTTATGTCTTTAAGATTGTTTTGGTATTTTCTGTAGTAAATTAATTTGGCAATCTTCTTATGTCTGCGTTTGATATTACTTCTTACCATCTTGACCACGAACAACACTGTCCATACAAACATGAATTTTCATATAGAAATGTGCTGTTCTCATTGCATAGAGTAAACTGAGAGGAAAGATGGGCTTCCCAACACCTATTAGCTAGTTTGTCAGTACGAATGCAGCCTTCATAGCACAGGTATGTAACATCATCCAGCCATCTCACAGGGACTGTCTCTCTACAGCTGGGTTCATGGGTTCTGTCAGGGCCCTGAGTGCACCAACAGGCCCTAATGGTCCTGACCAGCATCACCTGGGGTCTCTCCTCCACCCCCATGGGCTCAGGAGGTCTACTGAAGTTCAGCCTTAGGGCCTTAAGGCCCTGTTGAGCTGTTGCAGAGTCTGGCTCAACCACAGCCATGCTTTGCCTGGCCGTGGAGCCGCCTGATCCAGACCTCAGCCCACAAACTGGCTGGCTTCATTTCGGCCCAGCTTCATCACTGTGGTCCTGTCTGAAAACCGCTGGGCCTGATCCAAACTCTGGTGGAAAACAATTAAAAATACAGAAGCCTACAACCCTAGAACAGTGAAATTATTTCACTCTGATAATTCCCTCTGTCCCATTTGTCATCCTTTGTCGGGGGTAGCCTTCAAGGTTCTTGCTGTACCCTCATGTTTCACCCATCCTCACATCTTCCCCTGTCTCCCTGTGCTGTGGTCTACATGCACGTCTTTGGCTGCTGTCTTTGAACTGGTAACTTGTCATTAGAAAACTAGATTATAAGGCATTTCTGCTGTTCTAGTCCAGAGTCTGGATTTGTCTTTGATCTATCTATATAGGCACTCTGTTTCCATCTGTAAATTGAAAGAGATGAATGTTTCAAAAAAGGCAGCAGTCAGAATGAAAAGCTTACTGACTGCTGCTGAAATTAAGGTCTTCTTTCTCAATCCAAGCTTCTGTCTCCTAGTTTTGGTATGTACTTCTGTTTCTCCTGCCTTATGCTAACATTGGTGCTCTGGAGACTTTTCCAAGAGCATATGTGATTTGTCAGACAGACATCAACAAAATGGAACAGTTTTCTTACATTTTAGTAAACTGACTTGGCTCACAAAAGAACATGACAAAGATTTATGTTGACATCAGGTCAGAAGCACTGGACTGAGTGACTTGGAGCAGTGATGCATTGGAGGTGAAAGGAAGGGGAAGTTGAGAGAAGCCATGAATAAGAGTGGGAGGGCAAGCAAACCCCTTGGGTTAATTTAAGGAAAGCAACAGGGTCTCATTTAAAAGTTAGCTTTTAACACGTGGAACTGAACTTAGTGCAAGTTTTTTTTCTTGGCATTGGACAGCACCCACACATCAATATTTATTAGTACAGTAAGTAGGCAATACCTGTCAAAACAGAAATTCAATTGCTGATGGAGGAAAATGAGCAGTTGGTAATTTTTTGCTTGATGGTACATGGTCCTACTATACTTACTATATTATGCTGTTCCTGGGGAGCACATATTTTTTAATGTCTGCTGCAAAGAGTTTTATGTCTATGAAAAGCTTGACATAGAGTACCCTATTATTGGTCTCACCAAACAAGCTCATAGATCTCTCTCTATTTTAGTATAATTGTGATGGTACATCTTTGCATAAAATCTATATTTTCATTGTTTTTTGTCTGCCAACTTGGCAAATAATAAATAAGATCTCAGGTCAGCAAGTTTCTCAGGGGTATAGAGCCTTGTCTCTTTCTATTCTGTAGTAGTGGCTATATTTTTATTTTTATTTTTTATTTTTTGTAACTATGGAGTTTCTCTCCAAGTTAGACAGTCTAAATATCCATTATTTGTACTGGATAGAGTTGTCATTTATTATATTTCCCCATCAGTGAATAACAATGACTGTCAGTGAACTGTTCAGAAAAGCCTTTATCTTTCCAGGACAGGCCTGAAGCAGGTTTCTTTTGTTTTTCCATTTTCTAGTGAAAGAGCTCAAAAATTGTAGGATTCCCAGTGTGCGCACACTTCAATACAGTTACTACATGTATTTTTCTGCTCATCTTGGTAGCCACAGGGAACATGCTTATGCAGTTAAGAGGATTGCTGGGTGATAAGAATTACTTTTGTTGTTCTTCTGCATCCTTCATTCGCGGGCACGATACTTGATAATTATCTCTTAAATGCCAGCGTGTTTTTATTTTTATCTAGCTGTGACAGACTAGTCTTCCAGCAGATTTTATTTCCCTCCTACACTCATGCAAACTTTCACATGATGCTTCAAAAAAGGAGCTGAGAAGCCAGGCAAAACCCAGGGATGATCTGTACAAAGCCTTAATTAATTAAAAACCTTATTAAATAAATTGAAACTTTAGGATGTATTACTTGTTGCTATGTGCAAACCAAGCATGGTTCTCTGAGGAAGACATTTCTACAATAGCATTTGTACTGGGATCTCTGGCCACAAAATACATCCTAAAAATGTATTTTCTGGGATGGCCCCTATCTGTACTTCTTCTGTGCTATCACTACAAATACTGATTAAGGCTAATTGTTTTCCTGAGTCTAAGATATAAAGTGAGGATGTTAGTTCATGTCTAGTGGTTACTAAGAGATGAGGTTAAAAGATTTGTCTGTACTTGCTGTGCTGATGTGGAGGACAGGGATTTGTTTTCATGCTGCTTTGTCACTGATGGTGCTGCCAGCAGGGGACCGACGGTGTTTGGAAGTTCTGAAATTTGCTGTCAGGAAATATCTGCTAATATTTACTTGGAAAAAAATATCTGAAAACACCGTCCAGAAAGAAATTTTCAATAATATATGAGGAAAGCTCTAATCCCTAATGGGATGCAAACTCAACTGAAGCAAATTAATTAAGGAATTTGAGCAAATACTCGAAATGATGCTTTTTTTTTGTGTATAGTGTTTGGCCATTCTGAAAGTGGAATAATAGATAATTTAAATAGCTTAAATAAATTGCTTAAAATAACATTGAACTTAATGTACCAGTACAAATGCATTTGTTATATGAATATGCAAATACAAGTTCTATAAATGCAAGTGCATTTCTACAGATGTATTGATAGTTTTTGAGCTAAAATCCAAATTTTTAGTTTGAAGCTGTTTTAATGGATTTATTTTTTAATAGCCCAGGAAAAAAAAAAAAAAAGGAAAAAATGGTTAATCAAAGGGAACATGCTTAGCTATACTTTTCTCACCCTCCAAAGTCTGGGGCAGAAAGTCCATATGAACTTCTCTTTCCAGAGATGTCTGTGATCTCCTATTATCTGTCTTCATATTCATTCACAGAAAAAAGGGCTACACAGGGTGCTGTCAAATGCAGAAAGCAGATGATGTATACACTTTCTGTTTCTTTGAATTTACCTGAATTGGGAAAATTAATTGGGCCTTTCTAAAAGGTATATGTCATTGTCTGCAGGTCCATGTAATATTATAGGGCCTGTTGCTATTTAGGTCAGACTAGACTGAATGGTCCTGTCTGGGCTTCCTCTCCGAACAGGCTGTTTTTTCAGTTTGAATTAATTTCTGAACTCATGGAGCATTGTTTGGTTATTACTGCCAAAGACCACATCTTCAATCCTTTTTAGCAGGCATAAAGTACAGAAGCAATTCCAAGCTTAAGTTAATAAATTTCAAGGTTTTATACCCTGGAAACACCTTTAGGAGAAGCAGATTACCTTACAGTTGCATATGGTGAAGAGTGTGCAGGGCTTTGTGAGTGTTTTCTCTTTGAAGATGGACTGTGATTCAGCAAGGCACAGACATTTTCACGTATTTCTTTCCTGTAGTGAAAGCATCATTTTCCAGCAATGCAGGGCTTTCACAGTATTTCAGTATAGGAATCGGTTCTTTCTACCAATTCCATATGAAGTTACTGTTGAAACAAAACACCTTACTATTCAGATGGCCCTTCAGTTTCTGCTCTGTGCGTATCGCTGAGAAGTTGAGATGTAAGCTGTGTAGGTTGACAATGCTGCTATTTTTGCACTGGTGTCTAAACCGTATTGCACCTACCATGCTACCCTAAGATTACCTCCCGGGTGCCTTTCACACACATACAGCTCTTGTTTGGTCAACAAACTTCAGCACAGTTGCAGTTTCTTTGGTATGTGTAATGAATAATGCAGTAGAAGAATAAGAGCACTGTGCTATATTTAGCGTTCATTAATGTACATGCTCCCCCTAATCCTTTTAAAAATACGTTCTTGCAGCATATTTGTACTCTTGTCTGAGCGTATTACAGTAGTTTTGATTTCAATGATCCTTTGTGGCAAGAAACGAAATGAGCAGTAGGGTGTTTGTGTGCTGTGAAAGCTTCCTTTTGGTTGTTCGTTCTGCCTGGCTTCTCTGAGGGTAAGGGAACAAGGCCTACATCTAGCAGCTGTCTTGCTGCTGCTTCCCTTAGCACTGGTTTCGTGGATCTGGCTCTTGGAAACAGATTTCTGAGAAGTGTGCATTTTCAAGTGTGTTCCCAAGTATCTAAACAATCTATCCTGTCTATGAATTCCCCCTGTCCCCCTTCTTAATTTTAATGCCCAGTTGTCTGTTTAATATTTTGTTGCCAGTAATATTACATTCATGTAGGGTGAAAGGGTGGTCCACCACAGGGTGGACCACAGGATGTGCCATGTAATGTATTTGGGCTTGTATCCATTAAACCCAATGTACTATGAAGCATCCAAGCGCATTTAATGGGATGGTGCAGGAAGATAAATGCTTGGTATGTGGTAGCTGATGGGAAGGGGAGGGAAAGGAAGCGCTTTTCCTATCAGCTGAAGTGATGGGCAGTGAAGTTGACATTGTCATCACTTGCTCAGAGTTAACATCCCACTGAGGATAACATGCAGTGCAGAAGCTGGCACATCTGAATCATCGTTTAAGGCGGCAAACAGAAAGAGGGAAGACGATGATAATTAAACTTGATTGATACCTGGAAACTGGAGACAAAGCCCTCAGGCCCAGAGCTTGTTGGTGTTAGGCTTGTGTCATTTTTAGGCTTATGTTATGACTCCTCATGCAGACATCAGAAATACATGAAGCAATCTGTGTGTTGTGTCCCTTCTGCTTAATAGAGGTGCTAAGAAGAGAGTGTTCATTCTGCATTTTCTGAGATGATCCTACAGTGCTTATTGTATGACCCAGTGTAACCAGTGGTGTACTGTGTAATATCTAAGTTTTCATATGCCCACATTCTTTTTGCAAAACCATAAAGAGATGTTTGTATTTATACATTGCATAGATTCTGATGTTGCTGTCTGCTCTGTTTTTACTACATGTGAAATACAGAGGAAAATTGATAAAACTGTTATATAATTCTAAAGCCTGTAATTATATTGCAAATCTGGTAACTATAGAGCCTGTGCTGGTAAAGGGCTGTGGATGCTGCCCTAGACCAGCTGGATTATTTGTTCCCAGGTGTGTTGCAGTGCACTCTCATTACATTTACCTTACTTTGCAAATGAGTAAACAAGCTTATTAAGCTGCAAGAAATGGATTAAGAGAATTAGCAGGCTTTGGGACACCACCCTGGTGTTATAATATTGATATATAACAAGACTGTTATAGGAATGTGCCACAGGTGTTAAGATCTTGAACACCTTCTTTTTGATGAACTAGATTTAATTACATTTTTAGTTTGTATTATTTCATCATGTTATCTGCTTTACTCTTCATGGCTGAATATATTCAGTCTACTTCCTGTCCCTTCTTCCCCTCCCTCTCTTTGCATATTGACTTCATGCAAGTTGGCAGTAAATATATTAGCTCATAATATCCTGTAATAAAAACATTTTCTTATGTAAATGCATGTATTGCATATTAGGAAGATTATTGCTATGCTGTTTCAACCTGTGTTATACTGAACAGATTATGAGAAATTTCAGAAGTGTCAAGAACAGAAACAGAAATGTCAGCTTTCTTAAATGTTCCAAAGAAAGCAATGTATCTGTGTGAGAAAGTGAATTCTTGATATGCGTTTATGATGGTAAACAGTTGTTGAGAACAAGTTGCATTATTTGTTATTGATTGTTTAATCTTTTTTCTTTTTCCAGTTGTCCGTATTTATCAGAGAAGATTACACCTGCTATACCTGCAATTGGTGGGATTCTTTTCTTTTTCGTGATGGGGACCCTGCTGCGTACTAGTTTCAGTGATCCTGGTGTCCTCCCACGCGCAACACCAGATGAAGCAGCAGATCTAGAGAGACAAATAGGTAACAATGAAGGTCTGTTGTCTCTTCGCTTTCCTCCCGAGGGTGTATGTGCTGTGTGAAGGTAGCGTGCTGCTCTCCTCCTGGGAAGAGTTACTCCTATCTTGCCACAGTAATCATCCTGGAGTTGCTATGTCTGATGACACTGCAGTGATTCCTGTGGAAAGATGGTTGATCAGCTCTTAACTAAGAAAGGCAGTAAACAAGATACTGAAACTGGAGAGTGATAGTTCTTACTGTAAATACTTTTCAGCAGGTATGGTGGAAGTTTCCCTGTAATGCACAAGTGAATACTTTTTAAAGTGTTTTTGGCAAGCCAGCTGATACTGCAAAGGTTGTGAAGTTGTGCATCTTTTAAAGTAATGTACCCTCAGAGCTTAACAGAATTTAATTACGTTGTTATTTATATTGTGAAAGGGTCAGATAAGTCTCTGTATTAATATACAGTGTTATAGTTGATATAATCTTGGGAAGGTTGTACTTCAGTATCTGTGTAAAGCCTGCACAATTAAAGGACAGTGAACTAGATTTTGATAAGCCTCATTTATCAAGAGAATTGACAACTAAATTCTAGTTGTGGAATTCCTACAGGTACACTTAATAGCATGAATATGCTACCTAGATAAGAAAACACAGGCTAAGTTTGCAGAGCTGCTTCACAGAACAGTTTGCTTATTTTTGTAGTAGACTACTGAAGGTTACTAATGGCTACTATATCTCCTTTGAAATGGTAGCCATTGGAAATCATGCGATCTGAAGTCATTTCAGAGGAACTCTTACTCATAATTAAAATGACAGGTAACCGGGGTATGCAAGCACAGGACTACCACCTGTGGGGTCCCTGATACAGTATTTAGTGCTATCTTAGACTTCGTATACCATGGCAAATAACTGAAGGCAGTAAAAGCAAAAGAGTGGACTAAGTCTGTTGCAGACAATCCTACATCTATAGTGTGTATGAATTTGAGAGGTTTGCTTTCAGACAAGGTTTTGTCTCATTCTCTAGACTAATTGTCCTCCACAACACACTGGTGAAAATGTGTGAGGGGCAAAGTCATTGGTTTGGACGTGTATCATGATTTGGCATAGAGCTCATCTGGTGTATATGTGTAGCAGAAGTTCTGGTTTTGTTTTCTCAGAAATCAAACATGGTTTGTACACACCAAAATCACACTGAACCATGCTGGTAAGTGAGGAATGACAAGGGAACTCATGTCAACACAGCAAATGTTCACATCAGCATGGCATTAGTTTCCTTAGACTCAGCTGATAAGAGTGCGGGCATGATATAGGCATCCTGAAGCTATGCATTCCACTTAAGAATGTTACCTTTGTTATGGATTATTTTAAAAAGTAGAATTTCAAAATAAAGTGATGAATTTATTGGTGGTTGCTACAGTGAGATCATTTACTTTCACCAGATTTGGAAGGTCCTGAACTCAGCTGTTACAGTCCACTAATCCATAGGATAGAAAGGGGTTTGTATAATAAACAGCATTTTGTGTACTTCAATGAAGTGAAACCAATGCTTTTGCAACATACTAGGTACAGCAGCTATTTTTTACTTGCTCCTTGTATTCTATGTGTAGGTTTGAGGCTTTTGGGGGGTTGAACTTCGTGAGAAGAAATGTTTCCCCTATGGGTTTGCGAAGTCTGATGTGCAGTTCACCAATTTTTTTAGATCCATATAGCTTTTTAAAACAGAGTGTTCTGTTGGCATTCATATTTCAGTAAGACAACCTGTATTGTTTTTATTCATTGCTTGGAGTAATTGTGCAGAACCCAGAGCCAGCTGACATTGCCATGACAGGAAGAAAGTGATATCTAGCCAGATGGAGAAGAATTTGTGCCTACTCTAATGTGAGGTCATTGTAAGGAAAAGTCGGAGCGTAGCTGTGTGTGAAGAATTTGGTATTTGGTGAGGAAAGTTATCTTAACTCTGGTTAAAGTAAGAATAACCCTTCTGTTGCTTACCCTTCTGAGAAGCGTGTGCTGTGTAAAATAAAATGGTCCAGAGTTTAGAAGAGAAAGGCAGGTTTGGTGCTTTGAATTGAGCCACCTACACTGATGACTGAGAGTTCAGCTATAGAAAATCATAGCTGTAATTCTTTAAACTGTTTCAAAACTAATGAAATAAAATTCTCCCAGTCAACAGGTTTTTACACCTTCATTTGAGAGGAATAGAGAGGAGAGTAAGAAAAGCTGGAAAGAACAGTGGTATCCATTTAGGCACTGTCACTTCCTAAGGTGCTTTTCCTTTTCTGTGTCTTTCTTTGAATTTCTTGAAACGGTTAAGGAAGATGAAATTAAAATCCATTAATGAAGGTGCTACTGAAATTTACTCTCTGATTATCTACCTGCAATAATAATGATGGTGCAGATGAGGAAAAAAAAATGTTCTGAACAAAAACTTGTATAGCCTGTTCATTTTATGTAAAGCAGCCAGGCTTTCTCATGGAAATGCACCTTTTCTGTAATTACATATAAAGGTAATAATGATAGTGGTCTGTTAAAAGAGATTGCAAGCAAGCTGTTGAAGTGTAGCTATTAGCATTTAGCTATCTTGCTGTGACAGGTATTTTTCACTACTATATCCAGCTACTTGGTGAAATGCAGGGGCATTCTGGAGCTCATGTTTTAAATATGCTTTTATTAAGGGATTGCCCCAATTTAAGCACAGCAAATGAATTCTTCAGGTTTTATATCCAGTATTCATATATGTAATACTTAATTGAATCTATGGCTTTGAAACAGCTGTGGTGTAATAGTCACTTTAGGGTTTTTATGATGTGCAATTTAATTCTCTGTTTTTGTAGAGCAGCAGGAATATAAACAGGCTTATGAATACCGACTGGGTGTGTTCTTGTCCCCGTTTGAAGGATCAGGTATTTTGAATGCTTGCTAGTTGGCACAGAAAGTGTCTTAGATGCATTGTTTTCTTAATCCACTGGTTATAAAGATGCAAAAAAGAATCCAAAAGGAGGAGATACATGTTCTTTGAATAGTAAAACCCTGGAGAGATAAGGCAGAAGGCAGCACTGTAACAATGTGCTTCTTGTTATGAGGGCCTTGACACAGAAACAAGTTACCACAGGTTGTTCCAAGAAGTGCTTTGGCTGGCTGGGAGAGTTGGTTGGTGTCCCTGTGCTCCAGATGAAGGAAAGCGGTGACCGCACCCAGGATTTTTTATTCAGATACTGTGCAAACAAAACCCTAGCTTTTCTATCACACAGGCAAATAGAGCAGCTAGTTGCTACTGCTCCGGGCGTTATTCAAACTCGGAAGATTCCTGGAGATCTCCATTGCTTCAGGGTTTGATTTAAATTTGGTTCCTTACAACAGCGTTCCTAGCTATTGATAGCTTTTGTTTCCTTTGGGCTTTATTCACATACTTTCACTGGTCTCTGTTTACGGAGTTCCCCCAGACACAGGGCTGGGATTGTTTCCCAGATAATTATAAAAGTTTAATTTATGACTTTCTTTTATTCTGGAGGGCAGTGAGGGAAGGAGCTTCTTAGCATTCCTCTAGTTTAGAGGGCTGGCACCTTCCCATCCTAAATTGTTTCCTGTGCTGCTGACAACTTTAACGGTTTCAGAAATTCGCTATAAAAATGTTGATTCCTGTTACTCATTGAAAAAGCTTCTGTGTGAACTTAATATGGGTGCAACACTACAGTAAGGCACAGTAGCTGCCTCCAGTCACAACAGTGCATTTAACATGTAAAAGTTTAAAACTTTTAAAGACTGTTTTAACTTACTTGAACCTAAAAAAAAACCATCATACACATACGTGTATTTCGTGGTTGTTCAGAAAAGGTCTGTAGTATGTCTGTGAGGGCCTTTTACTTCCAGACCTTTGCTCCTGGCATCCACCATCAGGTGTCAGCTGCTGGGTGGGGGGAGCTGTGCTCATTCCCAGTGTTGGCAGAGAACACCTGCACAGACTGGCAGGGACTATGGGGCTGAACTGGGGAAGCTTGCGACCTGCAGCAACTTGCTCGTCTGTCTCAGCACGGTGTTTTTGTGGGTTTTATGTATGTGCTTGTCAAAATGAAAAGCGAAGAGTGAATTTTTCCGGGCTGGATTGGACATGTATGTTGGAGAGCAGCGGTGGCTGGTTCTAACAGGCTTTAGTAAAAATAGAGATCCAAAACAATGTCATGGAATTAATTATTATATTTACAAAAGATATTCTTGATGGGTTCAAATTCAGGTTGGACAGATGATCTCTAGCCCACTTACCTTAATATCATTTGGGGAGTACTTGACTTATAAGCAATGTTTATTAATAATTTTTATTTCTTTCTGTAATTTCCTTCAGTCTGCAGGGCTATTAAAATAACTGATAAGCGATTCCTTCATGGCACGATCTATGCCTTGACAGTAGGGTAGGCTGAGGGCGTGCTTTACCAGTGGGTTTTGGTTCCTGTTTGTGGAGCATCCCATGCTTTCTGGTGCTGAGCCCTTTTCGTAGCTCTCTTCTGCCTCTTATTCCTGCTGCATCTGTTAGGCACATACAACCTGAGATCTGCTCTCTTTCTTCTATTTCTGCTCAGCCCTGCTTCCATGACTCGCCTCCTCTTTCGTGTTGAGGTAGTGAGAAGCAGAGCCAGGTTCCTTGCCCCAGGTGCTCACTGGCAGCAGTCTCCAGTGAACCCACTTCTCACCGAATGTGGCATCCTTGGCTTCTCTGGAGTGGTGGAGTACTTCTGTGCTCTACAGTAAAGAAATATGAAAGTTAACTCTGTAGCTTGTAACAAGCTGCTGCTGCAGATATATGAATTACGACCCTCCTTGTGCCCCGTCTGCCAAGATTTGTACAGAAAAAGTTGTGTGCCAAGCTCAAAGGCTTCAGCCTGTGCCATGTTTCAGCTCCTTTCTTAAAAGTCTCTATGACAGCGGTATTAACGTGTTTGCTGTTCATCTGAGTTTCTGAAGTTGTTGAATCATCTAACTCAAGCATCTGCAAACTTCACAATAAAAAACATACCTTAGAGTACAAAAACTTACCAAGTCTTTTGTTGTTGATGTTAAATGTTTAAAAATACAGAAAAATATAATGAAGTATTCATTTGATAGCTTTTCCTAATCAGTGTTGCTGTCTAGTTTCATTTAAGCTCTCTCATGGAATCTTTTTCCTAGAATAAGGTCCCAGCTTTAATCCAAAATACAGGAAGCAGTTCCTGTTCAGATAATTGTTTATTTCCCCTGTGTTCAAAGACACATTCGTCTATGTCAGGAAACAGATCATTTCAAATAAGCAGCTGACAATAATAATTTCTGCCTCACAGAAAGTGACTGTCAGATACAGAGATTTAGATAGCAAAATGAAAAGTATAAATTTGGTGAATTTTTTTTCTAGCATCCAGGATAATATTAAAAAGTTGATTAGGGGACTCAAAATGTTTCCGTGTAAGGGTGTTTCAGAACTTGCTTTTAAATTTGCTTTAAAAAAATATGGTAGCACAAAACTTGCTTCACAGGCACAGACCACTGAGCTGATCAAAAACATGGTCTTTTCTTTAGCAGTAAAACTGGTGGTCTTCCAAAAAGGGCCAACAGAGTCTTGAAATGAGGAGCTATACTGACAGCAAGTGTGGAGTCTGGGGCTCAAGTTCCAAACATGAGGGCTTATGGCAAATCTTATGGAGAAGAATGAGTTTGATAATTTTAATGAATCCTTCTGTGAAAGGAATTGCATAAAATTAAGAATATCCCCAAAGTGAAAAAGAGCTCTGTTATTGAAAAATATTTTCATAACTATTATATTGATATATTATTTTAAATGCAAACCAGCAAGCTATGCTCATATAGAGAGACGGGTTGGGAAGAGTAGCCAGAGGCCATTCTGGCTGTACTACTGTTATCTTCTACAATATTTGTATTTATTTGCATTGGATGAGTGATGCAGATAAAGAGATGGCCAAAATAGTACAAAAAGTACTTATATCAGAAATGGAGACAATTTCAAAGATGAGTCAAAAGAGGTGGCACGAGCCTGTAGTAAAAGTGTCAGAAAGTCAAAAGTAGGGAAAGAAATGTTTGTTAAAACTAGCTAGGAACATTAGAAGATGACAGGATGGGCTCTGTTAGAGGAAGAAAGAAGCTGAATGCATGCTAAATAATTTGGAAATGAGAGATTACCAGAGGGGAATCTGAAGTATTCAACACTGCTTTGATCTCAGGAGAGAAACTGCACAGCCTGCTGATAGGAAATGCAGGTCAGTGAGGAAAATAGTAGTTAAGAGGGTTTAAAAAAAAAAAAAGGCAAAACAAACTATCTACTATGCTGTATGTATATCTGCCTATTAGATATTCTACTATATGGGTATCTGTTATACTTCTGGAAACTATTTAATCTCTGGAAAGACAGGGTAAACTGAAATGATAAAGCTCTAAGAATTGGGGCTGCAGTGGGGTTGTGGCCATTTAAGGCTTGAAATGAGCAGCATAGTATTTCAGGAAAAGTCAATTGTAACTGAAACAATGCCCTTCGTTGAGGGAGTAACTGTCTTAGTGGAAAAGAAGAAGCAGATAAGCTAAATTTTGACTGTAACAGAGCTCTTGATATGGTCCTGCATAGGATTTTTTCCATGCAGATTTTGGAAATAAGGTCTAGATGAAGTTACAACAAAGTCAGTGAGCACCTTTCCAAAAATATACTCTCAGTGGCAAACAGTAAGTGATAAAGTATGATCTTGCAGAGACTGATTATGGGCTCAAGAAAAAGGGAATATGCTTGACTCTGAAGATGATGCTGGGCTGGGGGGATTTGCAAGTGATTGATTGATTTATTTTTTATACTCTAAATAGTCTTAGCAAATGTAACAAACAAGTAAAAAATGTATGATTAGAAATGCAAATGAAATACAAAAAGGATTCTAGCTAGTGAATGGTAGAGTAAAAGGAGACTTGAGTTTTATCCACAAACAGATTGTGATTCCATGATAAAAAGGGAAAGTTGTTTGGTGATGCATAAGAAGAATAATCATATATAAACCAGGAGAGGTACCATTCTGCACTACTTAGTCATAATGAAGGCTCAGTTCATTGTCCATTTTTTTTACGCGATGTGTAGATGCTCAAGAGGAAGACAGCAAGAAAGAGAAACAAAGAAAACATGACCTATAAGGAAATATTTAAGAATTTTGTATTTGTTTGGCCTAGGAGTGGAAAGAAGCATAGGTCTTAAAACAGTGTATATTTTTCTCATAATATAGAACAAAAGCAACTAGGTCCATGAGATTTGTATAATGCAAAATCAGTGGAGATGATGTAGTTATTTACTATCAAAGTGCCATAATCTTAGTCAAATGCAGCAGGACCTATTATTTTTTTTTTTTCCAAATGAGAAACTAAACTTGTTTACGTAGTATTTTTACTTAATTATAATTTTCATGAAAAAAACTTTCTTGGTGTTGCCTTGGAAAAGAAAACAATTGTGTTTTTTTCATGGTGTATATAAGCATGGGTTCTGTGATCCCATAACATACTGTATTGAGAAGGGCTGTTGTATCTATGGGAACATGAAACCAGGAGCAGCCCTACATGACCAGATCAGTAGTCCATCTAGCCTGATGTCTGATTTGTGATAGTGACAAGTGACATGAACTGAATGAATTGAGGAGCCCTGCTGTACCCTCTTTGCTCCCCATAACCTACAGCTTAGGGACTTCTAAAGTTAAGGGTTGTATATATTTTTTTATTTTATTTTTTAATAGGGTTTTGTTCTTTATTAATTTGTCTTTTTTTTTTTTTCTGAAGTTGATGAAACTTGGAATGCTATTTAGATTTTGAGTTTGCAAGTTAGACAAGAAGTACTGCTGCTTCTTTTTAAGTGCTGCCTGATTATTTCATTTGACACCAAGTAATTCTTTTCCTGACGTTGAACAGTTGCTCCTGTGCTTTTTCTTTTTCTATTTTACATCTTCAATCAGTCATCTCTTCTCAAGCCTGAGAGTGCATTATTTGTGTAATCTTCTCTGGTACGAAAACTGTTCCACACATTTGATCTTCTTTTCCAATTTTGCTGTTTTAGTTCAATTGCTTCTATATCACTTAAGCTGCAGGGAGCAGGATTCTGTAAGTCTTCGGTATAAAGAACCATTGTGCATTAGTATAACACCAGCCCATCGTATTTTCTACCTTTCATTGCTTTTTAACCATACTTGAGCATTGAGCAGCTTTTCTGTTGTAATGGCCACAGTAGTTCCAAGATACATTTTTATAGCGTAATAAATAGATTTGTTTAGTCCTGTGTGCATTACATTGCATTATCAACACTGAATTTCACAAATCTTTATCACTTGGAATTTCATAACCTCTTTGCAGTCATAATTTTTGTCATTTGTGATTCATTTAGTGTGGAGTAGTCTTCAAAAATTGAAAAAAAAAAATGTTTCTAAGATAATATACTTCTAAATATGAAGGTGTGAAAGAATAACCAAACCCGTCAGAATGGGTTTTACGGATGGGAAATCATTTGTACACTTGATGCATGTAAGATTTAACAATTCTTCTACTATATTTGTATTTATTTGCATCAGATGAGTGACGCAGATAAATAAAAAGATTGCCACTTTGATTTTTCCTTCCTTTCTTTCCTTAAAAAAGCCCATATATAATAAGAAATACTTGGGAATTTTCTTCAGGGTAACTGTCTTTAACTTATGTGTATCCTCACAATTTATTCTGTAGAAGCAGTTTGGTTTCTGCTCGCTTTCTTTCTTGTCCTTCCAAAAGTCCCGAACTCAGTATGTTAGCTACATCAGCATGCCATCTCTGAGGGTTCCTTTTGTTTTGTCTCTCTCATTTTCATTGATGCTTAAGACTGCATTTGAGACTTCTCCGCAGTTCCCCCTCCTGTCTTTCATTTGTTTTGAAATGCACAGTCTGATTTCCTTAGAGCCTTGTAAAATTAAATCTGTGTGGCCACCACAACATAGGCATTTCAGAGAATTGCACAATAGCCTAAAGAAATACTGCTTATGAGTGCAACTTGCTTATGTTTTCCCCTTTCTCCCAAGATGGGATACCAGCTTAACTGTCATGCCTGATATTGCATGCTTTAAACAACATTCATAAAATAAATCTAATAAAACTACACTGTACATTAAGCAAGGCTTTCAGAACGCTCTTGGACTCAATGCTTCTTTCCCTCAGCAAATCACTGAAGATCACGTTTACTTCTGGGAGTGAGAATACATTTCACATAATTTTAGACCTAAAGAAGATGATGCAGTGCAGCTCTTCAGAAAACAACGTGTAGCGTTTTCCAAAGTCAAGGCAGTAAGTCTTTTATCTAAAGTCGGGAGCAGTACTTGGTCAGTATTTCTTGTTGCCTATCAGATGAAGAATTATGTGAAGAATGCAGTTAGCAGCTGCTAGTGGCTGTCTAAGCCAGGTTCCCAGTATTGTTTGTCCCTGAGATTACTGTCTGGAAACAGACAAATGTTATTTCAGTTCTTTTCACTTTATAAAATGACTCTTCCTCTTGAACCTCCAATTGTTGAGTATGTAGCTTAAATTCAACAGAGAATGTTCAACATGGTTCAACACAAAGACATTTCTTAGAGGAATTTTATATTTTTGCAGATTTTTGATTTGTTGTTGTTCTTCAGATGTTGTAGGTCATACACAAAGTTTTCTCATTGCCTTCTGTTTTCCTCAGTAGGAAACATAACAAATATTCATAGATACTCATTTTTCTAATGATTAAAGATTGAAATTGTCACTTTACAGTTGACAGTAAACCTTGCATTGGTACGTTTGTATCAAGAAAATGTGGAGAGACCTTTTAAAGCATGAGTGTATGTTCCTAAGATCTTAGGAAAATTGACCAAAATAGCAAATGTTTGAGTGGAAGGATCCTGTATGTATACAAAATTCCAGCTTCTGTCTCTCATCTAAACAGCACCTCACATTAGTAATTAGTATTATAAATTGAGAGAAGTACGTGGAGTATGTTATATATTAGAAGGTTTTGGGACTGCTGTCTCCATTAAATACATGAAGCAAGTTTCTTGCAGCAGTTCTGGTACCTTGGTCTTACAAAGATATGGATCGTGTCCTTTGTGTGTGTGTGTTGTGTTTTTTTTTCCCTAAAATAAAAATGATGGAGCCCCATTTAGTGCATCAACGTTTAATGCTGCTAGATAAGTTTTATAAATTTTTTCACAGCAAAGTACCATGGAGGATGGAAGGCAATTCCATTAGTGGGAGAATTTTACCCTTCTTGTAAAATAGCTTGCCTAACTGCATCAGTAGTGGATTGGAAGAGAAAAATGTAAAAAGCAGTGGTCAAATGGAGGTTTATTTGGGGAAGGTGATTCTGTGAAGGTTAATCTCATTATACATTAAAGGGACCACATATATTAAAAGATTTGCCTGTGTTAGAACACAAGTATGAGCAGTCCAACTGAAGATTAATTGCAGTCTGAAAATCATTGTGAGACGAGGACAGGGCATGTTTTGCACACGCAGGGTAGATAAATCTGATTAAATCCAAACACATTTGACTTTGCCTGGTTGTTGTTTCCAGAAAAAAAAAAAAAAAAAAAAAAGTTAATAAACAGAATGACTGAGTCTTTCAGGTTTGATTGTGCAATTTAGGATCATGGGGAAAATTCTGACTCCATGGAAAATCAGCAAGACTGTTTTCATTAATTTAATTTGCATCAGCTTTTGCACTTGGATTTTCAGATTAATTTGCCTCAGTTAGAGAGCTGGGATTGGCTGTCTCTGTGAACTTGAACTTCATGGCACAGGTTAGGAAGGAAATCCTCTTAGAAAACCAGCATTGTAAGTGTAACAGGCTGGCCAGTAGTCTCCCTTTTTGCACCAGAGGAAAGGAAAGTTGCCTTTGAGATTCTGCCAGAGCACATTTTAAAATAAAGTAAATACAGGGGACTTTCTGAACTTCTGAAAGTTGTGTGTTTTTTTTTTGTTTGTTTGTTTTGGTTTGGTTTGGTTTTTTTCAGTTGCTGTGGATTTTTTATGAATAAATGATTCATGAGGGGGAAAAAGCGAATTCACCTAGACTGTGATTTGAAAGTCATTTCCAAGTAACATTCTCTGAGAGAAAAAAAAAGAAAGTTAGTGTTATTTCACAAAATTCAGTGCATTAGGATTTCTAAACAGTATTGAAAGCTGCAATTGTATACCTCAGTTTGACTCTAAGTATCAAATGGAAAACATTGCTTTATCAATGAACTAGTAGTCATGAACATGTTTGGATGAAAACTAAACTAGGGCTAATGACCTACATTTGTGTTCACATCTTAGTAGTCTGTCTTGACCCTTATTGTCAGAAATGAACATAACCCTGTGTTTTATAAGGTCCATGGATTTATATAAAGACTAAGGGTATTACAAGCCTCCGTACGATGATATCACTGAAGGTATGGCACATGGAAGCATATTTATCTTTTACAGTGATAGCAACTAAAATCAGCAATAGAGGATTTTCATAACCATGACTTTTGACAGTTTTCTCCCCTAAAAAGCATGATATTGTCTCATGTGGACTACTACTCCTCCTACAAGTTATTTCCCCATTTCACAAAGCATATAACTTGTTCTACAGAGAAAAAATGTTCTCTGTAAGTATGTAAGATTTTCTTTAAACATAACTCCACAATTATAAGAAATTCTTCCCTGTTTTCCCTGCGTCTCTGCAAAGCTTTATACAGTATAAGTGCACTTATGCTACACCCTCAGAAGAATGACTTTTCAGCTTAGTTTTGAATAAGAAAACAAAAACAAAAACAAAAAGTTACTTGACTCAAACCAATGTGTAATAAGGGCAACAATATGCACGCAAAAAATGGTTCTCGGTGTAACCTGAAGAAATTAAATTACTCCTACTGACCTAATCAAATTCACGCATCTGCGTAGAGTGCTTTAAAATCAGTCATTTAACTACATTTCTTTTAAGCAGCAGAAGCATGAAAAAACTAGGAAACTTAAGATAATGTCCATATTGCACATCAAACAGCTTTTATTGTAGAAATACGCTTTGACATACAGCCACACTAGTAGCTTACAGTACAATACTTATTAAATCATAAATACTATGGCAAGTAGTTCTGGCCTCGAGGTCAAAATCAGTATTATCGATTGCTGGGGCAGCCACACAGCAACCTCTGCTTCCACGTGCAGATCATAGGGCCTGGCTCAGCATCCCAGCAACAGAGCAGGGACTGGGTCAGATCCAACAGGCTCCGCACACCTCAGCAGGGTCTCAGCAGCTGTTTCTTCAGTACCCACCACTTCTTTCCCCTCAGGAATGCTTCATATCCTGGTTCCCATATGTGCAGCTATTGCTTCCTTCCATCCACCTTCTCCAAGAAAGTTTTCTGAAGTGCAGTTCTTTCAGTGGTCAAATTCACAGTGGCATCCCACAGATGCTCCTACTGATGCATGCTTGGTGAGTGGGTGAGCAGGCTGGGACACGTTAAAGCAACTGTGCAGGTGACCCTGACTTTGCAATGCAGTTTCAGTCACGTACTGGAAAATAATTATCTTTGTTTTCCTATTGGTTTTACTGATCTTCCTGTCAGAAAGGAAAAATTGTTTTGTTGCTTCTGTGGTCTATTGATTGTGATTGTACGAGAACGGGTGTGTGAAAAGTACTGTTTGTACATGTTCACCTGTCACAGTACATAGCTCAGCTTGGGAGCATTTAAAGGACAGAACTAAACTTTGATGTAGCCTAATCAGTCCTTTAGTTACTGGAAAAACGAATGCTGAAGCTCTAAAATCAAAAAGAAAGCCCAAACCCCACCACTTTTACCCCATGAGCTGGTTGGAAATTATTTTGGGGGAGGAGGGGAGGGAGAAAAAAAAAATTCAAATTTTATAAAAGTAAAATTGAGGGGTAGATTTTAAATGTCAGAAAAGCAGGATCTGTAAATGTGCTCCATTGTATCAGTGTTTGAGATGTTAAAATGATTATTGGTTGGTCTTACTTATACCATATGCCTAGATCTGGTGACAGTGCTGCTGATGCTTAAGTAAATGCGTAGATGCTGTACCAGGTTGGGCCTACAACCTCTGTTATTTCCCCTTTCAGGATTAAAAAGTTAGGTTTTTTTTATTATTATTTAAAGTAATTCCTGTTTAAAAGGTAACTTTTCTTATTTTGAAGAACAGCACCTGTCAAGAAAAGACTAATTACCAAGTTCCCACCAAAATTAAGGAATTTAATGAGAGAACTTGTCCAGAGGATGTTCTTGAAATTGCCATCTGAAATGTTTTCCTTTCTTGCTGGTCAGTCCACTCTCATTTTCAGAGATGAGTATCTTCCTTGGAGCAAATTTATCTTTCAAGGTCAAGCTAAATAAAGTATTTTGGAAAAACATCTGTTTTCAACCATCCTGTACCAATAGCCATAGTTGTCTGTAATGTATTCTTCATGAACTACTAGGGGATATGACAGCACAGAAATTTGGTGATCTAGGTAGCTTTCAGCTTTTGAGACTTGGATTTGAGTATTTCTTTTTTTCTCTTTAATTCAAATTAGTTGGTTATGGATGCTGTTTGTGATCATCTCTTTGCTATCTGTACAAGTTCTTATTTTAGGAGAATGAGAAGGAAAAAAAAATGTAGTTTAAGTCTATTAATATGGAGTTCATATAAATTTGAGACTTGCTACAGATTGCCATCAAGGCTGATTATGTGTATACAGCATAGTTTGTGTGCAAAACTTAATGTGTTGCATTTCCATGTTTAGATATTGCAAATGGCTCCAGTTCAGGAGGATACCGCCCCCCTCCCAGAACAAAAGAAGTGATCATCAATGGACAGACAGTGAAACTAAAATACTGTTTTACTTGCAAGATTTTCCGCCCACCTCGTGCCTCACATTGCAGCCTTTGTGATAACTGCGTAGGTGAGTAAAAAAAAAAAAAAAAAAAAAAAAGCTATGGCATATGTTCGATTTAGTTGCTTATATGTTTTTGAATACTTTTGATATTAGAGAGAAAAGAAGCGATCTGAGTTAGTGACAAAATTACTCATGAGGTCACTTGCTGTGTTCAGCCTTTTTCCTACAAACTCTGCTAAACGTTAAGAGCTTGAGAGGAGGCAGAGGAGGAGGAGAACTTTCCAGTGTAGGGGGATTTGAGTTTTGCATGAGTCTCAGGATTGTTTCCTTCCCTAAACTAAATTGCAGACAAGGAGCTGCTTCTCCCTTTAATTTACGACCAATTCTGCAAGGCATAGTTCAAATGGCTAGGGTTGCACTCTGACCAGAACACACACCATAGGTAATTCCTACCTTTGAACAGTTTTAAAACTAGGAATTTTGAAGTCAGAATCCGTATGAAATTACTGGATGAGCATGCTATTTAGAAGCTAAATAGATGATGGCAGGACCTAAGGATATTTTGTAATGATAGGGGCTTTTTCTCCTTCTGAACATCTCGTCTTTTTCATGACTGTTGCTTTGGAGGGCATGCAAGGTGATTAAGATATGCTTGTATTTAAAAGCAAACTTTAAAAAAAAAAAAAAAAAAAAAAAAAAAAGAACCACCAATCAAATCTGAGTAGTTTTCTAGTTAATTAGATCCCATTTAGAGTTTAGTGCAGCTGATTAGCACGCCGTTGAGCCTGGATCTTATGCATTCAAGAAAATAATGTAGCAAGATGTCTCCAGCTGAGAGATGTAATTGCAGCATTCAGCAGTGATATTTTTAGATATAAAGCAGTCACTGGAAGAATCACAGTTTCGTATGTAGATGATATTCATGGAGTGAGTACGCTTACATGAGAGCGAGATGTGTAGCCTTTTGGCCTTGTGCCATCAGTTGGTATCTGTAGATGGTTCCCTCGGTAAATAAGTGTTGCTGCTGTTAGAGTTTTCTAAGTGTTGTAAAAGCTGTTGGACGTGGCAAGGAGGAATGTTTATGAATTGCAGTTGACAACTCTTCAGGAAAGTATCGTATCAGATTTGTAACCTGGATATTATAGTGGGGTGGTATTGCTCAAAAAAACCTGACAACATGAAAATGCAGCTGTTGGCCAGTGCAGTAAATAAATACTATTGTCCTCATCAAGAGAATCCATCATAAATAAGAGCAACCCTCCCATGCATACCTATTTTAAGATAACGTTTTGGCTATCTTAATAAACAAACAACGACTTTCTCTACAGGTTATGTGCAATCTGATTGTGTCCTTTTGATATTAAATTTTGTAGTCTAAGAAATAATTGGTGATGGAGGAGGGGAAAACCAACTTAAAACAGTTTCTGTCTTCTGATTTTATCTGTATCGAAGCAACAGCTGTGAATTTGTATGAATATATATATCAGAAAAGAGGCTGAGCCAAGTGACTCATATAAGTGATAACTGTATCCAACAGGATTAGATTTTTCTACTCGTAAAATAGGTGAGATGATTGCAATTTGTTCTTACACAAGATTTAAAGCTTTTTTGATTTAAAAAACATTTGATTTAAAGCTTTTTTTTTTTTTTAATAATTCATTTATTTGAATGAATTTCCTGTGTTTTTTCTCATCAGCTTTTATAATGGGAATTATGATAAACTGTGACTTTTCAGGGTATATTACATAGTACTCATTTCCTGTCTAGGTGAAGGCATTTGTCATACAAGTGTTCATGTGCATTTAATGCAATAAGTGAAATCTATAAGTATTTGTAACCAATTTTCTATGAAAAATGGATGTCAACAGAATTGGATTACTCACATACTTTGAAAGACTTAACTATGCAAGAGTGTACAGTTACTCAGAATATGTGTTATGAGGTTTGCTTCCATTCTTAAGAGTCAGCGTTGTCTATATGATAATGCTTTTATTTAATTTTAGTTTAACCAATAGGTTTGAGTGTTCTTGTGTCACTATAATTTGCTCGTTCCTTAATTAAACTAGTGCAAAAATACTCCTGCTTCACACATCTACGGATACTTGAGTAACTTATGTTTGCAACCCACTACCAATATGCTTACGCATTCATTTTTACCTTCTTGTTAGTTCCTGACGCTTTTTGCTGCATAATAATTAACTACAGAGAGTATGTGATAAAGGAATGGAGTCTTTCTTCAAACCAGCACTGATTACACTATAAAAAACAACTTACTACCTTTCCCTAAAGGTGTTTTATGATACTGGACAATTTAATGCAGTGTGACAGAAAGGTTCTTTCATTCGGTGTTTTCTGTTGATGGTTTTTCCTGTAAGGAATCCTTAGAAGTGTTTTTAACATGTCAGTACCTGCAGAAACTAATTCATGTTTTCCCCCCATTATTAGCAGTACTACCTTTCCAGTAAGCCTATCCGTTACTTCTTGGCACTGTTTCTGATTTTCATTTTATCACTCATTTTTATATGTAACCATGTAGTTTGTTTACACAAAAATAATGGATTTGAAAAAACTACCTAATTAGAATTGCACTTACAGTAGCAATTTCAAACTCCTTTAGCTTTACCATGTTTTCATAGTAGTATCCAGAAAAATACAGATTTTCATACAAATGCAGTTTGTTGCGTTTGTATGTGATGCCTTCAAAATATTGGTCAGTTTCCCTCACACAAACATCATGGATGTATTCCTGACTAATTTTTTTTTAACTTCCTTTATGAGTGGCAGCTGGAAGTTAGCCCCTCAAGGGCTTTCTGTGTACAATACATTGCTTAAAAATTATACACAAATTTAAAATAATGTACATATAAGCACAAGAGCTAAAGGAGAAAAAAAAAGGAATAATCTCAACTTCTCAGTTTGGGCTAGTTATTGCTGAGTTTTGACAGCTGAATGTTGATGCTTTATCCGATGCTATTAAAAAGCCAGTTGTTAGGTTTGCTTCTGAAATTACTTTTTCTTTATATTTATGGTCATTTCAACGTCAACTTTCTTTTTTGATAAATAATTTTAGATTTCTAAGATTTTATTTTTATAATAAAAGCTGAACAAGAGGCAGTTGATTGTTTCCAAACTATTTCCCCAAGTATAGTATGGAATGACTAAGCAAAACCAGTGACTGATGATTAGCCAAGCAGTAAATCAACTTAGTCCAAAAACTAGATGTCTAAAACTTTCTTTGTATTCATGTGCCACAGTTTTGCCTATCGAGCAAAGTAACTGGCTTAGACCAAGGCAAAAATCCAGTATGTTAGAAGACAAGAACCACCATTTATATTCCTAAAAGAGAATTTGTCCTTATTTATTTATTCCTTAAAAAAAAAAAATAATAATAATAAATGTATGTCATATATTTGTGTGTGATTCATGGATAAAGATAGCTTCTCTTGTCAGGTTCCACTGTGTTTCTTTCAGCGCAAGTGACTTTTTCCGGAAATGATTGAAAGCTCAAATTTTTGAAGATGGCTTCTCTTTGAAATGTTTTCCTTAGGATTACTAAGAAATCAGTTTGATTTTTCAGAGATCCATTATGAGCATGAGAATGGCATGCTAAGCTAGACCAAAGGTTTCAGTTGGTGCAGCAGCCTGTTTCCTGCCATGGCCAGAGTGGATCCCCAGGGAAGAAGAGAAGAGGGCAAGCATGCAGTGATACTTCCTGCAGAATATTCTCACGCTTTCGGAAATTTTCAAAATAGGCTTTCCTGAGCATTTGAGGGTTAACACTTTGTTTTCCGTAGCTCTTGATGGATTTGAGGTAGCCCTCTTCAAAAATCCTATCAATGGTTCTGTTTTCTATAGGAAATAGGATTCTTCTTACTTGTAAGTTTGGTTGCTTTTCTAAAGATCCTAAACATGAAAACAAGTGTCAAGATTTTATTAGGCTGGCAGGGATCTGGGTTGTTTTTTCCAGTTTTTATGTTCTTACAGTTGAAGAAATTGGGTGTTATGTAAAGACTTAAAGGTGAGTCTAGAAAATCTAAGTCTTTGAGCTTAGTTTCTTTTCTCCTTTGATTCCTTTAACCATATATTATACAGTTAGCAAAAAGTATTAATTATTTTATATCCAACTGTAAAATTATGTATGCTACTTTCTGGGGGTGTTGATGAAAAGGAAATATTGTTTTATTAGCTTGGGTTTCTCTTAGAAGCTAGATATTACAGTGGGGAGCATGCCAGGGAAAAAAAGAAGCTAGATCCTTGGGAGAAGGGAGAAACAAAGTCAAACTTTTTTTACTTGAGGTCAAAATATAATAAAACTGCTGGTCCTTTGATAATCAAAACCATATTTGAATATATGAGGATATACGTCAATGGTAAATTATCCTTTTTAACCCAATCTTGGAAAGCTAAAAGTGAGTTGTATTACTAAGGTCCTTAAACATACAAAGGAGTATTTGATTAAAAACTAGTAAAATATAGTACAAGTTGGTCTAGGACATTGAGGATATTTTAGTGGTTTTGTTGATCAGAATCAATGAGCTGTTGAGGAAGACAAAGCATTGGATTACATAAGCAAGAGCAAATGGTTTCTGTGTAAAAAACAAAACCAGAAAACATGCTATATTAGAAGCAGATAGACACCCCCTTTCTGGTTAAATCATCACTTCCCTAAAGCATTTTGACTAGGCAGTTGTAGCCATAATCTTGTTTCTGATCCTGGCTGGATTACATAGATGTATTGTTTTGAAAATACTGTGTGTCATGTACAGAGCAGTATGCCAAACAGCAGATTCTGGATAAAAATCACTGTTCTAAAAAATAGCTTCCATAGTCAAGCATCAGTGTTGTAATTTTTTTTCTTAAGATGGGGAATTATTGATTAAAATGTACATAACATCTAACATGTGATGCAAGACATAGTCAGAATTACCAGGGGGGTCTGGGAGCAGCTCTTCCCAGACATCGTTCCAGACACCACCATGCCTGGAAAACACTAGTTTCTTCAAAAGCAGGCTGAGGGGTGGCATTGGAAGGTTTTGGTTTTTTATAACACTGACGCTGTGTCTGTGAGTAATTTGCCCAAGCTTTCCTGGTCCTTTATAACCAATGTACGTTCACTTGATGTCAGGGCTTCATTTTGCTTGGGTTTAATTCCATTCTGTAGCACTCTTCCTTCATTCCCTTATTATCTCTTCTTTTGCTGTCAAAGCCTTTTCATGACCTTTGCCTATTTCTTTTCTTACATTTCCTGGGTTTAGATAAAGCTATGAAGTACTGATATGAAAAAGTGTAATTTTCACTTCATTATGGGGCCTGATTTTTTGAACCCGTTAAGCCTTAGTTCCAGGTCTTGAAAAGTGACTCTTTAGCTCAACTGTTAAAACTACAAGGTTAGCTGCTATGTCCTTTTTTCCTTTTTCTCCCCCTCTTTAGTTTTCTCTCCAGTTTTCACAGGTGAGAATTCACTTTGTCTCCTTTTGTTGAAGGTGTGCTACCGTTTTGGGCACCAAAGAGGCTGCCAGATGGAGCACACAGCAGTATTTCCAGACATTGTATATTATTTGTTTATGAGTGTGCCATCTATATACCAGATGTAATTTCGAGTTCAGGGAGCATGGTATGTGTGTCAAAGAGATTGCTTTATTTATTTTAAGTTTAGGCCAAAGCACTGGGCAGAAAGTCTCTTTAAAACCAGGGGATAGTGTCTAAGGTTACTTTAGAGAAATATATTATAGCTAAGGTGTTAGTCTGCATATGGACAAAAGAGCAGAGATTATCAAAATCCCTGAGTATGTGAATGATGCTGTAAATCTCAGAAGTCAGAGTAGAGACTTCTAAGAGGGGAAAAAAAAAAAAAAAGAGAGAAAGAGAGATATCTAGGAGAAAATACAAAAGAATATTATTAAAACTGAAATAAATAACCAATATTTACATTGGTGCAATAACATTTTAAAAGATGGTTAAGGAATTAGAAGGCAATGGTAGAAATGTGTAATTAAAAAAAAATGTTTTACAGTAGAATAAAAGAGGAATAAAGCCATGAACTTTTAGAGGTTGATGCATGGATACCGCACTTACCTTAGGAATGAGTTGGGGTTTTTTTGAACTCTCCTCCTTCATGATTTGTGTGTGTCTGGCAATTTTATGGCTCCTGATTTGTTATATTTATGTGTAATTTACCATATTTACAAAAGCATGTATACAAGGAGAAGATGGTTAAGCAGTGAGGTCCTTTGCTGTGCACTCTTATTCTGAACTGCTGCTGCTGACTTTGAAAATGTCACCATCAGTGTGCTTGCAGTCAACAGGATTTATTGTTAATTAGTCAACATTGATTATTGGAGGTAACAGTGAAGTGAGCTATGTGACAGTATAGTTTAATTACTATGAGCATGCTAAGGCAATGTTTGGATGTTTTCCTAATAAATCATTATTTTTTATTAACAAAATTAAGCATGTTTATTTTCTTTTTGTGAGTAACATTAGTCTGCCACTATTGAAGTTGATTAGAGTGGAAAAACTTGGCATTGCAAATGATTTTCTTAAATGTCCACCCAAATAGCTTAGATTTCTGGGGTAGTGCTTACACAGTTGTAAAATGTGCTGAGTATCCCTTGCGTTTGCATTTCTGAATGACTTTTTGGTATAAATATCCATGCACATTATTAATTTATTTCATTAATTAAGGAGGCCTATTTTCCACAATGTTACATTGCTGTTTCACTTTGTAGAGACCAGTCTACTGTCTAGAAAGTAATCTGGAGTAAACCTTTGGTGTGTATCTCCTTAGTGTAAACTTGAGGCCTGGAGGTTCCCTCTGTTCCATTTTGCTTTCTTGGGGTGTTTTGGTTGGGGATCAGAATACAAAAGTACTAAAGCTTGGTGGTTTAAGGGACCTATTGTGCATTGTCCCTAACAGATGTTCTAAAATAACATCAGCATGCATATGAATGTAACTTGCAATCAGTCTTCTGTTATTCACTTCAGTTGAAATTGGATTAGAAATTTATGTTGAAATAACAGCAAAGGCATTGTTAGGAGAATGGCAGTCTCACAGGTGAATGTTGTACATATTAAGTGATGCAAAATGCTTTTTCCAGTTGATGGCAGGTCCCATCAGTCTTTTTAATATGAATAATTTTCTTATGAGTAAGGACTTCTAAGTCAATGGAACGAAACAGCTGATCTAAGGATAGTTTTTATGAATATATGTATCTTGTATCCATTCTATAAAGAATGGATACAAGACTTTTTATTAGCTATGTTAAACTGACTGTAAAGGCTTTAATGCCATGGTTGTATTTGTTTTTGTGCATGTGTACATAATTCAGGTTGCTGGGATTGGATTACTGTATCTTAGAAGGAAAAACACTTTTTGTAATTTAAAAAAAAAAAAAACAAAAACAAAAACAAAAAAATAATTTGTGTTCCTTAGCATTTCAAGAGCAACCAAATTCTGAAAATAGCCTTTGTCATACAAAATACAAAGTCAAGAAGCATAAATAGATGTGGTCATATTATGACATCACAGTTCTACAAAGAGCTGTAATTGTCATTATAATAAATATGTGCAGATGTGTTGGTAGCTCTGTATAATTGCTCAGTGTGCATCCAGAACAAAGGATCTTGTGGTCCTATCTTGTCCTGCTACTATCAAAAGTAATTTCAATTAGAGCTCTCTCGGTTACTTGAGTTGGAATGTGAGTTTGACTGTCACAAAATTTGAATAGCAGGCTGTTGACCCTTCCCCATCCTAGTGTGCATGTTTTCATGTGCTAAACAAAGCACAGTAAACATTCAGTGAGTGCCTAAGGTTTGTGTCTTTCCTGTGCAATGCTTTAATTTAATGAGACGGGGGAATTGCCAAGTGAATTCTGACCTGTGCTCACTGGAATCTGCAATTTAATGTGACCTGGGTGGTTTTGTACCTGTAGACCTTTTGTCTTCCTTAGACCTGCCTTCACATTAAGCTTTAGAAAACATATGTTGGTGTGCAGGGATCCAGTCGAGCAAAGGCAAAAGGAAGCAGTTCATAAATAATAATAAATGTTTCTGAAATCACAATGCATCCAGACAACAAAAGCTGCAAGCTGAAGGACTAGGCTGGCCTGTAAAATTTCTGCGTAAAAACACTTTTTTTGTTCTTGGTAAGTTAGAAAGCTTTTATTGAGTGCTTTGAAAGAAGGAAGAAAGCTTTAGAGTCATTTTGTACATGGTTTCCTGGAGCTCAGGGATTGAAAAGTGGAAGCTGAGCATTTAAGGACTTAAGGAGTCTCCATGCTGTGCTTTGGAAAAGCAGAGGCTTGGCTCTTTGCTTCTGAGCATCAATGAACAAGCTTCCATGTGGCTTCTAAAGGAAATGCACTGTGTCAATAAGGCCCAAGTGCTCCACTGTTTATTAAAATGGGAGATGTTTTCATTTTTGGTTTTATCTGTGATATTCAGCAGTTAATGTTTCTTAAGCAAGTTATCAGATCTAAATGTTTCAGGAAAGTTAAAAAGCGAGAGAAATGTCTAAAGCAGGATGTAACTTGTGTGTTCTTCTATGTGGTCCCGATCCCATATAGCACTGGGTGAGTTTTAATGAGACCACTGGGTCGTGCCGGCAGCTCACCACTTCTAGGGCAACATCATCCAAACTTCCTCCTTTTTTCCCCTTCTCATGTGATTCTGGCCTTTGTGCCCATTCATACAGGCCTTAGTAACACAGCCGCTGGTAAGCCAGCTTTACTCACTGAGCAACCAACAAAATAATTTCCTTTTTTTCTTTCCTGCCAGTTGGGTAAACTGAGCTGACTCAGCAGCAGCTTAGACAATGAACGAAGGAAGTGGGATGAGGTGACGGGAAGGGCAGCACGGGACCACCTCTTTCACTGCTACTGAGCTTTTAGGTTGGCTCGGTGATCCTGTGAGGCCTCACACTTGCGCTTTAGTTACGAAGGTGCTGGTTTGCCTACGTAGTTACCCAAATTCCGAGTTAGATCACTTGGGACAAACTGGTAAAATAAAGTCACTGTTGGAGGTTTGCTGACATCTCGTGAGGTTTCTTACGTCTTTCATTTTCTGTGGTCTTTACACCAGCACTTCTAGTCTCCATTTACCTGTCTCCCTTTTTCACCTTATAAACTGTTCACACATTTTTTCAGTCTCTTTTCTTTACATCTGATTTTGTTCTCAGACGCTGAAAAATTCATTAAAACTGAATTTCTCCTGCAATCCTGGCAAGTGTTAACCGGTGGAAAGGTTGATGTTAGAGCTGAGCTGAATTAACACTGAGCTGCTTCAAAAAGGGTCACCCCTTCCCTGGCAGTGCCTTCGTTCTTCTTCACTTGTGTCAGCTTCGGTGTTTGATACTGTGTGATGAGCTGGTTTGGGGAGCAAAGTGACAGAAAATTAACGCTAGTTTTAATATAGTCTGACGCTGTGAACCGGCCCCCAATAGAGTAAACATACACCAGCCTTGGTCTGTGGAAGGAGAACCACGAACACACAGACAAGAGGTAGTTCACAGGATTTCCGAAAGAGGAGAAGCAGGACTGTCTTTTTCAGTAGTTCTCTATTAGGTTATTATGGCTGTAACACCATACCACATCCTGAAGCAGATACCTGGCTTATTCACTTAAAATTGAGTGCATGACGATGGTCTGTCAAAGCTGCTTTGTTCCTGAGATGCTTCGATAAACAGACTCCAGACCTTATAGCTTCCTTCTTTCGTCATTAATAGTTCTGATATACTTTCTATTAACAAGAGCTTGTATTAGCAGTATTTTGATGTTTTTTTCATTTGTAAATGAAAAAAATTGTAATTTTTTTTTCATTTGCTGCAAACATTTTTACATTGTTTGGCATAAGTGTATAAATACAGCAACTATGCCAGGATACCCAATAAAATCAAGCCAAAACCACAACCATCACCTCCAAACAGTCCATGATTCTTCGTAACATGAATCAGTTGCATTTCTATTTGCCCTGCATTTTTGGTTCACAAGGGCCAGAATTCACAGGTTCTCTCAGTATTGTTGTTTTTCTCATTTCTCAGTAAAGGTGAATTTTAATTTTTGTTACCAGAATTGTCCAGACTAAAGGCAAAAGCTTCCTTTTCCAAATTGTTGTTTGTTCATTTTGCAGGCTTCTGGAAGGGGACGTGATGATACTTTATTTCTTCATTGATACTTATTAAGTTAGTTCTTTGTGCAAGGAAGAAGAAAGAGCTCTAGTCTTAAGAGAGTTTGTATTTCTCAACAGTGGTAGGAGTTTCTGCTTAGTATGTGTCTGCTCGTTTTGCCAGGATTGGCTGTTTTCTAATCCCTTGCTATTTAAGATACTATTTTGTGGCATTATACCATAAATGTCACATCCCTTTGTGTTTTATGACTGTCTGGGAAAAATGAGGCCTGGTTTATTCAGAACTCACATAAATCCTCTAGTACCTCTCTTGCTTTGTTAGACTTGTTTCACATTTAGCACTGTAGTGATGTTTTTTTCAACTAGCCTTTTCTGTCCACTTCTGCTTTATAAATATACTAGGTAGTTACTTGGCTCCACAATTTGAACAAGGTATTTACTGAGCAATCAGAGCTTTCAGCCTACCAAAAACGTCTGAAGACAGAAACAGAGAGGAGAGGCGAGTAAGTTAAAATACAGTCTCTATTAAGAAGTATATGTTTATGTGTATGCACCTGCATATGAGTGTGTGTATTTGCATATGTGTGTGTTTGTATGTGTGCATTTATCTGCATCTATCAAATACATACATATATTTAAATATTATTTCACAGCTAGAAACTGAGCTTTCTGTCAGTAGAATTTGTTGATTCCTACTGTGTGAGCATAGAAGAGAATTAATGTGTATGTATGGAATTCATTTTCCAAAGACATGTCATGATTTATTATTTTTTTTTTATTTTTCCTGAAGCATTAGGGTGCAAAAGTACCCTGGGATTATACTTTATAGAAGGCTCTGTAACTGTATTTTTCTTTATGGTATTATTTGCTCATGTTTTATGGTAGGTACCCATTAAATGAAGTAAAGTGTTTATCAGACAATAAGGACTCATTCAGAAGCAAAATGTAAAAATCAGCACTATTGAAATATAGTGGCTACTTATTTTGGAAATACCAGTGTATTCCACTGAATAAATTGCCAACTCATTTAGATATTGGAGGTATTTAGTTCTTGGTATTCTTAGCAATCTCTCTAAATCAAAGTGTTTCTGAAGCCTTATACTAAGTAAGTTCAGCAACTTCACCTTAAATAGCCCCACTGGAATTTGAAACAGATTTATGGCAGAAACATGTGGTCCAAACATCTGTTACACAAAACCATTAAAAAACCCGAAAGTCTGGTGAACTCAGAAAACTGTTGTGCCTGTTGCTTTCATTTCTTTTTTTTTTCTAAATGGAGATAATCCTAAATACATCCTTCAAGGAAAACCTCCCATGTAGGTCTTTAACATAAAGCCATAGTTAAAATAAACTGGTGTGTTTGAACAGATGTGCCTTTTTAACATAGAGCTTAAGGACTTCAAATTTATAGCTTGCCTTTCCTGTGCAATTACAAATAGTTTGATATTGTACGTCAATGGAAGCATAAAAGTCATAGAAAACAAAACAGGGCTTGGATGAGGATCAGAGGGTGAGAGTCAGTCGGCATGAGAGCATCTGTCATGTGTTATGATCTTGGATTTGATTAGAAATTTAAAATTCTGACATTATGGCAGTGTAATCTCTCCAGTTACGAAAGGCCCTTTTGTTTCCTGACAATCGCTCCATTTTCATTACCCAGAGTTTTGGGACGAGGAGGTTCCCGGCTGCCCGGAGCTGCAGGGCTCACTGGTCCCGCTGCTGTTTTCCAGCACTGGTGTTTGGGACGCTCGATGCTGAACTCCTGTCCTCATTAACCTCTCAGGGAAATAAAGGGAAAGGGTTCGGCTTAGTAAAGAAAAGTATAAGCAAATTTTAGAAGGCTGCCTAAATCTTAATGCTTGAAAAATGGTTTGTGTGAACGGTTTTACTGTTCTGAACTGCTATAAGGCAGCGTCAACTCTGAGTTGAAAAATAAGTGGTCTGGAATGGAAAATACTTGGAGTAAAGCGGTAAAAATAAAAGTGGGAGGGTGTGAATATTTCATGCGCCATAATTAATGGATGGGGGATGGTAGTGGGCACTAAAGTCAGGTGTCATTGTGACAGATGTAAATACGAAAACTAATTTTGAGTAGGAGAGTCAATGGAAGAAAATATCCTTGCTTTGAAAAAAATGCAATTGAGTTGGTACTGTTCCGTGTAACAGTGGATAAATATAAGCTTTTTGGTCTGACTGAACAATTTATCATAATAATGCTGCAAGTTCAATGGGAGCTCACCTCATACTTTAATTTATTTAAGAGCTTTAAGGTTTCATTACAATATTCCTTTTTCTTTTCCCTTCTAAATAAGAATTTCTCTGGGGCTAGCTGCAAATGCCAATTAAATCGTGAGTTTTAATAAAGTATTCAGAGAGCTTTTTTCCAAGTAAACAGCATTTTATTAATTGTTTTCCATTTTTTTCTTCTGCCTCTCATTTCAGAACGGTTTGATCACCACTGTCCCTGGGTAGGCAACTGTGTGGGGAAAAGAAACTACAGATTTTTTTATATGTTTATTTTATCTCTGTCCTTTCTGACAGTCTTTATATTTGCATTCGTTATCACCCACGTCATCCTTCGTAAGTATGCTGGTGAAATCAGATTACGTATGTAGCCATTTACTTGAGTTTTTTACTTTTAAGTTAATCTTTTGATCATTCAGGGTTTGTTTATTTATTTATTTATTTGCCTTTTCTCTGAAGCTTCACAACCCCCAGTGACTCCCGCTCTGGTCTGTAGCAGACCCTGGTCATGGTAGTCATTGATCTAGCACTGACTTTACCTTAATAGAGTGTTAATTTTCTGATCTTTTTTGTCCTTTTAGAGACAGTTTATTGGAAAAGCAGCACATATACTGCATGTCTAAGTATACAGTTAGCATCATTTTCCCAAGGAACCTTTTTTTTTAAGATTAAGTATAGATCAGTTGTCATCCAAACAAAAAGATAAACTATTAGAAACTAGTTTTGACCTATTTTATACTTTTTTGTTCACTGTTCAGTTTTACATCTTTCTCTACCCTATTTTTAACATGTTACTTTCATTTGCATGACATTCTGAGAATGACCAATTTATAATGGAGTGAATCAGATAAACTATAGGTAGATTAATATTCATGAGTTTGAGATTTATTTTTATTTGTATTCTGAATTTGGTTTAAAGAAGATATTTCCCAGACTTTTGGGTGTTAAATTTTGTTATTTTGGTTTTTGTTGTTGTTTTAACACGTAACAAATTGTGTTAGCTCCTGTATGATGACGATCTGATTTGTGGTAATAGGTTATGAATGGTCATAAAAAGAAGTCCTTTTGTATATAGTAGGGGGTTTTAATCCATTTTTATTAGGACACATCAAAATATTTCACTAATTATATGGGATACTGCCTTGAACAGTATTTCTTCAGTCATTTTGGAAATGTGATCTTTTCATTTCTTTCTATTCTTTGTTACAATGGAAACCTGATACATATAATAATTCTAGTTTATAACACATTTATAGAGCTAACTTGATAATGGCAATACTTAGAGAATGCTGAATATTTAGAGAATACTGAAAAATATGCCAGATTATGTGTAATGTCCTAAATAACTGATACTGTGAAGGGATGAAAGTTTATATTTGAAAAACACAACTACTACTCTCGTTCATGCCTCACAAAAGAAGGGCAAAAGTACACAAAAAGTGGCTGTCACACAGTTCAGAAATGTAGCACTAGAGCTAGGGGCAGTGATTTGGGGAGTCTGGATCAGCAAGTTGTTCTCGCTGCCAGATAAGGCCTTTCTAATGTTAGTTTAAAGAGAAGACAAAAAACTACCCTGTTGTTTAAAAGGGAAAAGTAATTATTGGAAAGAGAACACTTTCCGTTAATACTCAAAATATATTTGGGCATACATGTGTTTGCATACCTTTTACAGTTGAGGCATCAGCATATTTTTTATCACCTTACTTTGCTAAAATTCGGCAGTTGAAAACAATTGGTCTGACGATATAAAGCTACTTTTGAAGCTAACCTACCTTTATTTCACAAAACTACAATATTGTTTTTGCAGTTTTCAGCATAAGAATTAGCAATATTATGCCAATATCTCATATTTTGTATGTCATGTTGATTTATCTAGTAGATTTTTACTTCACAGCATCCATATCTAATTTTAAGTGTGAATTGGACAAAGATCAGAGAGATTAATTTTGCCTCTGTGGCTGAGAAGAACTTTAGCTTTGTATAGGTGTTAGAGGTAACTTACAGTAAATGTTAAATGCAAACATGTCTATCAGCTGTAAAACATCAGTACTATGGAGGTTTATCTACCTTGGATGAGACAGCAAAAATGTCCCTAATTCTAAAGACTGTATGGTCCTCAAAGGCAATGGGAGCAGGTATAAACTGTGAGTAGTTTCTTGATGTTTACTACAGCTGAGCTTCAAGGTCAGCATTCAAATTTATCTAATATATTCCTGACTGTGTCAAAAAAGTATTCAGCATGTATTGGGCAGAATGCCTTTGGAGAATATCCTTTTGAGAAGGGACTGAGAGATGTTTGCGAGCAACTTGAAGGCATTTGTGTGTGTGTTTTTTTTTTAATCTTTCATAGTTCATCCTAGTAGAGAAGTTCCTTCTCTGACCTTGTTGATTACATAGGAAACCTATTTTATTTTAAATATCTCTTGATATAGACAAGTTGTTGAAATCTGTTTAATTTTTTATAAGTCTTCCATGCTGCCACTTTAATAATTTTTTTTGGTAAACCCATGTGGTAATGAGATATGAGATGTAGCAAACTTGTTGTTTTCTGTGGCCTTATTTTCAAGACATCGCTTGGATATTTGCCCTTTCCAGGATTAACAATCTTTGCACATAGTGTTATTAAAGATAATAAATAGACTTTGTAAGTCAGCTAATTGAAAGGTATTTTCTTGCAAGAGATTTTCTCATCTCCCCAAGCTTAAAACATTTTCAATGCTAGTATGTCTTCAGTTTTTCATCTTTGTTTGAGGTATCAGTACTTCAGCTGTATGTTGGGGTGAGGAAACTTCCCCTTCTGATACACTGGGAACTGCTTGTAAGAGTGTGACCAGCAGTAGGGAATAGAGATCACAATTACCTGCTGCCATTGCCATTAAGGATCCTAAAAATAGTAAGAAGGTAGGGAAAAGTTCCACTAATCTTTTGCCATGAGGCTAAGACCAAGTTATGAGAGTCTGAAAAGACTCTAAATACAAGGTAAGTAACGTTCCCTTTTTAATGACAAATAGTAAAATTGACTGCATAGGTCAGATATCAGGATATACACACTTTTCTCTTTTGTTTGAAAGACATCTTGATTAATCAGGATTCTTCTCTCCCCAGACAAACCTTCAGATGGATTTAGCTAAGGGGAAATACTTTCAACTTGATGCATTTATATAATTTTAATTGCATAGTAAAATGCAACAAGTATGTGTCTTATGTGACACTGAGTCAATTTCTACAAATTCACTTGCTGCGTATATATATATCAGCCAGCAGTCAAATTGCCCTTTTTGATAAATATCTCATGGTTGTGAAACTGAACTCGACATCTCCAGATCATTGGAGCATGCTGTTCTGGAGCTCTTTTCAGCTGGTAGATACCTTTTATTTTCTGGAGGCAATGAGCACCTACTAAAGGGGGTGAAGGAATAAAAGAAACTTCTACACAGGTGCAGTAGGAGCAGAATTACAGTCTGGAGAACTTGTGCTGTTCCCAGAATAAAGGAGCGAAAACTGAGAATCTGGGTTTTTGGTGCAAATTTTCCAAGTCAAGAGGCTGCTTTTGAAAACTGGTATTCCAAAATAAAAGAAATAGCTTACATTTTTTTGTTTCCATATTAAGTCTAAAAAGATCAAGGATAATCAGAAGTCTTGTTCAAAGGAAAGTATGTGTGCATCAAATTGGTACTACTGAGAAAATATTCTGCAGGTGTTAGACCTGATAACATGCGCAATTTTTTTTTTTCTGATTTGTTGCTGCTGAATAACATAATCTCAGATTCACATTAGTAAACTCTATACTACGATTATTCAGTTGCTCTTCAAATACTGTGTATGCACTATGGTGAAAACAGCCTGTAGTCCAATTTCTTACTGAGTTGGTAATTTGGGTTCTGTTCCTACAGGTTCTCAACAAACAGGGTTCCTCAATGCCCTCAAGGACAGTCCTGCAAGATATCCTTTCATTGAAACACCTTTTAGATCTTATTGTAATGTAATATCTGAGATGTGTTTTTGTTTTGTTGTTGCTGTTGGATATGTACATTTGGGATTTTATCAATTAATGATTTCATCACTTCTTGCACAACAGGATTTCTCAGCACATGTTAGAAGTAGGAAAGCGACTAGTCTGGGTTTTTCTTATTCATCGTCTTTTGTAAGCAGTACCCATAACAAAGGTCTGTAGTTTTCATGTGTGAGGGAAATACGTTCCAGTATTTGTGATGGAATTCATTAATGTATTTCACATTATGTCCATTCTATGGTTTCATTTGAATTATTAAAAGATTCTTCTGCTCTTACAGTAAAAAATATCTGAGATGGCTGATTCTTATCAGAATAGAAAATGTAGATTGTGAAATAACTGTGTCTGAAGAGTTCAGTTACTAGAAGTATTTTTACATTGATTTACTGTTTTTAGGGAAGTCACTTTCAAGTGTTAACTTCTGTTAAGTTACGTAGAAGTAAGCACAAGCGTACTGGGGCACTACTATTCTCTAAATGCCCAGTGTTCTATTTATCATTTCACGGGAGCTTTTTGTATATTTTCCACTGAGTGAGAATGGAAAAGGATCTTCCTGACTACCCTACCTGAAAGCAGCTAACATAACAGAAAAATGGGAAGCTGACAAATTCACCTTAATTTCTTCCTTACATTTCTGTACGGACTGTAACCTTCGCACTTACGGATATGTTTTGAATGGTTTATGTCAGAATAAGCAGTTTGCACCTCTCACAAAGCTATTATAAAAGTAATTCTTTTCTGTACTTCTGCCAAGAAAACATCTTCTGGACGCTGTGCATGATAAACTTTTCTCTTTTTGACAGTAGATGGAAAGAAACTCCCTTCCTGTTTGTTCAGTCATTTGTAGCTGTATATAAACGTGAACCACTCTTTCCAGGTAGATTTTCCAAGTGTCAAATTGCACAAATTCTATAGATATGATTTTCTTTAACGTGTGTTTGTTAGGTAGAGCCAATGAGCTGCAAACTCCCTTTTAAGCTAAACCAGTGTTTAAATTTTCTTAGTGTGCAAATAATTTTACAAACCACAAACAAACCATTCTAAGTAGCACAACAGTAGCTTCCAAATAAAACTATTACAATTACTTCTTACAAAAGATTATTCTTTCAGATGTTGTTCAAACAAGAATAGCTTTCAATTGTCCTTAAATCAAAAGGTAATTGACTACGCATTTGAGGACCCTTGTACAGGAACAATAGGCTGCTTGTTCATAATTTGCATTGGGATGTGCCAATTTGACAGGCTCTATAGTGAATCTTGTTGAAATGGCCTGGTTTGATAGTGACACGTTGGACAATTTAATAGCTTGGTTACAATTCAGAGCAGTATAAAATTAAATTGTCTGAATGGTATTGGGAATGTTGCATCAATTCATTCAGACATGGAGAACATTGCATGTCTGTATTGCTAAAAAGCCTGTGCAAGATACCATATTATGCTAAAAAGCTATGCTTTATATTGAGAATATTTTTTTTTGTATTGCATTTTTATTTAACAGACTTAGTCATGCTAAGCTAACATAAAACCACCTGCTCTAGAGATCATAGAATCATAAAATATCCCAAGTTGGAAGGGACCCATAAGGATCACCAAGTCCAACTCCTGGCACTGCACGGGTCTGCCCAAAAGTTTAGACAATGTGACTAAGTGCACCTTCCAGTTCCTCAAACTGAGATCCAAAAAGAAGTCTGAGTAATTCCCTTCTCTGTCAGTAGGAGACTAACTTTTGTATTTTGACCCTCTGGAGTGTAATCCCGGCAAGAAATATCTTGTTACTGGTGTGCTCATTCTTCTGATGAGGCTGCAGAGAGCATCTCTCCCTCTCAGGTTCCTCTTCTGACCAAGTGATTCATCCTCTTGGTCTTGGTGTGTAGATTCTACTGAGCAGTCCTTACAATTTCTACCCTCTCAAAGCCCAATTAGTTGGACTTGTACTGTGTCCAGTTTTGGGGGGCTTTTTTACACTTTCTGAACTGCCTGCTAACAGCAATCTGCTTCCTTAGCCTTTCTCAGCTATTCTCCTTGCTTTAAGCTATGGCAGTTGCACAGCCAACTGAGAGTAATTTGCTAGCTTGTGTTGGTTTGACTCTCCACATGGTTTGAGGAGGAGATGACAGAGTAGTCAGAACATGCTGCTCAGCAGTGCACTTTGGTCATTTGGCTGCTGTTGAAACAGATTGGGTCATAAAGCAAACAGCTCTTTTCTGTTTTTTAAACCACTTTAAAATTATACAGGCAATTCATGTATTTCCCAATTCATTAGGTCAGAGCAGACATTCAGTACAAGACTCTTCACTGTTAACTAGTATTAGGATATTTTATTGCAATTATGTCCATCCATGTATTTTCCAGCCTGTGTCTCTGTATAATGGTGAGGATCTGTCATATTTCTCTTCTGTTGGTAGGTTCAGTGGTAAGAATGTTATTTGTATCTTTTAAGGCTGTGTCCTTGTTCTGGAATATTTTGAATTACTGTTGTCTTGGAAACTGGCTTCTTTAAAGGTTAGCATACAGTTAGTGTACAGATTATTTTTATCTTATTCTTTTCCAATTGTCTTGTTCTAACTGATTTATTCTATCAATTTTTCTAGCAACCAAAACCTTTTCTGCTTTTGATTCATGCTCCCTAAAAAAATTCACTATTTAAGGGTTGCAGAAAATAGCATTCTAGAAGCAAATGTATTCTGTGTTCATGTCTGTTGTAGGTAAATGAAACTAAATAAAAATAAAAAATAATAATGATGAAAAAAAAAAGAAAAAAAAAAAGGCAAGAAGGAAACAGTCTATAAAACCTTCCATAGAAATTTGCTCTTTTTACCTGAGTATATGAAGTTTAGAAGCTACTTTGTTATCTTACTGTTAAGATGATGACTCCTTTAGAGTTAAAGGAATTATATAAACTGTAGTAAGTATGCAACACTGGGTGCTGGCTGACTTTCTTAGTATAACAATCTATTAAAATGTAGTTACTTCTTTGTGGCATTCAGGTTATGCAGTTTATAAGGAGTGAAAACAGAAGCAGTTTGAAAGCAAATAAAAGGAGTAACAGATGCAAGATGAAAAACAGACAATCTAATAGCATAGCTTGTTTTTTCTTTTTAACTTTTATGCTAAATTTAGGAAGGTAATTCTGTGCTTTTCATTTGCATTGTTCCCATTGGGAGAAATTAGGAAAGGTAAAGGTTACTCTTGCATTGAAAAAACGTTCAGTTTATGGAGTTTAAACCAAACCAGGGTTGAAGCAGCTTAGTGATTCACTGATGCCATATAATTAGCCAGTGATCAATAGTCGGGTTCCCAGTCTATCAGTTCTGGACAAATACTGTATACAGTTCTGAGTATTCAAGCCTACCCCAAGTATTTAAGCCTAACCTAAATAAGGCTGAGAGAGTTGGAGTTGTTCATCCTAAAGAAGGAAGGGCTCTGAGAGACCTTATTCCAGCCTTTCAAAAGTTAAATTGGGGCCTACAAGAACGACAGACTTTTTACTAGGGCCTGTAGTAATAGGACAGGGGGTAGATATTTTAGACTGAAGGGGAGGGTTGGTTGAGAGTAGATACAAGGAAGAAATTCTGTACCATGAGGGTGGTGAGGCCCTGGCACAGGCTGCCCAGAGAAGCTGTGGATGCCCCATCCCTGGAGGTGTTCAGGGCCAGGCTGGATGGGGCTTTGGGTCAACCTGGGCTGGTGGGAGGTGTCCCTGCCCATGGCAGGGGGTTATAATTAAATGGTCTTTAAGGTCCCTTCCAACCCAAACCATTCTGTGATTTTGTTTATGCTCACAAGCTTAACAGTTGTCCTGGCTATTTGCCAAGGCTGGGCCATTTGGACACCCCCACGGTTATAGAGTAGACTGTATTCAGTTGTTACACATCCAGGGGGGGTTGAGAGAGCAAGTGAATTTTGTATTTTAGTTGGACTAATGCACTTCGATGCTAGTGTTAGCATCATGTTTTGCATCTTCATCACAGTAACAGAAGAAAGACAGGACAGTTAGATAAATATAACTGGGATGCAGTTTTCTGACTTCGTATTTTATGAGAACATACATAACCATATGTACCTACCTTAAAAGAAGTGTGATGACATTTACAGAATGAACGTGTAAGTTTGGATTTCAGACGTTGAGATCAGAGTCACTCAGCAGTTTGTCCTTTTTCAGTGTGCAGATCCTTAAACATTTGCTGCTGTCAGTGGTGCACAGCGATCTGTGCACCAAAGCACTGACAATAGGTTTGCTTTTCTGAGTCTGGCTTTTGCTGACCCCTTTGAAGTGCCCTAAAGATCTCGAAACAGCTGGGGGCTAGAAGTTGAGTACCCTGAACTTTGTGATTGTAACTGCTTGTTATTGGATATAATATCTTTTTTTTTTTTTATTTGCATATTTTTCCTTGACTTTCAATTACTGTGTTGGAAGCGGTGGTGTGTTTTTTCTCTGTATGGTCCATTGTAGGCCTCTCAGGTTTTCACACGTATTTGATCAGCTCCAATCAAACAACAAATGAAGATGTAAGTTCATAGTATATTTCTACATACATGTTTCTATATTGTAGTGATGAGAAGATCTCTAATTTTTATCATATGCAGTTTTTCTCTGTAATTCTCAGAGCACTCCACTCATAGGTGCATAGTTTTGAGAATGCCTGACTAGTAAAGAAGGAAGTAACCCGGTCATGCTTGATTCAAAATATGAGAAGAGCTCTTATGTTCTGTAGTTGTGGCTTGAAGACGTAGTGGTTACACAGTGTGTCCATTACGATGTACACCCCCAGGACCTGTATCTTGAAATAGGAAATGTAGTACAGAAGAGAAGACAAAGAAATGAGTATATTTCATATGCTTCAGTTCGGTAGAAAACTACTAAATTTTCAGTATTTTTCCTTACCTGGAGTCCTAAATACCATTTGACTCAAAAGTCACTTACTTTAATTTTGAGAATTTTCAACATTATCTAAAATTTCATCTTTTATCATATTTTTCCTTTGAAATTCTTTGTCACTCTAAGATCTAAAACCTCTAGTAAGGAGTATGTAACTAGTTCAAAGGTCAGCTTTCTCATTTCTACAGTTGTCCTGTTTTGCACATAGGTTTCTGTTGTTTTAGTGTGAAATTATATTTAACTGTGTGTGGAGGGTTGATATGTCTTTCCTTTACTAACAGGTGAGATAGGAAATGGATGAAAGAAAGAAAGAAAGCTAGTTAGCTAATGTTAGAAAGCATGTTGGAACTGAGCAAATAATCTAACAAATTACTGCAAATTTAAAATTAGTGTAATTTGTTGTACTTTTCTCATTGGTATTTTTTGAATGTAGAAGTAGCATCTTTGGGACTGTCAAATCTGTGTTTTGTTATTATTTTAAGTTCACAGTTACAATTATAAACTTGAAAAAAATACCAGTCAACCAGGAAAAACTTAGCAAGCAGGCAAGGAATGAATTGTACCTCTGTATCAGGTGTCCAACCAAGGAGCTCTCAAATTTCTTATGGACTGTTGAAAGTCAGAGAGCAGGGAACTGTAGCAGTGTAAAGCAGTGTAACATGTCTGAGTTTCAAGTAAACTCCTCTGTAACTTCATTTAAGGCACACATTTCCAGCTGAATACAGTAAGGTATATTACCCAGGCTCTCAAGCACCTCACAAACAGAAAAGTAAGATTGTCTAAAAGAAGGCATAGTATGGACTAAAAGGCAGTAATGACTGCAATTACTTCATAATATTTTAGAACCATTTGTGGGCTGTAGGAGCAAATGATGTTGTGTGGTATTGGACAGCTTGAGAAGTTACCCAAGGGTATGGGAAACAAGTGCTCTATTGCTGGCTATAATGGTATGTTGCAGTCAAACCTCTTCTGTAGAACAGGCTGTAATATTTGTAAAATTAAGCTTAGACCATTATGCAAAACATGTTCAGATGCTGAAATTCCTGCTGTGAGTATATTGGTCCTTTGAGATTTTGGGCTGTCTAAATCTATTGAGGTAAAGCCTGTGCTTGCTTGTAAGATTTTAGGTTCCAGCTTTCATAACAGTCCAAAGCTGTTAGGAAAGTGTAATCATGGGTTTTCTCTGGTCTGCCTCTGATGTAAGCAGCATGCTGCTGCTTTGGTAACCCTTAAATTGCCTCTGTCATTTTCCATATTGTATTACATGTGATGCGTCTTGTTCATATCTCTTCAGATTAAAGGATCATGGTCAAATAAAAGAGGTAAAGAAAACTATAATCCATACAGTTATGGCAACATCTTTACTAATTGCTGTGCTGCACTCTGTGGGCCCCTCTCTCCAAGGTAAGAGTATCAAAAATATTGTTAGTGTAAACGAAGACATGGTGATCGATAGAAAAATATTCTTTCAGACTTCTTGACTTTACTCAACTAAAATAATGTTTTGTTTTACTCTTTTAGAAGTGTAAAGTAAATCTGTTCTTCAGTATTAAAGAGACAGTAAACTGTGGTTAGACTAAGTTAGTGGTCAGATCCTGTAAAATATGTGGATTTAAGGTTGATGTCTGAAATTAAAATAAACTTTTTCTTTGAACCTTTGCCACTGCAGTTAATAACTGCTGGCAAAAAAAAAAAAATGTAATAATTAGATGTTGCATGATGGGCTATTGAAAGTTAATTAGACTTGTATATATCTAACAAATGTGACATGGATCTAACAGAGCGATACATTGGAACCTTGATTCTACAACTAGTTTGATAATTGTTCTTATTGCCTTTTCACTCAGAACTCCTTTATTTAAATGTACAATATTTTTTATTAGTGCTACTCTTAACATTTATACACCAAGATGATTTTGGTTCTCTTAAACCAAAGTAATTCCACAGAAAGCTTACCGGATTAATTTCTGCTGCATATATTTTTCACTTTACAGATCCAAAACATTTGTACAGTCAAGGTTGCATATGTTTTTATGTTTTTTTCATCTTGAATTAAATATAAGACAGTTAACACTAGAGGAAAAAAACACTGGCATCAGGAAAGACACAACTTTTTCTTCTTACTTCAGTGCCCAGTGATTAGATAGCTCATCTAATAAGTGTACAGCAGAGGCCTAGTTCCTCTGTAGAAAATGGCTTTCATTTTATAGATTATTTTTGTGATAGTACTCGTCTGTTGAAGCTGGTTTGCTTTGTCTGGAATAATGTAGGTATGAATCTGTACTATTGAGAAAGAAAGAGGAAATGGCAGAGGCAAAGGTGCTTCACTGGAAGTGGGATTTCTGTCTTTGCTCTTGTGAATACCAGAGATTCTTCCACAGAGCAGCAGGAGGTCAGCAGGAGAAGCTGGCATCTTTTCCTAAGGAGATAGATACCTGAGATATGATTTCCTCGTACTGTGTTAACGCAGTAATCCCTATAAAGAGTAACCCTGCCTCTGCTTCCTGCCTCTGGGGATGGTGTCAGAAGCCAACCCTTTATTCCTGCTCTTTTGCTTTTCATAGAATTATGTGACATAAAAACTCAAGGCCTTGCTTCAAATCCTTTTAACTTCACATGGAGATAGTTATTAAAAGTATATAATGTTTCTTACTATTTGAAATAACTGCTTTGACTGATACAATTACCACACACAATAAACCAGAGTGGCACTGGCTCCTGTGTTTTTACAGAGGTTGCACATTTTTTTCCTAAATTTCATATACTATATAATTTCTTTTAGATGATAAAGTAAACATAGAGTTTCTGCAGGGAGATATTTTGTGACTATAAATTTTTTTTGACTTCAAAACAAAAGTTATAGCCTTACTTTTTTCTTGGTTCTTGCTCCTTCCTGATTTGAAATCTAGCAAAGAATCTAATCTTCCACTTGTGAACAAGATCACTCTGAAATATTTAATCTCAGGTGCATGCCAAATCACTAGATATTCAAGTTGTTGTTTTTTTTTTTCTTAAATAACTGTAAAATAGCTTATTAGTGATTGCAGCTTAAAATGCAAAAGGTTCAAGTGCCTTCGAAAATGGATTGCAAATTGAGATAATGATTTAAAATTCCCTCACTTCCTTTAAATATCATGTTTCTCATTTGAAACGCATGCTAGCAAATTCAGAGTGCATTTTACAAGTTCTCAACAGTAACTTTGAAATCTTAATTTGATTCATAGCTGTCAACATAGGTCTAACTAGTGATCTAATATAATAACACACTTTTTTCAAGCATCTGATTTTGGAAGGAGTGCTTTCCACAAGACGGATTTTAATTTCAGATGGATTTCTAAGTGTTTTGAGTGTACATTAAAAACGTGTTCTGCAGAGCTTCATGACAAGAGCTTAAATTGTTTTTTGAGTGGTGGATACATCATTGGCTTTGGAGAGGAGAAACGCCTTAGATTTTTCTGTACGTCCTGTTCTTATCTTTTAAAATTGAGGCTATCTTGACCTAGAGGGGATTTAGAGGTTCCATAAATCAGCAAATAAAACCAATTCTATGCTGACTTTAGCTGTTACAACAGGAATGTCTTAAAATACCTTATGTTTTAGTAACAGGAAGGATTAAACCTCCAGTTAAAATTTGTTATCCTGGGTTAAAAAGGGATATTCCTTTTTTCTTTTTCTTGGTGTGTGTGTGTGTGTTAAAATTTTACAGCATTCTTGATTTCTGAAGCTTGCAGTTTTCCAGATGGAAAGCAACACTGTTCATGACACAGGAAAATAACATTGCCATTTATGAGTTAAAAATGTATGGAACTATAATTGAAATTATATTTAATTAAAACATCTTTGAATTGAAGCATAAACAAAAAAAAAGTTTTGAAAAGTTTTTGTTTTGAGTAGAAGTCATATGAGCTAATCCACACGTAGAACACAGTATTAGTGTCTGTACATTCAGCTTTTTATATGATTATTTAATGTCAAAACCATAGTAACTCTTACAGTTTTCAAAGTGAGGGAAAAATTGTATGTGGAATTTTAGCTACATCAGGTGATTCCATTCATTTTTTTTTTATTTTTTTTTTATAATCTTATGTAGATTCTTACTTATTTCTTTTAATTTCTCCACAAGCCCTCTTCTTTTTTTTCAAATTTCTTATGAGTACATCACTTTGATAAGAATAGTGGAGCACTCTGAGCAGTGTTAGATAGCTGTCATGAAGCACCTGGCAAGTAAGTTGTCTGAACAAAAGTTCCTCTTTCTTTCTTTCTAAATGTTGTGGTTAATTAGCTGTTAAGAAATCAGTATTTTTGGACTTGAGCTTTAATTTTGAGGTTTAGGAACAGAATAATAATTAAAAAAAAAAAAACAAAAACTTTAAAATAGATTCTGAATCAAAATGCAGTAATGAGATTTGTAATTTGTAATTTGTTTACACACCTGTGGTTTAAAATACATGTTTTCATAGTACCTGCTGGTCAGCTTTTAAATTTTTTATCCCTGATAAACCTCCAGAGGAGTAGCAGCACATTATAACTATATGGAGAGTAATATTGCAGGGAAGTACTTACCTTGATGATGAGTAGAAATGAAGTCTTACACTTCTTCAGTTGATTAAAAGGGACATTGGAAGTTATTGGTAGTGCGTTAAGGTTTGTTGTGTGCTATTATTTTTTTCTTTAATTGCAGAGCTATTGATCTGAAATATTTCTAATTCTTCTTTTCTTTATTTTGTTTATTCCATAGTTTAATTGACAGAAGAGGATTTATACAACCAGATACACCCCAATTAGCAGGACCATCAAATGGCATCACTATGTATGGGGCTACACAATCTCAGAGCAACATGGTAGGAATCATCCCATAGTGTTCGTCAAGATCCCTGTGAATGTTTTCCTTCTCCACTTTCATGTGAACTAATCAAGTAATAACTAACTGGATACAGCTGACACTGGGTAGAATGACTTGTTTATTAACAGTAAAGAAAGAAAAACAAGGCTTTTTTAAATGTGTTTCACAAAGTGTAATAGTTAATGCTCATGGATTCTTAAAAAAAGTTTTTCTACACTGCTGATTTATTGAATATACCGGCATTTTTACTTGTGCTGTTGACATGTGCTGTGTTTTGAACTGGAATATTCAAGTATTATAGACTTGCTCTGGTTCATCACTTTCCAACTGATTGTTATTTGATGTAGCACTTTTCTCGTACTGTGTTTCCTCCTTCGCTTGTACACTGCAGGTGTGTGTAGACTAACGTGCTCTAAAAAGCAAAGATGAACAAAGAGGAAGAGAAGTGTATTGAATAAAGAGCAGGAGAACACTGAACTTCCAATGAACAAAACATGGCAACTGTGTTGTAACAACAAAACTTTTAAACATTTTTGAAACCGTGCCAATAGTTTTTACTGCTGGTTTTTGGATTTGTTTTGCTGGTAGCAATGGCTATTATAATGGAGGCTAGGATTTCCAGTGCCAAGGAGAATAACTGAAAGAGATCGTTTTCCAAAGGCAAGAATCTTACGGATGTGCCTACTTCTGAATTGTTTTCCACATATCTTTACGTTATCATGGGTTCTAAGATTTTGTGATTTTGTCCAAGAAGCTATGAGTTATGTACCCCCTTCCTCTGCCACAAGGAGGAGGCCACAAAGCCTTCTAACATCTTCCCAGACAGATAGTTTTAGTGTTGCTGATAAACTGGTATAAAAATTTTACTCTAGTTGCTAACCTCTTTCTGCTTATTATTTTGAGAATTAAATGGAAGATTAGTTAGTCTCCTTAATGAGAAAATGTATTAGGGACACGTTAAGTCTGAATCTTCAGTGAGATGCATTTGTGTAGAACAAGGTAATGCTTTGTGCAAATTTTTCTCAAAAAAATAACCCTGAAAAGAGAAGGGGAAGTTAAAAGAAGGAAAAGAAAGCAAAACTTAAAAATAGCCTGAGGTCTTCCAGGGTTTACCCAAACTTCCTGACTTTGTCAAGACTAATTATTTATGATCATAAGCCCTCAGTAAGTTCTTAGCATTAAATTATCTTAACATTATAGCAATTAAACTCACATTGTAAGAAGATACTATGATTATGAGATGTTAATGAGCAAATCTTTTTTTCAGTTAGATAGAAGATTGTCTAAATTTGTCTCTAGAAACTGAGAAATCTTTTATGGTATTACTTTGTCAAACAGGCAGCTGTTATGATTTTCGAGGGTAGTACCTGTAAATACGCAAATGCATTTCTTCAGGGATTTGAACTTCTTATATCCTTATATTGGTACTTAAGCCAAGAAAGGTTTAGGTTCTTTAACAGATATTAGAGATGCTTTGAAATGTGCAGCTTTCATTCCTGAAAATGATCTCACAAAAGGAGTTTTAGAAATGTAACAGGCCATGTCTTGTATGGAGGAACTCTTTGAGACAGTGATACCATTTCACCCCAGGGTGTTATTCCTGGTCTCTATGGAAGACCAGTCAGATTCTAGTAGCAGCTGCATATTAGTGTTAAAATTTCTCTTTTATTGTGTTGCAAACTGTTAAAGACTTGCTTAATATCTCTAGCACTGTTTTCTCTTCCCTATTTAAAATCTTACATTCTTTCCTGAATTGTTTGAAGCATAAGAAATTATAAATGTGTTTCCTGCTGGCAGCAGTGCAGTGGAACATAACTTTGCCTTTTATTTGTTCTTGTTTCACATTTCCCTTTTTCTTTTTTTCTAAGGTGGATGTTTTTGCTCTTCTCAGTGGACCTTGTACCTATCTTTGTTCTTCTCTTTCCTGTCTCATAAAGCAGCAAACAACAAAACTGATTTCCCTAATCCGCAGTTAAGATCTCGATCTCAACCACATAATGGGACTTTTTTGTGTGTGTAAACAAAATTAATTCACCTTACTGCTAGCTTAGCTTTCATCCATTCTGCTTGGTTACCAGATTTCCTGTTCCAATTTAAATTTAGACAGAATTAATCAAGTAAAACTTCGTCATTCTGTTTAAAACTTTTTCCTACAAAGTGACCTCTATTGCTTTTCCAAGCTTTATGTTACCAGTCTCTCTCATCTTTCTTCCCAGTACACCATCTTAGACTCTTCTTCAGGAGTTTGGGAGCAGCAGTACTAGGAACACCAGCCATTCACTTGCTCTGCTCCGAAAAAAAAAAAAAAAAAAAAAAAAGACAGACTGCTGGAGTTTCTTGAATGAAAGACAGTGGAGTACACTTTAAGGCCCGGAAAAAAAAAGGCACACAACATCCCATTTATTTTAGAGAAAGAACCTCTGCAAGCTTCTTTTTGCTGGGAGTTCAGAAGTGAACATCAAAATTTCCTTTGGTGATTGAAAGTTTAAAGCATTGACTGGCTCAAGCCCAAGACTGTAGCGGATGGAGAATGGTAGAGGCAAAGTCTTTGTGGAAGAAGAGTTTTCCTTTTTACCAGCTGTCCTCACTGACAAAGGTTATGCAATACACGGAATAAGATTCCATCTTCCCTTCTGGAAGGTTGCATACCTCTTGGAAATAAAGACAGAAGCCTAAACTGAAAAATGTGTTCTTGGAGCTGAGACAGGTAGGCCCCAAAGAACTGGCTGGTTGAAGGAGCTGAGTCTGAAACTGCAGCTCGTATTAGTGTGGGTTCAGAAAATGACAAAGAAAGTTAAATTCCTTAAATTAAGATCATATGTAGGTCAGAGTCTTAGTCCATAAATACTGTTTAAATGGGCAGAGGTTTAGCCATTTATACATCACCAGAGATGATAATGTTATTTTAGCAATTTACTTCTGAGTCCAGGAAGTCATTTATCAGAAATCTGAAGTGTGTTCCAGTACACCTTTATGGCATGTCTCCTAGGATTTTATTCCAGAATGCATTACATCTTAACGTCTATATTGACTCTTAATTTCTAGCCGTTATACTAAATCCATATAGTGCACTAAAATGGCTCTTGCTCTTTGATATTAAAGGTTTTAATGAGCATTTGCTCTCTCACTTACGTTCTGTTGTTCCTTTCCTTCCCTCTTTCCATCGCTTCCCTCATGTCTTTTACCCACTGAATGGTATCTTTCTAACTAGAATTCTTGTGCCTCATCCAACCAGCCTCTGGTCATTTCTTAAGTCTCTGGAGGTTACTTAGTATTATATTCTGTTCTCGTTTATTTTAATATATCTCCTAGCAGATCATCATTTTTGCATTTCATTTCAAAATAAATATCAGTCTACGTTTAAAGTTGCCAGACACTTGTTTTCAGTGCAGTAAATTCTCTTATTCAGCATACCATCTGTGAGGCATTATTATTATATTTAAAAGCTTTTATGATAATTTTGCCTTTAAAACTTCAAATATTTCATATAGACACTACTCTATTCTTGCTATTAACTCTGCCACAATCTCAAAAGTCAGGGATTTTCTTATCATCAGGGCTTCACAGACCCATTTTGTAATTTTTTTTAGATCTCATTTAAAAAAAAAAAAAAAAGAGCTTTTTCTCCTGGTATCTTCTTAGTATCTACCTTATTCTACTAAGAGATGAAGCTCTATTTACTTTTTTGAAGGCTGGTACCACATATAATTTTTTTTTCTCGGTATATTTCCAGTGTTTTTGATCTTTTTCCCAACATAATTTTAAATTAATCCAGTAAATTAATTAGCTACCTTCTTAATATCCTTATCCAAGTGACAAACGTGGTCACTTAGAGCTAATAATCTGTAGATCTGATGTTTCCAAAGTATTTCCCTATAGCATTTTTATTGCAAGCTCTTCATTAGATTAATTGCCTGAGCATCTCTCCTCTTGTTCTAAAGAGTTGTTTGCTGGGTTTCTGTTTTGTTTTGTTTTGTTTTTGCATGACAGGCAGTATCTCAACCATTATCATAGTTTTCTAATTATGTTGAATTCTTTCTTTCCTTTTTCATTTTAAGGTTTAATTTTCTTTGTATTATGGAAAGGTTTTTATTTCAGCATAAACTCATCAGCTACTGTTACCTGAATCTGACTTCTCTAGTACTTAGCTTTATCTTAAAAGCCTGAGTAGATTCTTGGGTTTTAATACACAGGGTCTTTTCTTTAGTAATGCTATGAAGAAACACAGAATCCATCTCATTCTGAGTAGTTTTTTGTTTGTTTGTTTGCTTTAAAGAGGAACTGGTTTGGTTTATTTTTACTATGATGTCTCTAGAAGTTCTCTAACGCCTTAAGTGCTAGATTTTACTTCCATCTGCCTTTTTATCAGGACAGGTTCGTTTCTTTGTTTCAAAGAAATTTTCTTGTATTCCTGTGTTCTAGTTAACTTCTTAGTGCTTAGGTAGCTGCTTGTGTGCCAAATTCCCTTATATCCACTTCTCCCTTTCCCGTATGCAAGTCTTTAGTTAGAGAGTTTGTTTTCTTTCTTACGCATACCACTGTGAATCATAGGAGCCATTATAGTACATGTGCAGCTGTTTCTTACCAGTAAGACATGCAGCAAGTCCTCTCCCAAATGTTCATATCAGTATTTCTAGAAGTGATCTGGAAAAAAGAATCCAGCTGATGCAGGGAACGTTAGCTGACAATCCCAGTGTGCTACTATGATAATACAGAGATCAGCAAGGATTGGAGCCCCACTTTGCTGAGAGTTTTACAGGTGTTTCCTTCAATATTTACTGTTGTACTTGATAAATATGCTTTTTCACTGCCCCAGACAGAATTTAGGGACTTTACCTAGTCAGCATCACTATAGCCAAGGTTGATAGAGGTTTTTCATTAAAGCATTTTATTTCATAGTTAAAACTGGTTAAGGGTACATGCAGTTAATTGTCTTTAATATTTTCCTTTGAATTGCAAAGAAGCAATTCTTTTGATCGTGCATATTAGCTGCATTTTTGTTCCCAACACAGAGCAAGGGCAGAGCACATGGACTAGGCTGCTTGCAGAAGATGTGCTCCTGGAATGCCCCCAGAGTGTTCTAACCATGCATGGGCTCTCAGTCCATAAAAGCAACCTGTAGCTAGTCTGAAGTAAAATCCCTGAAAGAGGAGTGATTTCATCTTTGCATCAGAGCTGTTTCTCTTCATAGTTCCACTCTTATTGCACTGTACTTCTTGCTAGTGAAGCCACTGGCCTGCTGGGCTTGTGGCTTGGTTTTTGCACAGTACCTGATTCTGGGTGTGGAATCCTACAGCCCTTGTGAACAGTTATGCAGCTCCATTCCTCCACTCTTTACCCATCTATAGTATCCAACTAGTATGTTATTTCAGCATCCTTTCTGTTACTGCTCAGCGCTGTCAGTCAGTGCTGTGAGATCTCCTCTGATCTTTTTGGTGTTTGTACTTTATTCAGAGATGCTGAGATAATTCAACTTTTTTTTTTCTCCATCTTTGAGAACTGTGAAAATTCTTTAATGTTACCAGTGTTAGAAAAATTTTAACAAAGTTAATTTTAAATTCAAATAAACAACCTCTGGTTTAGCATTAGAAATGTGAAAAAAAAATATTGCCATGTTCAAGAGCTTTGTTAATGTGTATGTTTTTTGTAGCTTAGGAAAAAAGCTGACTTGAGAAAAACAAAATTACAAGTATTGTTTCAGGCAGAATCGTTTGTATTTATTTGTGAAATAAACTCAAAATTTTAGGCTCTGTCTAATTTGCTTTGGTTTGTGCCTTTTAATGCAAAATAGAGATGGCTGAAATTTTCTATGCGTATATATATAATTGAATTTCTGTACTTGTAGAATTTATTAAACTTGTCTTACCTTTGGAATCTGCTGTTCCTCTGAAACAGTGAAAATTGCAAGTGGAAAATAAAATCAGTAGATCTGAAATAAGAAGGTACTGGTGGAATAATTTTTACAGTAGATTTTTAACTATTTAGTTTTCAGAGCTTGGCTTCCTTTTTCTTGTTAACAAGATCATCTTGTTGACAAATTTCTGCTCGTAGATTTCATTTAGTTCAAAACCAAATATGGAATCCAGGAAAAACCACCATGCCAGCCCTATAAACAAATCTGGTTTCTTTCTTTAGTTTTCTGTTAGCTGTTTAGGCTGCAGAATAGTCTGCTTGTAGTGTATGTGCTCTTTTTATTGTATGTTTTTGAGAGCTTCATTTAACACGTCTACCTTTTCTAGTATAAGCCCCATCTCTAATCACCTTTGAAAGCTGATTACAGCCTTTTCTGTTTATATAAGATATTTCATGATGATCACTGTTCATTAGATAAAAAATAGGAAGAAAAAAGAAAAATTGAAATTGTGTATCTGAATAAGAGCAGAGGCTTTAGGGAAGTCACAAAATGAAGAGAGATAGTACCTGAAAAAGTTTTGTAACATTCTGTTTAGAGGAGCTTTATAAGGCTGCTTTATCTTTTCGATGTTGATTCAGTTGAAATGCAGTAGAGTTCAGTAATAATAAAATTAATTCAGACTATACAAAGAATTCACGTAAATTACCTCCAGCTATTTTAAAGTTATGTATTTGTATGCCTGAACACATTAAGTAATGATTTGCTTTTGAAGATCAGTGCCGAAGGTTCACTAAAGCACTAAGTGTCAGCTGCTAAAATTGGTGTGTTTTTTTTCAATGTACCCCAGTGTTTGTGGGCAGTCCTTTGTTATTTAACATGCACTTTAGCTACTGCTTTTTAGAGCAGATGGATTTTGTCTTTTTGAAGTTTGAAAAGTCAGCTAACAAATTTTTAAAATCTGCACAGTAAGGTTAGTTCAAGGGGTATGGTTTAATTTAAATGAGCAGGGATGAATAACAGTATTATTAATCAAGAGTGAGTTATTCACGGTGAATTACTAATTGAAAGCATGACTTTAAAGACTCCTGAACATTTTTCTTCCTTAGAAAGGTGCTTATGCAAGGTTTTGGCTTTAAGCCTCTGAGTAATCCCTCTGAAATTTACCCCATCCCTGGAAGTGTTCAAGGCCAGGTTGGATGGAGCTCTGCACAAGCTGATCTAGTGGGTGGCATCTTTGCCCGTGGCAGGGGGATTGGATCTAGATGGTCTTTAAGGTCCCTTCCAATCCAAGCCATTCTGTGATTCTGTGTAGTTATATGGACTATTTAAATTGTTTGGCTGAGGCTGTTCATAATTTTGTGGGGGCAAAAAATTCCCTGAAACTTGTATAAACTTAATATATGTAACAGAGTGCATTTGTCTTGCTGAAAGCATAAGTGTTGGAAAATATATAACTGAGTGAGGATCAGACTTCTACCTGTCAGAAAATAGTTGGTCACAGGGTCCTAAACCACTCAGATGTGTTTAAAATCCTACCTGTCTACTGTAACTAAGCAGTCAGCTTGCACTCTGTCTGAATATGTTGTGTGTGCATCCACCATTAACCTATGGAATTAACTTGTAGAATCAGAGGACCTGAAAATACCAGGGGAACCTTTCATAGTGATGGTTTTCATCATATACAAGAGGAAGCAGAAGTCTTCTATGAGTTTGCATAGTGTATATCACAGTGGCTTATTAAATAATGGGCACTATAGGGAATTGCTGCAATGTCAGTAGCAGTGGTTACTGATGATTGGTAGTATCTCGAATAGATGTTGGATTTGTAAAGTCTTTTAGGAATACGATATAGATTGAAGAAATCAGTTGTAGAGTAGAGTATCTTTAATGGAATCTTTGAAATAATAGTAAATAGGCATGTCCTACCTCAGGGTATGCTTATTTTTACTGCTTGCTTCCAAATTTTCTTTGCTGCATTGGATTTATAGTTGTATTTAATCACTGTAGTGTTTCTCTTGCACAGCAGAACAGTAGTGTGGCAAATGAATCAAACAGCAGTTTAAAAATCTGCAGATGTTACAACTGATCAGGCTGTGAATTAAATATATATTAAATATAAATATATTAAATATATATTGTCTGGAAGCTCTCAAAAACCATGCCAATTAGAAAGAAGAACTTAAACTGAATTAGGCAATAGTAAAGCCTAATAGCCACCTAGCCAGCTGAAACACCCGCCTGTCTTGTCATCTCAAGGAATGAATGACAACTTTGTATTAGTGCTTAGGAATGATGCAGAGCCAAAAGCATTCCTGGTAGTACTCATTGAGCTTAATTGGATTTATATAATGCTGAATTTGGCTTGCTACTGTGAAAGTGCTTGCCAGAAAACTTTTGTTAAGTAGCTTGACTCTTTATATTGTCAAGATTAAATTAATAAAGAAACAGCCTAAAAATTATGAAAGCTGTTTTCCTATCAAACTAATAAATATGCAGTACTGTCTTATTTCTACACATCTTCCAGAATAAGAATATAATGTATTAGATTGGAAAATAAAAATTGTGATCACAGAGGCTGTGTTGACACCTATATCTGTATAAAACCATCTGCATCAAAGGAATTCTTGTTCTGGAAAACATCTGTAGCACCTTAATTCCTGCATGTGAAAACCAGTAAAACAAGACACATGCCTCGTATTTTTGACCCTGGAGTGATGCTTGAATTTTGCCTTTGGGCCTCTTTGAACTGCCAGCTACTCGAGGATAAAAATGAGTAGAGCAGAAGTGATTCACCTGCCTGCTTCCCTCAGCTAGAGCCAGGGAGGTTTCGAGGTGCCCCACGCAGTTAGTTACACGCTGACTGTTCAGCTAGGCTTTCCAGATTGCTTTGAACAAGACTAAGCAAAATATTCGAATTACAGTACTTATAAAAGTAAGGATTTTGGAGGTAACCAAAATCTCTTATGTGAACACTGTAAATATTTATTATAATTTATTTTTTATAACAATCCAAAGCACCAGCTTAGTTATGCATGGTTTTTTTTCCTGGGTAGCATGCAATGAGATTTTTGGGTGGCTAACCATGGAATGATACTAATGGCTCTCTCTTTTTCTCTTCACATCCCATTCTTTTCCATGTCTTTTATCCATTCTCCTACTTTTTTTTTTTTACCCTGTTTTCTTTGCCTTATAATTTTGACACCCTTCCATTCTACAGTGTGACCAAGACCAGTGCATTCAGAGCACTAAATTCGTTTTGCAGGCTGCTGCCACCCCTCTTCTACAGAGTGAGCCCAGCATAACTAGTGAAGAGCTACCTTTACCTGGAAAGACTTCTCTCAGTGGGCCTTGTGCAACTCTAACTCTAGGGCAACCAACACCACCATCTTCCATGCCAAATCTCACATCAGATACAGGTTTGACAGACATGATACCTTTAAAAGAGGAACATGAAGGCCATCAGTTTCTTACTCCTGAAGAAGCTCCATCACCCCCTGGGATGCTGCCAAGTGGAAGTCCTATTACACACAGCCATACAATGCACGTCCTGAGTCTAGCCAGCCAGGATTCATTGCATGAAGACTCAGTACGTGGTCTCGTGAAGCTTAGCTCAGTTTGAACAGCTTTTATGAACATCGCACCACTTCTTGGTGTCTACACAAACCTTTAACAGGAATGACGCTGCAGTACCACTGTAAGACTTCATAACATGGCTATAGTGGAAACTTTATCACATAATGGAGCCTACTAAAAAGACAAGTTATTTTTTCCATTGGAGCTATGGCATTTTTTTGACCTGGTTGTTAATAGCTATGCTTTGATGGTGACTGTATCTTATTTTTAAGCAGAACCAGAAATGGTCAATTATCTTGTTTCCTGCAATTTGGGTACAGCAAGTTGGAATTCAGCCTGTAGCAAAGCCCATGTACAGTACAAAAGAGAGATTCTTGGGTGTAAGTGTCATGCTCTGTGTTCTATGCTCTTGTAATACACACTTGTTAAGGCTTACCACACTTGTGGCCAGAATGATCTGCACTTACATGTTATGCTACTAATATTTGAGGTAGAAAATTACCATTCCATTTGTTAATACAAAATTAAAAAAAAAAAAAAAAAAGACTGCAGATATGGATTTGCATGCCACGCTACAGTATGTGTTACGGTGGTGTTGGTATTAAGAGAAAGTGCTGCTTTTTTATTTGTGACTTTCAAAGTGCTGTTTCATTTAAAGACAGTGCAACAAACAAATTAATGGACTATATTATTTTTTCAATTTATTAAAGTTTATTTTAAATTTATCAGTGGTGCCTAGAAGATGGAGAGTTACTGATTTGATCATGTTGCATATCATTTAACCTTCTGTTTAAGTGTTTAGAGTGAGGTATTGTGTTGTGCCATACCATAAAATTCTTCCACTCCCTAATGTGATACAATTACCTGTGGACCTCCAATAAAATGACATCCTCTATTTCTTGGACATGTGTACAGTTATCCTTCCAGTTTTTCTGGGGAAAGAGGGGGAGATCGTGATTATTGTTGACATAGCTTGTAAAGGGTTTTACTGGGATATGTTTGCTTAATGAAACCAAACTTCGGAGGAAAAGCTGGTTATGATGAGTTTTGCTTCGCAATCTCTTATGTCTTTGTTTGAGATGTGTATTTGTACCCATGACAAGTCTGTATTGGGAAACAGTAGAGTAAGAATTAAAGTCCAAGCAGACACTGTTCCTTATGTGGTTGAAGGTGAGGAGCTTGTGATTCAAGACAAAGGCAGTGTCATGAAGTACACTTAAATGGTTAACAATATGGCATAGCTGCCTTCTGGTCGTCATGCTTCACTTGTATTTGTCCTCTTGTATTTCAAATGCAAATGTTGATTTCAGATCATTCTCCTGTAGTTTGTTGATGTTGTTTGTTTGTTTCTTTGTTTGTTTTAAGTAATGCACAATGAAAAGGTTAAGGAGATTATTTGTTTTGATGATAAACGAAGAGAAGCTTAGTTAAGCTGGGAGAGCTTAATAGCTTTAATACTGTACTTGCTATGCTTTTCAGGATGTGGGACCTGCATTCTTCTTTCCTCAGGACAAGCCTATTGCAGAATGAACTTTATCTGATGCTTCTGTAGTGTAAAAGTGTTGTCCAGTTCAGAAATGTGACAGTTCTTTGTTGTTCAGTGATGGCCATTCACTGACACCAACCTAAATATCTGGTTTTATTTCCATCATTGACAATGAGGACAATCAGCCTGCAGAGTCAGCCATGCATGCTATTGAAGTATCAGACAAGATATTGTGAAAACCCCTATTCCTCTAAGATTTCACAGGCAATCTGTTTCTATAATTGATAATGCCAGCTTTCACCTTATTCAGTGTGGAATGTAGCAATGCTTTCTGATTGCATTTGCAGTAATGGGTCCGCCAAAGAAGCCATGGCAGAGAAATCAGTCACAGCTATTTTAGCCACGCTCTGTGCACATTTCTGAAGCTGGGACAGTCTCAAGTTCTTTCCACCTGCCCCTTACCTGTAGTAACTGACATGTCCCTGCTGACTGGTCTCCCAATAAGCCTCAAGTATAATTTTTTATTTCTGTATATGCTATTGTAGATGAGTCATTGATGCTCATCACCTTGATTTCATCTTTCCCGGATTTTTTTTCATTTATGATGCCATGAACGTCTGCATTAAAGCAGGTAATGGATTGAATGTTGGAGATACTGGTCTGATAGGCCTGGCTAAAGAATACCTGCTTTGAGTTTGTTGACCAGTACTTGACTGAGTCATCTCAGTGCCTATGGCTGCTTACCTATGGATGCATTGCCCACAATGTAGAAGGACAAGTCAAATATTTTTAATGTGCTATTCTAACTTCCCACTCATAATAGTAATGCTAAGGATCACTGTTTCTAGCAGAATTGTTCCTTTTTTAAGTCTCCCTTAAAATACCTGAGGGATTTTATGCTTCCAAGAATACGAGCTTTGTGACAACGCTTGTGTGTCATTGCCACCAGGGAGTAGTGCAGAAAGCTGCACATCAGCTCTGAGTACATGATAAAATTAGTGTCTGTTTTAACATGAAACAGGAGGGAGAAAGACGGGATTAGTGTCCTTATACTGCTTTTTATGTGCAACTTGTGATCATGCTTTTTACCATCATTTTTTCAGTCTTCTGTTTTGTTTATAATTGAGATATAAGAACTACCTAACAAAACTGAAACAGATGTGCTACTGAAAACAGATGTGCTAGTTATGTATTTGTTCACGTGATGTTTTAGCTTTTAAGATGATAGCCTTATGCTTTTTAACATGCTGCCTTTTTTTTTTTTTTAAGTTTGGCACTTCAGAATCAATTAAATACTTTTGTCTGTCTACATATGTGTATTGCCATTACTGTAAGTCTATTTACCTTCTCATCTCAGTGTTTTTTAAATGGTGACATCTCTAACCTCCCTGCCACGACTGCCTTGTGAGGACATCTGCTGGAAGATTTTGGAATTAAGTCTATTAACAACATGGTGTCGTACTTGCAGTCTTGGACTGACAGCACGCAGTGATTTAGCAGCAGGTTAACTGAAGAGTTGCCTCCAAAAGGATCTTTGGGCCATTCCCCTCACCTCCAGCTCAGCAGGCATCAGTTGTGGGAGCTCCTATGCTTGGACCTTGTGCATACATCTGGAATGAGTCAGCAGAGTAACTCTTCATCACCTACTCGACAGATTTTATTTTAAAATGTTTTATTTTTTGAGCTATGATTACAAAACATTAACAATATGGATTCAAAATGATAATCCCTGTCAACACTGCTCAGGCGTTTTTCTGCTGTTTTATTTTTCTTTGTCAATTAGTGCCCTAATATTAAATAGTTGTAATAGCTGAATTACAAAAGTAGACTGAATTGGAAGTGTATACTTACAGTTAAAGTTGATTATTTATTTTTTTTAAGTATTTTTCTGAAAAATCTAAAATCTTTCAGTGTGTAGGAACCGGTTAATTTTTCTGGCAAAAATTGTTTATTCTGATTTGTTGTTTTTTAAATAAGTTTTTCCTTCTAGGTGTTTATATAATATATGTAGAATGAAACAGTTTCATGAAATGTTTTTAAAGTTTCTTTAGTTGTGTGATTTCTCAAAGACATTTCTATTTTAAGATTGAGTTTTATGTTCATATCAGTTCACCAGTAATGTAATGTATGTCAAACTATTATTGTATTTTTGTATATCAGTGCATCCATTATCAGTTTCTCATCTGTTCATGTTAAATGATGATAGAGGTGGATGTGTTTCTACATAAAGTGGTTACTGGATTCGCTGAAAGTAGTTTTCTAAATGGAAGATTAGCTGTTTTGCAGTTTTAACGAACGATCCTACAAGAAGCAAATGGATCTCATAAACCAAAGACCTACGTGCAGCATATGTTACAAGGAAGATGACCAACGTGGTACTGAAGAGACTTACTTGTTTAAATCTACAGAGCGGGTATGTTAGTTCTTGGTAAGTAAATTACTGTCTAATATTCAAAATAACGAATGAAAGAGCATCTCCGCAGAACTTACAAATCTGAGCTTCTGTTTGTCTTTTAGTTCCCCAAATCAATACAGCTTGAAGAACTCAGCAAAGAATGGAGGGATCTAATCCTTATTCTAGTTCTCTTCTGATGTAAATTATAGGTGGGAACCATCATCATGATTTTATTGTTCCCCACCTCCTGTTTTTATCAGTGGTACTCTGAACACAAGCGTGGTGTGTGCAGGCTCAGGCCACTCTGTCTCTGTTTTAAATGTCAATAGCTGCCCAAATTATTCTTTTTTTTTCTTTTTAGGGACAAACTGAAATAAGGTAGTATACTTCAACAAGCTTTCAAATATTTTGAAGCCCCAAATATGAATGGACTGTGATTTAGTTGCATATAGATTTAGTTCATTTATACTGGAACTGTCCTATTTTCCAGGATCCATCTGGGTCAGTGCTCCCTGGCTGTGATTGCTTGTTTGTCCGCAAAGACTTTGCAGTTTGACATCTGGCTGAGCACACTGCCTGGACTTCCAAAAGACTGATGGGATTAAGTGAGCTGTTTAAACCTGTGCAAAGCTCATTTAATTCCAAGATGATGCAGCAATTCAGTTCTGTCCCCAGCAGGCAGCTATCAGGAAACATTCAGCTATGTGACTTGAGTGCTCACCACCAGCAATGCAAGGTGGAGAGCAGAACAACTTTTCGGGTGCTACAAAGAGAGAAAATAAGTGTGTTTCTAAGGTAGGTCAGCGGGGACAGGAACAAGAAAATGAAAGGAAGACAACCGAGTGAAAGCAGACCAGAGAAGATTAGCCGGTGACATGGAGTAAGAGGGGAATTACCTGTAAGCTGTAGGAGAAGGACAGGGAATAAAACAGCCACACGGGTAAAAATAAGTACAGCTGTCAATGTTAACTGAACAAAATTATAAAAAGAAATCAAGAGAATTGCTCGCTGGCATTCAATTTATTATTTTGGTTTTGTTGTTGAGAAATTTAAAAGTCATTCTGGAAAGAAAAATATAAGAGAAATAAGGTCAGACTTCTGAGAGAACTGTAAGAAGATGGTGAGAAAAATTTGAGTGAGTGATCTGCCCGCAAGCTCCTCTCCCCTACTGTAATTTCCTACTTCTGTTTTGAAAATACATTTGTAAACATAAAGAAGCATGGTTCCTTTGACGGGATGCTTACAACATTGATTGTGCTTAAAAATAGGAATCTCATTAGTGTTTTCCTCACTAGGAATTGTTTTGGCATTCTGTATTTGCATACTAGAAGTGTTATCACAAAATTAATAGTGTGGTGTGGTTTTGTGTTTCTTGGTGATCCCTTTGTTAAATTTGCTCACTTTTGAGTGAAAGTGCTTTCCTTTGTAGTAGTGTAGTCAGTTGGACCTAACACCTGCAATTCAGTCAGAATTTCTGTGACTAGTGTGAAAATATGAATTAAGACTGCTAGATAAACTTTATGGTTTACAAACCAAATAGCTCTGTCCCGCAGGTATGTTTGTTTTGCAGTCCGTACTGAAGTCAGTTTCACTAGCTAAAAATACAAATGTCAGTACAGTCTCAGTGCATCTTAGGCCTTGCCCGAGCTGAGAAGCATTGCTTCTTCTGAAAACTAGGGAAAATAGAACTAAGTTTAACCTAAAATAGAACTAAGTTTAACCTCACTTTAGTTTAAATCTCCCCAAAGCTGAAGCTGGTAACAGCTGCTGAGAGTTAATTGTGAAGTTAGGTGTCAGAAATACATAAGGGCATGAAGGAACCAGTCAGCAGCAACTTGCTGTGAGTGGTCTGTGATGTGAGAAGTCTTGGAGCCTTGCTTGGGCTCATCTCAAAAGCACTAAATACTTTATCAAACCAGATACAATTGAGAAAAGGACATGAATTTAACATGCTCAGAACTATCTCACTTTGCTATTATGCTCCATAGGCTGTCCATAGTAACATACAGGAATCTTACTGCTGTTGGGAGGCGGAAAATGAGGTGAAATATTTAGGTTTCATACTGGCAAGGGAATGAGCTTCAAAGAATGGTGTCCAGCCCAGTGGAGGTGTAGTTAGAGGAGTGTTTGTGTGAAGGATATAAGGGAGTAATTCCTGTTTTGTGTTTGTGAAGCACAAGGGGTTTGGTGGCCAAGGTGTTAGATTCAGTCCTGGGATCTATTTCCTGAGCACTCTGCACTGTCAGCAGAGAGAGCAGGAGTGCACAGTGGGTGCACACGGCTTGTCTCTAGGGAATTTCACTTCTGCTTAAAAAATAACGCTGCTTAGAGGTGAGAATATTTATTTGATTCCATGTCCATGTGCAGTTACTGAATGGGTCTCACGCTGAGCGACAATTTTGTTGCAATAAGCAGAAAAGCGGTTGTAGGATTTCTTATGTTCCCCCCTGCTCGGAGCCTTGTCGCGGTGCGGCAGCTGGCTGTGGGTGCTGCTGGCGATGGGAGGGAGGAGCTGCTGGCAGGAACCACAGCTAGAAGAGCTGGGTGGTTGTTCCACCCCCTCCCACCCACCCACCCCAAAATGCTAAGTTTCCCGCTAGGTAGGTCACAGAAAATGAAAAACAAGCTCAGCAGAGCTGACTAACCTCCTCAGTTTCTAGGGTGCAGAAAATACCCAGTGTTTGTGCGTGCTTGGTTTTCATTCTAGATGGAAAGGAAAAAACAACGTTCTGAAAAGTTTCCACAGCTGCTGAAAACTTCATCTGAAAAAAAACCTTGTTTGGAACACAAATGGTGTTTAATCTTAAAATAAATAGTGAGTTTAGGTATTTAGTATTGTATTTAATGACCATGTGACTACCCATCTCTATTGAAATAATACTTTTACTATAGTATATTATATATAATATACTATATAGTGTATTATAACATATATTATATTATATATAATATAGTAAATATACTATATACTATAATATACTATACTAATATCTCAGAATCCTACTGTCATTGTCATATTCACAATGTCAGTCTTTTATTATAGCTACCCTTATGGAAGGAAACATGGTAAAATGCTTTTATTCCCTAGCTACATGAGTTGCAGCTCTTTCTAATATTCTTGTCTTACTCTTGAATATATTTTCTCATATCAAAGATTAGAATCCTCCTCCATTCCTACAGAAATATTCTGTAACACACCATACCTATCTTCATTATTTAATAGTCCTAAAACCAGTTTATACAACTAAATTGAAAAAATAAAAACATTTTCATTTTTTAAATACTTGTGTCACAAACCTTTACTGCACAACAGCAATAAAACTAGTGTCATTGATATAAGACCACCTCCTCCAGATTCCAGGATTTGATACTTGATTTATATTTTATTTGGATTCAGCAGTCAAGACTGATGATTGCATTTTTTCTGACATACATTTCGATATAAGTAAGGAGCACAGTGCTGATTAGAATACATATATAAAAAGTCTTAGATATGTATTTCTCTCAATGACTGTAAGGAAATAACATCAGACTGCATTAGAGAAAATAGAAACATTCCGTAGCTTTTTAGATTTTATCTAATTTTATATGAGTGCTGTCATATTTGTACACACTGATGCTTGTCTGTGGTTACTGGTATTGGTGAGAATGTAAAGAAAGTCAAGTTTAGAGATACTGCAGATGGTTAGTATCGCCTGTACAGGGACAGATGTATTGCGTATGATGAATGATGAAGACTGCGTTGAAGACAAGGGTGACACTCAAGCATACCTGTGACTAATGACTTATTTTTAAGTATGAGTCAGATACCGATTGTTTCTTGCTGATCTGTTGTTTCCTTCTACAGAATTCATATAGTTTAGAGGATAACTCAAAAATAAATGAAATGAAGAGCTTTACAAACCATTCATCAAGGTTATAATTAAGCAGCTTTATATAACTAAGATGACTAAAACGTTTGAGGGCTAACATGCAATAAAGAACGTTCAGTGTATGTAAAATGATGAGTTATTAGTTATTAAGTTGAATCTTACAATTGGCAAGTAATTTGGAAATATAACTATATATGTATCTGTGCGTGAAATCAGAATTTTGGATATTTCTCTTTAGAGTTCTAAAGTTTAGATAAGATGTGGAATTTCCAATGGAAAAATATATTTTGGTGGACAAAATTTCTGTCCCAGTGCAGGCAGCCCTCATGTATGCTTGCAGGACGCTTATTTATTTTGGTTTTACCTTCTGTGGTAAATGTATTTGCGTATGTAAGTGGCAAATAGTGTGCTGGTATATTATTAATCATATGTAGACTATTCTAATTAAATGACTGAGCCATGTTTTCTGAGTAAGATACAGGGCTAAAAGCAGAGTACTCTTCTCTAGTGTAGAAAGTCTGTTTGCTTTATTTAGAAAAACAAAGAATTTCAACATTCTGTGTCTTAAACATTGAATAAGGCATAACACAAATCAGCAATAAAGCAGATTTGGTCTCTCTGGTGCACCCTTTGATGCTCTGCTGACCTTGCAGAGCCAGACACTGTCCCAAGGTACTGTCATGATGTAGGTTTGAGGTGCTTTTCTGATCTCACAGCTTTAGGCAGTGTTTTGCTTCTTGAGTTTCAATGGTAAATCTTTTTCTAATAGACAATGTGATCAGTCAGTTCTGTCCCAAACAAGGAGCAGGAAATTGTTTTCAGTCTTCTTCTCCATCACTTGAGTTGCGTAGTTATGTCTGCAATATGTCACGTGCTTTTGTCTAGGTGGCAGTGACCAATTCCTGGTGTTTCTCTGTTCTGCTTTGTTTTTCTGATTTTATTGTAAGGGGATGCTCTACTAGGAAATTTCTTCTAAGCAACATTTAGCTGTGTTCCTCTTTTGATTTCTAATTACATCTCTCTGTAGGAGGAATCAGCCATAGATGTGGTTTCAGATGTTCAGTTCTTAAGTCAAAGAGTACGTCTGTAGCCTTCAATGGGGCATCAAACATCATGTTTTATATTTCAGACAGGACTTTATATGGTTGTTTTTTATTGTCTTCAGCTTGTGTAGGTCCTTATTAGCTTTTTAGTGAACAGAGGAACTTACAGGTATAGCAGGAATGCAGTTACTTACGACCAAGTGAGCAGATAATTTTTTTTTTATTTTTTTTTTGTAATGCATGAATTTAAAAAGCTTTCCATTTTGTATACATTTCTACGGTTGTATAGGTTTCAAAGATCTGGGAAAAAGCAATATTGTATTATCTCTGACAATGAATTATGTTTTTGAGGGAAGGAGGAAAAAAGCTGCTATACATTTCTGGGCTTTGTAAGTAGTCTTTTTTTTTTTCTTTTTCTGACCATAGTTACCTTTGTTACTTGCACTTAAATGTCACTTGGCACCACTACTCCAGTCAGTGTTTGTAATTGCTTCCTAAACTGGAAATGCACCTATTTGAAGGCTGAGCTAAGTAATAGAAGAACCTATTGTCTCCTTCTCTTCACATCAAGGCCACATGCAATCAGTTTCTCAAGTGAGGCTTGTATTTTTTATTATCCTCTTGCAACAGCAACCTGACAGTCTCCCACAGCCTTACAACACCACTTACTATAGTGTTGCAGGGGTTATTTTGTTCTGGATGCTGGAGTCTGCATGTGTCCTAGCTGGATTTCACAGGGATCCAGCTAACCCAGCTCTCTGAGAGGCTGCCTTGGGCTCAGCATGTTGGCTGCACCCCCATGCAACAGTTTGGTGTCGTCATTCTCCTGTGGTTTCAAGGTCATTATGAGGATGCACACTCATATGCATACATGCAAGTTCAGCATGACTGCATAACTTGATTTTTCCGTAGAAAACAAGTCTAAACTGTCTGTATAATTCTGCTTCATGCTTTGGTTTCCTTTCCATGCAAGTTCACAAAAGCATGGCATTTTAGCCACATGCATCTAATGCTTTCTTTTCTACTCTAAGAAAATATGATATGGCTTAGAGCTGATCTTGGTGTGCTTCTGTGCCTCCCCAGTCTGTCCAGGTTTCAACTCCAATTATTTCTTGAGCTGATTCTGAAAGTCTGCTGAAAGTCTGCTGAAAGCTGCAAGACAGTAGATTACTTTCTCTAAGTGGTTTGGTGGACGACCCAACCTATAAATGATTTAGTACCTGTCTTTCCAGAAGGGATAAATTTAGGTTGTGTTCTATAATTCAGAGAATATTTAACACTTGAGTGAACAGGCATATACAAAAAGAAACACGATTCACTCAGTGTTAAAGCAAATCTGTTGCTTGTAGATATTTTTTTCTTTGATCATTTGCTGGATGTTCAATGATATCAGGACTATAGAGTTATGGACCTAGGATTAGAAGGCAGAGGAACAACAAAAGCAGAGCTGTGTTTAATTGTGTGATTATGCTGGAGCATGTAAAACTTACTGGATAGAAAGAAAAAAAAAAAAGAAAAAATAAACACTGTGAGAGTTCCCCATTTTTTTTTTTCTTACAGAATAACTGCTTATTAGAGTGCAGTTCTGTTCAGTGATGTGCTAGTTCAGTTGTACAGAAAACATAGTGGTTCTTTTCCTGTGAAAACATATTGAATATACCTGTGCTATGAACATGTGTATGCTTATGACAACATCCTAAGATGCATGGTATTTCCATTAGTTAAAGTAAATGTTTGTTTACTGGATTATAAATAACAACCACTGTAAACTTTAAGAAGTAATGTTCCCAGGCAGTAATTGTGCCCACTTGCAACAATATGGGAAGTTTCTACTGCAGTTTTTTGCTAGAATGTTCAGTGAAAAAACACTCTGTGAAGAGGGCCCACACAACACTTGTCCGTGTCTGTAGTCTCTATCTCTTTGTGACTTTATTCTCCAAATGAGAGTTTCAATGGGAATTCAATATATTTGCCATTAAAAGAGAAATAATTACATTTTCAGGATCTGATCTAGACAGTTATGTAGAAGGCATTTCAGGCAAATGAAAAAAAGAGACCACAGAAAACTCACCTCTACTATTCATAACCATTTTTACAACAGTAGTGTATTTAAAATGAGCTTTTGTTTTGTAATGTGTTTTGTCCTGCATCAGCAAGCATTACAACCCCAAAAACATGCCTTGACTAAATTGCAATAACAGAAGAATTCATGAGTTGCTAGCTTATGGTAGTTCTCCAGTGAGTAGGAAAGAGTTTGTAGTCATTCATATGTCAAAATAAATAAATAAATACAGAACCCACTAAGGAACCCACTTCGAAGAGATCAGATTTTATCTGCAGCCTTTCTTCTGAAAGTCTTTTTCTTTTGTGCTGCAAAATTGATTAAGGAATTTTAGTTTTGCCCACTGTATGTAACAGGTATTAGAAAATAGCACACTCAGTATTGGACAAGATCTTGTCAACCAGTGAATTAAAGAGACAAGATTTAGGTAAGATTAACGATTAGGAGAATAAAGAAAAATTGCTTTTCATATGACCTTTCCATTGCTATAAATGCCAAAGTTTGAATCACAGTTGCCTCGGGTTAATTTTTTACGAGAACAATTAAATGAATAGGCTTACACTGATGCCAAGTTAAATTCTTAAAATCTACCATCAGTACTCTGCTGTGGTGAGAGCTGGATGCATGAATGAGCTAGTGAGCAGATTACATTTTGCAGTCCTCTGTAGTTTGTTGTTCTATTGTTGTCCTTGGTAAACTAAGATTTGGAGGTCTGATTTATCTTTTATAATTTACAAGAAAGCAAGAAGCTTTTGTATCTGGTTGGTTTCCCACCTCAAACCTCCCAGTCTCAAAATGGGGGCCATTTGTTCTTATTTAATCCATGTCTTGGGCTCTGAGAAGAAAAGATATATTTGTACTAGGAAGTGAAATGTATTTTTAATTGTTTTTTGTTGTTCCCCCCCTCTGTTTTCCCTGTGAGGAAAGTAAATTAGAGATATGTGGCCTATTAAAGAAGTTAAACTGCCATTAGTACTGCAGTACGTTGTATTTTACAGAAATCAAAAGATTGAGTGAAAGTGTTAAACCTCAAGTTAAATTCAGGAAAAAGTCATTAAGAAGCATTGCTGGAAGGGACCTGGAGAGCATCTACCCTCTCCTCATGTCCCAACACACGCAAATGCCTGTTCTGTAATGCCTGAAAGGATTTTGTTTGTACAGTGTGCAATGCCTTCCCAGCCTCTCCAGGCTTACCCCTTGCACTGCTTCAGTAGCCTCACCATTAGATAAACTTCCTCAGTGTATAAATGGCACGTCCCTTGAGGTAATCCACTCCCATGACCCCGTGTCGTGGCCATTTGGGGTGCACTGGGCAGGCTGCTCTTATCTCTGCATCAGCAGCTGTGTCCTTGCCCTGAGGCAAGTGCTCCGCTGGGCTGCTCTGGTGGGGCTCCAGCTCTGCGGCCAGAAGAGTGCAAGGCCTGTGGAAAGCCTGGCGCCAGACTCAGCTGAGCCCTCACCAGTGCTGAGTGAAGCAGAGCATCTGTCCACATAGCAGAAACCTATCCTTCCCTTACCCATTGGGACACTTGCAGTGCCTGTGCTTTAGAGAGGGATACTTTTGTGAGGTAGGATTTTTGTGCCCCGAGAGGGCAAGTGAGGCTCTGGTTCAGCTCGACGCTCGGCAGAAAAGTGTTTCTGCTGAGAAAGGTGGCATCTCAGTGAGCACGGATGGGAGTGAAGGTCCTCAGAAATCCTGTAAAAATTGCCACAGAAAGACCAGATCTCTGAACCAGCCACTTGGCTGAAGCTATAGATTACACAGGAAAAAATATACGAAGTAGGAAGCATGAAAGAAAAAAAAATATAGCAGCCATTGCTGTGGGAATGTGATGCTTCATATACACCCTACCCCTCATGATCTTTCAGGTTGTGCCGCTTCTTGTAACTGGAAAGAAATTAAAGTCTTCTTGTGAATACAGGACAGTAATACTAAAGGTTTTTTTTATTTTTTTGGGTTTCGTTTTGTAAATGAGAGACTTCAAGGCATGTTTGCACAGTAATTGCAGTGAGTCTAATCTTGGTGCTCAGTCAGTAGAGCCAGTCATCTGGGGGAAGTGTGCTGTGCAGATCCACTGTTGGTGACTAACCCCTAGGACTCAGGAAGCTGGATCACTGAGTGTGTGATCTCAGGCAAGTTGTTTATTGTCATTGTGTTTACTGTACCAGATGCTCTGCAGACTGGTTGGGTTCATTCTGGGAACTAGCATTGTGTTACAAAACAAAGATGCAGTTCCCAGGAAGAAAAGCAATTTAACTTAATCCTCTCTTTCCTCATACACAAAATGTGGCTTCTCACTTTCCTCATGTCCCCTCAGCGAGGAGTTTTTAGTTAAAATCACTTAGTGCAGTGAAAATCACTACCAGCAACTTATAATTTGGGAATTCTAGGGTTCAGGTTTATCATGTTCTGCATTCCCCCAGGTGCTCCAGGGGTAGTGCATGCTGTACTGTGATGTGGTTTAAGTATACACCGAATTACAGAGTCATCGCAGATCAACTATTTTTTACTCAGGCATTTACCATATTTGTTTTGCATGTGGATATGTACATGTACACCTTTACCTCCAGACATTGCAATAACTCTATGTGTGTGTAGACAAACGCGTTTTGACATTAGTAGTCACAGCAGGTCACAGCAAGAAAGTGAGGAAAATTGTTGCCCTACCTGAATTACAGTCAGGCATTAGACTGCCTTCATTCCAGGAGGTTTTATTCTGGTGCCATCCCATCAGGAGACAACATGTGAAAATGTGCACTTCAATACATGTTCATTTTGTTAATGTAAAGTGGCATTATGTTTCTAAAGTGGCAAGTATTCCCTATGGATCACTGCTGAAAGCAAGTCTGTGGTAACCTGGGTCACGATGTGTTAGATGCTATACAGAGATCTAATGGTATCTAAAACATCAGGAGATAAATTTAACAGTCTAATGGTTTACAAATTCTAGTCCTCAGACCATCTGTAATTCTTGGACTTCATGTCAGTAGACTATAAAAAATGAGCTGTTCTTGTTTGCCGTTGTTGCTGCACTGGACTTATATATATGGACACACACACATATCGCGGGCTTCCTTTATTACTGCCTTGATATGAAATATATGGCTGTCACTGCTGTAAAGGGGGTATCAGTCACTTGCAGAAGGGATAGCAGCCATCTTCACAGTCTAGGAACAGAATTGGCAACCTCTGGCTCTGAGGAACTTTTCCAGGTGGTGCTTTTCTGGTGTTTTTGATGTTGCCATCTGCCAAGTCACCTGATTTTACGCTCAGCTGAAACCTATTCCTGCCCTTCCCGCACCTGTGGGGACAGATGCAGTTCAGGTTCAGAAGATATTAGTGCAAATCTGCAGCTCTGTTGGCTTCATTATAGATTTATCTTCTAGATTACTGTGAGTTGCACAGGGGTTCAAACGTGCCAAGATGTTGAAATGCTAAATCGCGTCTCTTCCCCCCCAGCTGCTTCTCCAAGGCATAGGAGGAGTGCTTTTCTGAGGCATATTGCCACCACCCTCCAGATCTTGAAACAGTTCTTGCAGGGTCCTTGATGCTTATGTCACATAGGAAAAAAGGTGGATCCTACGCTCTGATCATAGGGTAGATGATTGTTGTACTCTTGGGGGGAAATTATACAAAAGTGACTTCAGACTCCAGTGCCCCAAGGAGTGATAGCTGCATGCTCTGCCACTTTGTGAGATGAATGCTGGTGTCCTTTAAACTGCTGCCGCCCAGGCTTAGCTGATAATGTCTTCAGAAATTTAGTGCAGTAGAAAAGAGATGGCAGCACGCAGGGATCCAGGCTTCCTCATCCAAGAGGAATGCAGTGCAGATGCTACGTGGTGCCACTGAAGGTCTAATCTCCAGCGTGGAGACCTTGCAATGACACTAGCCTTGGAGCCTTTTAGCCTTTTAGCATTACCAGGGTAGTTCAAAGCACTGACTGTGCAAGCCAGAATCCAGGCCAGTCCTTTTTTAAATAATATATGGGGTTGGAAAAGAAGGGGGAATATTCTGGCTTTTCTTACTTGGGCCGTGGTCGAAATACATCTCTTTGCTGGCATAGATCAACAGTATTCACTAAGGTCTGGCAAACTTGGCTGTTGAGGGAGCTGAGAAGCAGTGATGAAATGGTATTGTCCTAATGCTAGGACTGTCCTTAACAGATGTGGAATAGGAAAAGGAAGAAGGGCAAACCTACTTACAACTGTTTTCTAGGCAGCCTAGATCTAACTATCTCCAATGCAGAGAGTAAGTTTTCAGGTACCAGTAACTGTGGCTCCTTCCACAACTTCATGGTTAGCCAGAGTTGAATGTGTACCTGTGCTGTAGCTATGCTTGTTACTAGCCTTCTGGACCCTTTCTATTACCTCCTAGGAGGATGCAGACCAGTAGGTTTTGTGATCCATGTTTCTGCATGGTACACAGATCTATATCCTCAAAATAGTCTGATTTCTGCACATCACCTTCTGTCCTTTCAAGCCATGTTTCAAGATTATTCAGATATCTTAATGTTTGCTAAACTACACCTTTCAGGGAAGGCCGTCAATCTATATGTCTATTTCCCGTCCATCCTTAAACGTATTGAAACCCAAATGCTGGTTTTCCAGGTTGTAACTTTTGGTTGTAGCATTGGTCTCTAGTGGAGAGGAGTGGATTTTTGTTAGTTTGCTTTGTTTGTTAGATTGTTTGGCTTTTCTTTAAGTGAATCTGTTGTGAAAAGACAGGGAATTGCAAAGAGAGGATGGGCCGTGCCTTCAGTCAGCCAGTGGCAGTGCTACATGCCTATGACAGACATTGGAGAATGAGGACCAGCTGTAGCTACTTGGCTTACTGCAATGCTCCAAATGCCCAAATGAACAAGAAAGGATGTTGACAGCTCAGTAAATTTTATTTCATTCTGAAGCATTGGCTCTACACAAATTAGCTTACTAATTTTTTTTTCTCATCTAACGCAAAGGCTAGGAAACAGCAAACAACTTTTCTAAGTTAAGCTCAATTCAGCAAACTATGGGGAAAAAATAATTTTATTTATTTTTTTCCCGAGTACTAGTGTAAAAGTAATAGTTGTTAGGTAGAAAAGTTTTGATGGAGAGGGCAATTTCCTTCCCCTAGTCATCAGCTAGTAGATCAAATCTGCTCAAAATAAACTGAATTTAAATATATATTTCTTCTGAATTAATTCCCTGTCAGCAGGTTGTGTGGCATCTGCAGTGTCCTAATAAATTGTTTAGTCTAACTCAATCAGGTTTTGCGTGAAAATGTTCCCGGAACTGGTTAATTTATTCGCTTATTAAAGTAATCAGGATATTTTTAATCAGTTGAGATGTCTCTGCACAATTAATAAAATAGGAAATCAGAACATGTTTCCAAAGTAGGCTGAATTACAAATGTGGAACAGAGCAACAGCAATTATCAGGTCATTGATCTGTTTAGACCAGTGACGTTTGTTTGCAATAGCCTGAGGGAAAATGCAAGATATCCTGCCATGAGCAGCCAGGAAATAATCTCTCCTAGGAAGTGTAGGCCTGAGATGAGAAACCTGATCCTTTTCAGCCATTCCATAACATCCAGGATGATGACGTTTGTAACAAACAAAAAACCTGCAAGTATTTATGTTGTTTCCTAGAAATGTCTGGTGCTTTTGATTCCTAAGAAGATCACGGCATCTGTGATACATGTGGTAGGGAATTTCCCTAATTACTGAATACATGTCATTTCCCCAAATATTTTTTTCCTCACTTTTAAAGTCCATATTAAAGCTGATTTTTGTGTCCTTTGTGCCCCCCACCCCCTTGTTTTCTGAGGAAAAGTAAATAGGTGCCTGGCCTGCCCAAGGTTTGTTTGTGGTACTAGCTCCCCACTGGATTCAGGCTCCTGTGTGATTTGCTTACCTGTAGAGCTGGATGTGGAGGCAGTGCTTGAGAAGAGCAGTGCTTGCAGAGCACACACACGTTCCTCAGCTCCTACCCCTCTCAAGCACAGGACCCACTGGGCTGTCTCCAGAAACGGCTCTCTTTAGGACTGGCATTAAGATAAGTCACTTTGAAAAACAAGTGTTCAGCTGTCAATTTCCTTCACCGAGATTTCCAGGAAAACTCCCCCCAAATTCCTAGGCTTCAGAGGTGGGCCTGTGGTATGAAAACCTTTGTGCAGCTGCCCAGCAGTACGAGTAACTGTGGAGCTTTAACCTTTAAAGGGCACCTTTAACTGTACGCTCCTTCAGCAGAGGCTGAGAAAAGATAAATTCTGCTCTCCATAGAGGATTTTTCACCATAACACGGACAGGTGGTTTCTTACATGGCATTTTCACAGTCCTGGCAAAAGCAACAGAAAAGAATGAGCTGGGAGACCAGGTAAACCTCCCCAGCAAGGCCTGGCCATGGGGAGGCTGTTTGCACCATCACCTCCTGTGCCTTACCTGTTCTGTACTGAAGCTGACATCCATTTCATAGAGGTAGGTCAACCATTAGTAAATGATCAACTTACCGCCTGTGAAGTTAAAAAGCACTTTCATAATTTCTAGGAAATGTGGAAAGCTTCCCATTAAGAAACTGTATTTTAGATTTATTTCTCTTATTTTTCTTGTTATCAATATGGATATTTGTGTAAAAGCAGGTGGTTTTTTTGTTGTTGTTGTTGGTTTTGTTGTTTTGTTTTTGGTTTTGTTTTTTTTTTTACTCTTCAGGAGCTTGGGACTATTTCATGTTCTCCACCTGGAGGCAGAGTTTGCCAGTGCTGTTGTTGGGACTGGTTTCTTGCGCAGCAGTTGTCCTCATCCCCGTTCCAGCTGGACTCAGCTCCTGCACTATCATCACATCTATGGTCCAGAACTTTTGCTGCATGCAGGTCAGCTACATACAGCTACTATGTAATGAACAAATGCTTAGGTTTTTTGGAAAATAAGAAAAAAAAATGAAACAAATTTTGAAAAGAATGCATAAGGGTCAATAATTTTACATTTACACAACTGGCCTTTGCAATCTTTGAGGCTATCAGGCAATAGATACAACTTTTGCCTTGTCCCACATTTTCTTATCTTGTTGGTGGATGCTACATGGAGTCAGCAACGGAGTTGCTGAGCAGTCACTGTGTGTCAAACAACATCTGGTTTGGCTGTTTCTGTGCTGTTGGGATCTGTGTTGGGTGAAACTAAGGGTTACTGGGTAAGAGATACAAGAAATGGTTGTATCTTAGAATTAAAGCATCTTTTCCAGACTCCACTTGAAGAAGCTCATGTGTCTGTATTACCTTCCAATAAGTGTGGCAGGACATTCGTAGGGGAGAGTGGTGACTGTTTCAACCTGAATGCTTTACCATGCTGTATCTTCAGTTTCTTGTTATTCTGCACTTCTGTAAAATCAGCCGTGTCTTTGCCTGCTGATGGTAAGCCTCTTTGGGTCTATGCACCTGTTAGATCCCAGAATCAATTAGTTTTTGTGCTTGCTGAGGTCCTCTCATCCCTACTTCAAACTGCTGACAAAGCCACTAAACACGCTTGCTTACTGACACCAGAAAGTGATGGGGTACCATCATTCACACAATTTGTGGGTAACACTGGTTCACCCTGTGACTTCTGGCCCCGTGGTATTTGTGCAGCTGTGGCACAAACCAATATCTGTCACCCAAGCCCTGTGCTTCAGCTTCTGATGTGTTATTTGCTCTTAGGATACGCTTCTGTAAACCCACAGGGGTTTCAGCTCAGGCTACTGTAATTGAGAGAGCATTAATTATGCCAGTGCTTTTCCTTTTCTCTCCCCATGTACATGCTTTTACTGCAATGAGGCATTCTGGTCAGAAGGGCAGGACAGGTTGACAGCCAAGACTGGTCACAGCAGGCTCTGGGAGACCTGCTCCTGCTTTCCTCCAAGGCCAGCAAGAAAGGTTTAGCTGCAAATGGTCACTTGTATCATAAACTGCTCAGAGCAGTTCTGAGAAGGCAAAAATAGATTACCTGAATGTCCAGATTTTCCTACCATTTATGCACAAAGCTGGCTATTACCTAGCATTTTTAATAGAAGCAAGTGTATTCTGCTGTCTGCTGCATAGATATTCAGCTGGAGTAACTCTGCCAAGTCTAGTGAACAAAGTAGTTTTGTCAGAACAAGTAACTTTCTTAGTGAATAAAAGCAGAAGAGTCTCACTCTCAGCAGAAGTTGTTTTAGGTCACATCCCACACTAATGGCACTGTACTGTACCCTGACTACCCAACCTTTTGAGGTAATTCGAGGCTTGATCAAGTCTCTCTGCAGAAAGTATTCCCTAAGCAAATCACCCCCAAAATAACTGTGCTCTGAAATGACTTTACTTTTACCAAGATTGAATTGTGACCTTTTCCTTATCACTTTGCCATGCTCAGTAAGGCGTGCTTGTGGGTTCATTATTTCTTGGCAATTGTTCCAAACCTCCTTTAGGTTCTTATAAAAGACTGTAAGGAAAGCCACATTTGCTCATCTTATAGGAAAAAATCTTCTGGGTTTCATTTTATCTAGGTGATAAATTGTAGACACTAGACAGGACACTAAAAATCCTAAAAAGGATTTGATCATGCTATATATTCTGCACTCTTAAGCTGCAGTTGGTATACATCATATCTCTTTTCTTTGGGGTGTATTTGCAAGAAAGACCATTAGATTTACAAGGCAGGATCAGTATTATATCCCTCTTCCTTTTGTTTTACCTTTGAACCTAGAATTTGTTTCCTTCTGCCAAACTTTTTGCTGTCCTCTCCTGTTTCAGCCTGACCATGTGCAGTTTCTGCCTTCCCAAATGTTAAACTCAGTTGAGTAACTACTGCTTCAGTGCCAACCTGAGCCCTAACAGATTGCAAACCCACTGTGAAGCAGAATGTCTTTCTGCATGGGGCTTTCATATTCCAGATTGCAGATTTTTTCACATAATGATTCCTGTATTTGATATGAGCATATGAATTTATGGGGCAGTGTATAGCAGGATTTGTCAAGTGAAATTCATGGGATTTAATGCATAGAGCCAATTACTGTGGACACACTATTAATTAAATCCTTTCACTGCAGTATAGGCTCTGTGAGGAACAGCTTGCCCCAAACTCTACTTCTGAAACAGACAGTGAGTTATCTCTCCATGTGACATATTAGTCATTGTAAAATCTTTTAATCAGGCTTTTAATCAGCATGCTTTGGCTTTTCTTCACCAAAATGTGCCATCTGAAATGTTACCTAAGACCAAATTATCCTTTCTACAGGAAAAATAAATAAATAAATAAATAATAATGAGGTAAACTGAGGGGACAACAGTCTCTGTCAAGACTGCAGCATGTTTTCTGGCTGGGACAGGAGCTGAAGTTCAGTCACCTCCCTGACAGAGACGTAGCCCTGGGAGTTTCTGAGACCTCATGGAGGACTCTGTTTCTCTAAAGGAGCTTTCCCCATTTCAATTCCCAGATCTGTGCTTGCCTTAGGACTTTTGGTTGTTGTGGTGGGGTTATTACTTTATGGGTGGCAGCTGCTCAAACTCCCTTGCAGAGTTCCTGTGAAGCCTGTGACTTTGAGGCAGTGTCGGCGCAGGGAATTGAGGTAGGCCTTCCAAGGCCGATGTGCTACTTATTGGACTGACTTTCCTTTTCTGACCTCTGCCTGATCTCTTCTGGAGATGAAGGAAGTTAAGTCTTCTCTTCCTGACCCATTTCAGCTGCACTTGCTCCTCCTCAGAGCAAGCCCCTTGCCTTGTGGGCGGAAACAGTAAATTGAACCTGCCCATGGATGGTGGCCTGCACAGATAGGATGTGTGGGGTGCGCATGTGCCAGACTTCTTCCTGATTCCCACCCTTGCTGGGTGCTTCATCGCTGTGGGAGCGATAAGAATGATGAAGCAGTCAGCCAGCCAGCACCCTGGCAAGTGTTCAAGCAGTGCTTAGTGTGGCTGTCTTGGCCAGAACTGCTTAGTTCCCTGTTCCGCCTTCATCCAGGCTGAATAGACGCAGAAAGACACCCCTCAGTTTCAGAACATTTTGGTTCCTTCACTGTCACTTTGAAATATTTTCCCATCTCTTCTATCTGTTAATATTGGCAAGTGCCTATGTTGGCAGGTTCTTGTGTTGCCAGCTTTCGTGCTTTTATCAAACAGCTATTGAGTTGCTCTGCTAAGCTTCAGCTCCTGAAGCCAAAGGATAAATTACAACCTCTAGCCTCGTTTTTTTACAGCTAAGGAGGAAATGTCGCCGTATCAGAATTTAAAAATCTAGAAACTAGAAAGGAAAAGAACTGTTGTTCGTTGTTGTTAATTGTGATTAAAAGCCATGTTGTTATACTGCCAGACATATTATGTGTGAGCCACAGCCTTCACAAATCTACCTGCTAAACTGGCTTAGTTCGCTTGGAAGACTTCTTGCCAATGGTCACAGAATATACATTTTATCATGGCATGTTGCTAGAAGGAAATCTTCCCAACACAGTGACCCAAATCATCATTTTATTTTGTTTTAACCATTCAGGCAGAACTTCTCCTTGTCTCTCATGGTGTAGGTTTGTCAGTGTGCTCATGGGTACGTACAAGGTCCCTAATTTTTATCAAGGCTGCTTTGGGTATTTTCTGAGACAGAGAACTTCCCTTGCTCCGGGTGGTCTCTTATGTCCATGGCAAAGGTTGTCTAGTTGGTCCTACCTGCAGCCCTTTCTGTGACCCTGTCCTTCCCAGGGGGAAGGACAAACAGCTGCCCCCTCCAATTTTCAGTGTCATGCTGAAGCTTCATGTCTATTTTATGCCAGCTACAGGGAGCTGTGTGGTTGGAGCCCAGGAAAATCACTTCCAGAGGTTAAAGATTAGTAGTGGTATATCACTGGTCACAGTCTGAGTCTGCCCCTTGCACTTTGCTCCATTCCTGCTGTGGCAGGCTGCCCTGCGGGGAGAGCTGCTCCTGTTCTCCACAACACTCCCCAGGCTGGTTTCCTGAGGAGAGCTGTTTTGCCGAGTCAAATCCAGCTTTTTTTGGTCCTTTTTTTTCAGTGAGGGAACTAAAGGCAGAGAGGTTAAATGACTAAGTAATGCCAAATCACGAGTCAATACCAGAAGTCAAGCTGAAAACCAGGAGCTCTTGGCTTCTGTTGCTGTTTTCTCTCCTGCTTGAAGAGATGGGAAGTTGTGAGACAAGCACCTCTCAGAGGTACAGTGTGTTGAATAAATATGTGCTTGTGTGCGAGTGAACACAACTCATCTGTCCGTGGCTGGTGCTCGGAGAACCAGTTTGATGTACGTTCCTGTGACTAACTACAGAGCCAGATCCTCTCCTGCTCTGCAGCTGCTTTATACTGCGTGGGGGAGTGTGGTCCCAAAGCTGGCACTGCTGGGCAAAGGGGCTTGTGGTGCTCTGACAGCTTCACTAGGCACCACTGGAGGGCTTGTACCTGGGAAAAAAAGGAAAAAAGACAGAGGACATTTTGGCACCAAAGAAGGCAGTAGGGGAGCAAGCTGTGATGCTCCTCTGAGCCCTGTAAGTGGTGTGAGGACTGAGCAACTCACGAGCACGAAGTTAGAAGACAAGAAGAAGAAAATATCTATTGAATTAATACTGCAATATGAAAATAGCTCCTCTAAAAGTGCTGCATGCTTTTGGTTCGTATTATTAATATTATGAATCCAGAAGGTCTGATGCCAGATTTCAGTCCAGATTGGAGCATTTACAGCTGAGATCAATCCTCTCAATGAGGGAGTTGCTCATGGAAAGAGCAATAGACCTCAAAATGTGGTGAATGGCAATGTTGGAAATCACTTTTTTGCAGTGTTACTTTATGTGCAGATAAAATGCAAAAACATGATTGCTCTACATATTTAACATATGACTAATTTAAATCAGAATAATCTGTCAGATTCTTGATTTAAATAAAGCTGGGTTGTTTGTATTCTTGGTTCTGGCCATACGAGGTGACTAAAAGGTTATTTGTTTATCCTCCTGCCTTTTTCTTCCAAGATACTTTTGACTGTTTCCTGGTTTTGTTTAGTAGAAGCATCCAGTCCTGTCACTGAGCTAGCAGTCACGGACGGTGTCATGCTATATTTATGCTTTACGCAATATTCGTGTCAAAAAGTCTCAGTCTGAGCAGACCCAATGTCAGGAGAAGATGACCCTGAAATAAATGGAGAAGTCCCAGAAAGCTGATCTTTCCCAAAAGTGAGTAATGTCATGCAAATGGAAAATGCTGGTCTTAAACAACTCAAATCCAGCTGAGTGAATCTGATTAAAAACATCAATTTCTGGACATATAAACTAAATAGAATATGAAACATTTTGATTAAGCAAAGATCAGAGGAAACTGTTACTGCCTTCATTATGTTTTTAAATGCATTGGTATCAATTATCTGATGTTTTCAGTATCTACTTAAATAGACTGCAGTATTCAGAAAATATGTTCTAGAACTTCTATCCAAAATTACTTTTGCTTGAATCCAAGCTGGAAATTCCTATCCCTCTTGACTGTCCATCTCAAGATCAAATACAGCTGTTTTTCCTGCAACTCTATTTCTCCTGTCCAGCTGGCTTTCTGTACTGCTTTTTTTTTCTGATCTTGTATAGGTCCATCTGTAGTGTTGTGACTATACATTGCACTCTACATAATCACAGGAGAGTGGCTCTCCAAATCTTTTTATGTTCGTAGTAAAGTATAAAGTCTGAGGATATCTGAGGACACAGCTAGAGGAGAAAAAGGCAAAAGAAGGAAAACAAGTAATTTCAAACACAAAATACGATTACCAGTATATCTTAATTCAATTCATGTCATTGTGGATATACAATTTTGGAAAGAGCTGAAAATGCTTCTTGTATATAGGGTACCATTCTTCTTTGGATTTAGGGTACCCTTATTCCAGTATCTTCAGTATTTGTGTGCCCTCTGTCAGTCTGTACCTGCTTCTTTTCTGTTAAACAAAAAAACATACTTAGTTCTTCCGCTGAAAACAAATGCTAATCCCTAAGGTGTATTCTCCACTTATTTAACATATCAATAATTGTAATCATCTGCTTCTGAAAATGTGTGTAGTATTTACAGCCAAACTATTGGGTATGGGGAGTGACACCAGCTGCAGCACAAATTATTTCAGAAAAGATTGACAGTTCTTTCACAAATAACACAAAGTGCAATATAGATAGCACATTTTCAGGAAGCAGAGCTGCATAAACTACTCCGCTCTGCTAAAATTTGGGCAGGTGGCCTGACAGGGGATTCTGTGAAGCATGCAAGAGGCCAATGTTCTTTCTAGTCATGATGCATTCTGACAAGAAAGATAAAAATTTTGATTTAGGAACCAGTTTTCAGGAAATTCAGTCTCTGGTGAGCAGCTTGGGATACAGAGCAGAAGAGTACAGCAAATCAAAGCAGTATGAAATGTTACATGCTAATACCTATGTGTGGGTTTTAATAATTTATGTTAAAAGCATTCGTGAGAGAGCAGAGAGGGTTTGCTCCTGGATCCATCATGAAGTGGTTTCACAACTCTCCTGAAGAAAGAATAAGAGCTACTTCAGCCTTGACTTCTGTCCAATACTTTTCTGGGGGGCAATGGTGAGGTGGTCCATCGTGCACAGGGCAAGGGAATGTCCTCAGCTGTTTCAGAGGATGGGGGGGGGGGGGAAGTTGCCTCTGACCAAATCTATCTAAATTCATCTGTACTTACTGTCTCCATAGTAAGTTTTACAATCTCTGTAACAATGTAGAGATAACAGTTCAGTCCTAATCCCTCTGGCATATTTACCCTAAGGCAGACAAGGAGTTTAACCTAAATCTAGCATGATATGATTAAAAAAATAACTATATCTCTCCTTTATTTATGTATTTATTTCCACAAGTAAGAAATACAGTTCTGATGAGTGGAGAAGGTAGGAAAAGGAAATTCTTTTTATAAAAAATAGAGTTCTGTTAATCGCAGGATGCCATCCATCTTCTCAGGATGTGTCTGACACTGTATTTCCTTTACTGACTTGTGAAAAGAAATACCTTATCAAACATCCTGAAGTTTGCTCCTGCTTGGTCTAATTATGTAATTTGCTAGCAAGGGTGATTCTGTGATAGATAATTAAATATGCAAAGGTTGTGAAACCCCTTGAAGATCTTTTACAAAATTAGTTTGTAATTATACATAAAAAGAGTTTGAAACAGATGCATACAGATACAGCACGGAAGGTTGATTAAAGGTATGTAAATCATTATGGTGAGATTCAAGATTTGTTAGAGATTGAGTTGTGTTGGTTCATATTCTCACTGCCTCTACTGGATGCGACCTTGCTAGTTGCAGAAAAAAAAAAAAAAGAAAGAAAAAAAAAAGCCCAAGTATCTGTGTTAAATATATTCCTTCTGATGAAAATCTAATTATAATCTAAATTATATAAATTCTTGTTGTGTATAATAATTTCTGCTCCCTGCAAAGTATTTGGCCAGCATCATATCAGATATCAAAGGATGGCTCTTTTAAGATTTTTATGCACAGAGTGCAAAATGCTTTTGAAACCTTTTGTTTGCTTGTTTGTTTGTTTTGGTTATTGCTTACATAAAAGTTGAACCCTTTTGAAAATCTAAGTTTGGGTATATTTGAATAGTTTATGCTACGCTAGAAAAAAATGATCAAATACTTCATGTAGATAATCTGCATGGAGTCAACTCTGCTTTACTCATGTTTGTTGGATCATCTTCAGCACGAGTTTACGAGGACCTTACTGCAAGAATAGGGGACAGCTGACACTGTTCTGTAGATGAAGATCAGCACTGGAAACCCAAGGGACACCAGACCTGCACGTTTGCATTACTCCAGTATGCTCTGCCTCTCAGAGATAGGATCTTTCACTATGTTTTTCAGGCTCCTTCTGGCTTTCTTATCACATTGTCCTCATTTGTGGCTAGAGTTAATAGACTGTTTTGTCTGATAGTGGTGGAGGAAAGATTTGGCAGAGCAGTGTGATTCACTCCATGAAGAAATTTGTCCAGCAAAGTCATTAAATCACTCTCACACACACCCCTAGAAGAAAACATGTGATGCCCCCAGAGCCAAATATCTAGGGAGGATATGTAAATAACAAGCAGTGGAGAATCAATTAAATGACTGCTGGCCCATCAGAGGTAAACAGCCAAGAAAAGGAAGTTGCCTACAACTCAGAGCAAAGCATGTGATGAAATAGCAGCAGGCTCATGACTTAGGAATCCCTGAGCGGGTAATTTCAGCCTTTCCAGGCTGTAGGGGTGAATCACCGAATGTTTGTCTGGGCGGGAGCCTTCAGGTGACTGGAGGATGTTGGCTGGAGTAGAAGTGACCTCAACAAAGAGCTAGCTGGCACAGAGCAGGGGTGTTCCTAAACCAGCTAACCAGGTCAAAGGAGTATGGACAGGGCAACACCCTGCACACAGCTAGGCCTTAATTGCGGCTGCAAGGTTAGAACTAAGGAAACGTTTGTCAAGCCTTAGGAACGCAGCTCTATTACACGTCTGAGACTAGACAGGTGCTGTTAGCATCCACTTCAGCAAATGATAATTATATATGCTGCCTGCAATAGCAAAGTAATTTAAACTGGGATGAAACAAAGTTTTACCTGCAGCAGTGACTGGGTATGAAGCATGAGGGGATTTTCACTTCTTTGCCATTCTAAAGTCCTAATGGTGAGACATTCTTTTTTTTATTTTTCTTTTCTTTCTTTTTTTTTTTTTTTTAAGCTTATGATCAAATTTAGTACCATCTCAAAATCAATAGAGTTGCATTAAGGATAGATTCAGTTGCCTCTGATGACAGAATGCTGTATCCTTCTTAAAACTGTAACATTTGAACAAAAGGTTGAGAAAGTTTGACATGCTCCAGAGTCTTTAAAATGAATATATATACATTTATTTAAATACCTTCAAAAATAAGCTGTTGAAAAAGCAAATAAACAGCTAGCAGCTAATCAGTCTATAACCTACATGAACTACATGAAGCTCAGAAGAATATTCTGAGCTCCAGGAGAATAGGCATCCCCATGGCAAGCAGGGAGAGGACTTGCTTCTTAATGGATTCTTGAGCCCTTCAAGACCTTGTTGCAGAGAGAAGTTCCTGGTGTCTGGGCAGAGCCGCTGCTCATGTGGCACGCCAGCTCTCTTGACAAAGAGGTCTAAGTGAGAAGGACAATGAGGAGAAACTGTGTTAATACATGACAAATCACTGCCCTCACTCACTCTTACAGGAACTGTAAGAAATTGGAAAACATGGGATTTATTCCTATATATCTCCTACAGAGCCATGTAGGAGAGGAGGGTCCACAGACAGCTAAAGCCTAGCTCTGCAGCCTTCTGCAAAACTGGTTGTTCTGAAGGGCAATAAATTTAAATTTTATAAAAGGACGTCTCTGCCTGTTGACAGGCAATGACTGCCTGCTTGCTGTACCAAGACGTGCTCCCCACAACTAAGAGAGGCGGATCCATCCATCCAGCAGCTCTGACTTGTGGTTCGTGTCAGGCTTGATCCAAAGCTTGTCTACGGTCAGTAAGGTCACATGTGTCAGGAACATGACAATCATTTTTACTGATGAAATATTCGAATTAACTAATACTTTATTAAAAGACTTTCACAAGGGGGAGGGTATTTTCTTCTTGTGCCCAAGAAAATATCATTTACAGGCATTAACCTTTTCCTGTTCGTAAAATTAGCACAGTGTAACCTCTATACGCGAATCAAGCTTTACTGAGAGGAAATCTATATGAGATTTCCCAGTGTCAGAGAAAATCTGTGCAAGGCCTTTTTGGCTACAGAAAGGCCCACATAATGTTTAAGCTTTAGAAATCGACATGAAGAGTGCAGACTTGAGCAGAGTGTGGTTTAAAAGTGTCTGAGCGGCGTCAGTGCCAGTACACCAGTGAATGGAGTTAATTCAAGGATTCCTTTCCTCACCAGGCCCTAACAAACATAGCCTCTATAAACAAACACTTAATGTTTCAGCTCTATTTATGCTGTTATGAAAAGCTGGAAAATTAAACATAGGGGGGAAAAAAAGCACAAAGAAGCATTTTACAATTTCCTGAAAATTGAGAAAATGTAAGAAGCTTTATTTTGTCTTCAACTGCTGTTTAAGTGCAAAAAAAAGTAATTTTTTGTAGTCAGAAATTCTCTCTGCTTTAGTAAATCCCAATATACACATTCCAGCAGCTCAGGGAAAGCCAAAAGTGTTTGAAACTTGGCAGAAGGTTTTCCTAATGAACAATTAGCATTTATCTCACAAATAATATTGCTTTGTTTCAGTCTTACACAGGGCAAAAACAAGTCTGAGTTTTGAAAGCCTCCTCAAAAAATCATTACTGTAAACTTGAAAACATCCTTTGCACTTGAGAACAGGGAAAATAGTGTGGGGTGTGCTGGCTGTGCCCCCCTTTAATTCTCCCTCTCTCAGATGACCCTAGACAAAATGATGCTGCCTCCTACCCCAGCACCTGCCCTAGCATTTTTCAGTGGCAAGAGAGGAGCAGATCCAGTCTGGGTCCCTAATCTCTTGTGAGGACAAGTTATCCAAAAAGCCAAAAAGAGGTGACTGGAAGAGCGGAGCTGATACAGGGCACTTTGCAAAGTTGCCGCAATGCCATGGCTGAGCCACTCTCAGTCTTTTAGCACTTTGAATTTAAATACCACCATCACCTTCACAATTTTTTTCTTCCACTTACAAATTTTGCCATCCCTGAGTACATGAAGCCCCACAGAAGCTTTTTATTTGGGAAGTATATCAATCCAACAGTATCATAAAATATTACATGTGCATTAGAATATGTTTCCTTCACAGAGCTGGTTCGTGATTTTCCTAGGTCAGAACCAAGGACCTTGATTTAGAGGTAGACTCCATCCACCTACGTTGACACTCATCAAATCCAGGTAGATATCAGGCTTCACTCTGGTCCACTGACATCTGTTGTGAAAGGTCTTACTCTGGCTGTTGGATAGCAAAAAGTGGTTTGTGGGATCAGCTCCTCCACCCAATAAAACCCTTAATGTCACAGAGAAGACTTCACAGACTGAGTTGTGATTTCCTACATGGGGTCTGCAATTTTGGGTGATGCTTATCCACAAGTCCCTTTTTTTTTTTTTTTTTTTTTTTTTTTTTTTAGCTCTTTCATTCATTCTCTACTTCTTGCAACTAGATTATACCCCAGGAATTAATCTGATATTTTAATATTGTTCTACTTTTGCCTGTTTGATCAGCAGAAATACTGAAACCAGGAGGCTACTGATGGCCATCCCACGTGGGTTCCATGTAACAGTATGTACTGGGCATTTGGGCTGGGCAGTATCACCCTTACTCATATTAATGAGCAATTAAAACACTGACTGGGATGCCTGAGACATGAGCACGTGATCACTGACCTTAGGAAAGGTTGTGAAATCTCTTCTCTGCACCTGGATTAACTAGCAGGAAACTATAATTTAACTGCCCTGCTGAGCAGAGCAAGTTAAAACATCTTAGCAGCTTGAGAGGAAAGGTACTGTAGAGGGGCAGAGGACTGCCAGGATAAAGTTATTAGGTTCCTCATCTTGTGCTGTGGTGTTCTGCAGCCCCAGGAAGGCTCTCTCTAACCCCAGAACAGGAAGCTTCCTCTCAGATGTGAGAAATTCTGAGTCAAGGTCTAATTACTTCTTTCTTTCTTACCTAGCTTCCTGTGGAGCTTTTCCCTCAGATCAAGCATTCTTAAAGCTCATTAATTATTTTTCTTTGGAATATATTATGAAAAAGCTTGCCTGGAAACCATTCACAATACATTTCCCACAAAAAATAACCATTTGCTTGATATGTTTTCGCGTGTCTTTTTGTTTTGTGTTGTTTTTTTTTTTTTTTGTCAGTTTCCCTTTGGAAATCAAAACAAACAAACAAAACCCTTACTAACCAAAAAAACACCACCACAACAAAAATTCTCTGTCCAGCTTGGGAAAACAGGTCAGATGTGGGTTAACATATCCTTAACACCCCCAAACAACCTAATTTTCAATGTTATTTGAAACAGGTTTAACCTATCTCGGAGATCAGGATCAGTCTTTGTCTCTACCCTAGCTAGCTTGCTTTTAAATGTGACCTCCTTTTCTCATCTAGACACACATGCTCTTTGTCTGCTGGGACCACTCTGCTGTAAACCCATCCTGACAGCTACCTTGCTTCCCAGTATCTCCCAGAGGACCAAGACTCTTCCAACTGGTTTCCTCGGACTGAAAAGACTATAATTAGCTGCTTCCCCCTTTTTCCTCTGTTTAAAACTGGCATTATACATTCTTCCTATCTACAGCAATCTCCTCTCCCATCCTGTCCTGCTTAGGAATATATGTGAAAGGAAACACTATGCTGTGGGAGTAAAAGTGTATTGTTTAATGAAGACAAAAATAGCAAATTTTATAGTAAAGAATCAATATTTTCTTCCTTTCCCATTAGGCTGTAACTTACCCTTCTATTACCCAAAATGCATATTACCCTCTTGTTTCTCAAATATTACTTTCTCCACATTTTTCTAGATATTAATTCCTTGTTTGCTTTTGTAAGTTGAATGTAAGCTCTCCTTTATTGCTGTAGTATCTTGCTCTCTCCTATAGCTAAGTACTCACGTATCAAGTTTTCCTCTCTGTTCCTGTCAGTGGAGTGTCTTTTGAAAATGTAGATCCAGAAGCAATACTCCCACATTCAAAGATTTCAACTAAGATTGTGTTTTAAAAGAGCTCTGTGGGCAATTCTGGGGTCTTATAATGGATTTGAAGCTGAGAAGTCTCCAAACTCTTATAAGCAAAGAAACTCTCTTACAAGAGTCCATGTCAATGTCAGAGATATCAATGTTTGTTTAGTGGAAATAATGTCGGTGTTTAGTTTTAAGCTTCCCCAAATAGAAAATACATTTGCTAAAAACATGCTACAAATTTATGAAACTCATCTTAGTTAAAACAAATTATGCAGCAGCTTTTTAGATTTTCCCTGCTCAAATATGCAAGTCTTATAGTGTTCAACTCACCAAAAAACGACTGAAAAGCTATTTTAAGTTATTTCACTTGTCAGTTTATCCAAGTCAAGCTTTGTAATCAAAATGTGACAATTATCAGCATTCTTTTGTGATTCAGTACAAATGTATTCCTTTGTGATTTATTATAAATTTATTCCTTTGTAATTACTACAAAGGAGGAAATCTTTACAAAATAATTTTCTAGCTTTTTGTATAGGCTTTGGCAAGTACACTGTGTTTGAAAATAAATGTGCAGCAGTTCAAATAGCAATTCTGAATTACCATGAAAACATAGCTGTTACTATGTGGGGCTTTTTGGTGATTTTTGTTTTTGTTTTTGTTCTTTATCTGTCTAGCTTGGGATATTTTGTAGGACATGTGTTCACTCTGCTAATGAAAGCAAAAGCCCAAGCAGAATACTGCAGTTTGAGATTTCAAAACAGGAAGGGGGTGAAATAGGAAAAAATCAGTGAAATTCCAGACCTCGGAATAGACCAGAGAGAACATTTTCCAAAACGTCTATGATCTAGATACTTGCAAAAGCATCTTTGAATAATTGAAGACTAGAGGATGGGAATTTTCTTCAGAAGAAAATGTTTCCTCTTTAATAAATTATAAGATGCTGAAATTTTTCATGAGAGAATCTGGGCTGAGTTCATTTCATAGAAAGTAGATTTAAAATAAACAAAACTGTCAATTGTTCAAAAAATCCAATGTTTTCATTTAAAAACAACAGGTTTCCATTATCATAATCCTAAAACCAGAAACTATATAATTGCAGTCACATCTGAGTGATTTGGGCCTCATGTCCTATGTCCAGAAGTGACTCCAGGTCACTACTCCAGTGCAGGCACCTGAAGTATGTGAATCCCTTCTGAACTTAGGGCCTACACAACGACAGTCCTATGTCAGTCTTAGTCTTGAGAACCCCTAAATATTACTGTTCATTTCCACACTTCCTTCCTGTTGGTTATACTTTTTGGTCAGCAAATCCGAAGTCTTCCATTTGCTGAATACCTTTCCACCTAGTCCAAAAAGGTTTCTGAATATTTATATACGCTGATTTCCAAGTTAATTTCCCTATCAGACCCATAGAATAAACACCCATTTAAAGTTTTCTCTTTCAAACTACACAGAAGATCACATGCCAAACAAATCTTACTTATATCCTATCTACTGTGCCGCAGGAGATCTGGTTCCATCTTTTCTGCTGAGACTTTTGCCCTGACAGAGTCTTCAGTCAAACGTGAACTGGCCCAAATACACAGAGATACAGAAGCTGAATTTAAGCCACTTACAAGACAATGGGATGCCTGAGGAACATCATGGTGAATAAACAATGACTGTTTTAACCTTAGATAACTCTGGGAAGGCTTTGTTTGCCTACTGGCTACAATCATGATGTTCCAGGCAGCAGGCTAAAAAGGTGGGAGAGGTGGAGAAGGGCAATTGAGCAATCAATCAAGGACTTGGAGAAAACACTGTCATATGAAGACAGTGAAAAGGTGAGGCATGTTTTCCTCAGCAAATGAGATGGTGAATAAGCATTTCCATATGCTGATGGAAAGATGTCCATCGGGGAATGCATATGGAAAAAGAGAAGCTCCCTATATCATAATCCCAAAAATAAAGTGGATAGCTGGTGAAATTCAGATATCAAAGGCCAAAGGTGATAAGGTGGCAAAGAACAGTCACCTTCTTGGTGAAAGAAAGGAAGTGTTGCAAAATAAACAATGTGGCTTCCCAAATAAAATTAATGGAGGAATTTAATTAATTAATGGTTGCATTTAAGGAATAACTCTTTAACGGGGATCATCTAGGATGTGAGCATTTTCATAGTCTTTTGCCAAACTCATGGACTATACAGGTCTTTTTTTTACTCGTTATCTAAACCCAAGCTTATTCCTGAGTTTTGACGGTCAGGCTCTCTGGTATTGTACCCTATCTATACTAGTAAGCTATGTGTATTCTCTGTATACCCTAGGAAATTAAGTGCTGCTGGGAATGTCCCCAGCCACTGGGGCCAATTGGCATGGCATAGCTCTCATCCGTGCTCATACGTACTCTTAGCCTTCACAGGAACATGGCAGCCTGCAAAATGCCTGTTATGAATGGTCTCTGTAATATTATAATTTTCAAACTCTATCCACAAGTAGGTTAGGAGAGTATTTATTAGCTAAGGCCAAAATTGAGCCAGGGAACAAGCTACTTGTTTACCAGTGTAAATGTCTGCATTTAACCTGCTAGTATGGACAGTCACAGAAGACCAGAGAACCTCTCTGACCTGTGATGATAAAAGGAGCACTGCAGAGGTTTGGTTCTGTTTAATTACTATTGGAACAGCCATATCCTGCAGTGAGTGATGCTCAGAGTGAGAACATGGGTCCAGATCCACAGATTTTGTGACTGTAGTTAGTGTCGTAGTGAGTGAGCATCATAGGGAGCACTTATGATGAAGTTATGGGGAACCCCCATGAGCTGTTCTGCCATAAGAACTGCAGAGTAAAATGTTTTTCTTCTTGCTTGTCTGATGAGACACCTATTTGATTTACACAGGAATACACATGACATCATTTTTAGTGAAGAAAACTTTCTGTGCAAGAGGTAGATCAAGAGCAGCCAAATTGTGGTACAGGAACACAAAGCTGACATCAACAAGCAGAAAAGGCAATGCACTTTCAACTTTTATTTTTAAATGACCTTCAGCCCTTAGTGCAGCCAGGGCACTTCCCCGTGTACTTCTGCCACAGACAGCTGATAATAAGCCTTAGAGAGCAAATTGCAGCAGCAGCATCCCTGCCAGGGCCCAGCCCTGTGCTGATTCAGGTTGTCACTGTGCCAGCAGGAATTTTCATCACATAGCCATTAATCTACTGATGCTTCCAAACACAACAGCATCTTCCCTCCTCACTTGAGCGGCTTACTGAAAGCCAGCAGCAGAATCTGCTGGTTTAGCTTTCCCACAAGACAGGACCATTCACATTACTTTGATGCTGTGAAACCTGGACTCTGCTAAGCGGGTAGGAAAAAGAAATGCCCGTTAGGTTACTCTGAGCCATCTGTTGGCATTCATGTCCCAGAAGCCAACGAGTAAGGACAACAAATATACAGGGCTGGTTATTTCGGAAACAAAATACATTGGTTCATGGGGGTACCTGAAGGAGGCATGCTGTCAGATGAGTGTAGTTGGACACAGCCTGAAGTGTCCCTTCTCGCATCCTTCAGTTAAAGGTAACAAAAGTCAAGATTTCTTTTCAGACAAAACACCCATAGAAAGGACTTACAGGAAAAGAAATGAGAAAACTATCCCAACATACCACAGCCAAGGCTGTAGCACAGCCAGAGGCTTCTGACCAAGCACGGGAGCCAGCAGTGACTGCTGCAGGGCAGGCCGCTGCAGCCCCAGCTGCAGCCATCCCGGCAGTCAGCTGAAGCAAGGGGAACAACAGCATCTACGTGGGCTGGAGGCACTTCTGCTGGTTCAGACCAGCACCTTCCTGCGGCTAAATTAAAGAAGCAGGCCTCTCCGTGTGAAGGAAACATGTCTGCCTGTCACATACACAGGGACTGATCTGTCTGTGTCAGGGAACAGCTCTGGAGCCCAGAGGAACAACTTTTCAGCCCAAGTTCCTCTCTGCCTGTTCTTCATCCTCTTCCAGATCACACGACTGAGAGCCTGGAGAGTTCAAGCATACAAATCATCTGGCCTGGAGGAGAAGCCTGCAGTTATAGCTGCTTTTGTACAAGGAGGCTTCTGAGCAGCTGTAGCCTGAGGGAAAAACAACAAATGGTTGCTGCCAGCTGGGTCAGAGCCGCAGCTCAGCAGGGCCTGGCTGGGGCCAGCCCGGGAGAGGCAGTGGGAGAAGTGGCCTGGAGGATGTGGCCACAGGTGGGATTCAATGTGGGGGACAAAACAGCTCAGCAGGTTAGAAACCCTGTGGAGACCAGCGAGGGAAGGCCCTGATTTTTGTCCTGCGGTACCATGCCAAGGCCTTGACTTACATGCACAGTAATGATCTCAGTTGCAACCAACCCAGCTGCTGAAGTAATATAATGAGGAAAACTTCTCTTGCTATCTGGGAATGAAATAACCAAATACATTCCTTCAGCCTGAAGTACCCAAAATGCCTAGATAAAAATGCAGACAAAGAAGTGTAGCGATGTGATTCATCTAGTGGATGGGGCACAGCCAGGTAGAGAGCTTGTGGTCACGCTGCTCCAAAGCATCTGTCTGGATCATGGGGGAAAAAATAAAGTGAATGCTACAAGTTCATGCTGGAAATCAAAGCCTGGAAATAGAAGATTCACAAGCAAAATTCCAAATAACAGTAGGTTCCATGCCTCACTGCAGTGCCCAAAGGTTTGTTTGTTTTGTGTATGTGTGTGTGTTTTTTTTTTCTTTTTTTAAATGTCAGATTCCAGGCCCATTTCCTCTTTCATTTGTTATAATAACTGTAAAGGAGTATCCTTTCCACTTAACCCTTCTATGACAGCTTGGTCTGTAGCAACATGATCTTAATGTTGCAAAATCTTGGAGTGACATGGCAATGACACGCAAAAGACAGAAAACTTGTGATAAAGAACCTCTTTTGGGTAAGCACATTATGGTAGACAAACAATGATGTGTTATGGTGAAAAATGTACAGGTGGGCTCAAGCAAATTAGAAAGGGTGTTTTGTGCTACAGCGGGTCCTTTTCATCACCAACATTTCTTAGATAAACTCATAGCAGTGGGTTCAAAATTTCATCTGTTAGCTGGATAGCATACAGATTTTATATATCTATTTTTGATATCTATTTGTATATTTATATTTAATAGATAAATTTATATAACAGATAATATTTATATAGATATTTTATATCTATTTTTTATGTCGAGACCAGCTGTGTTCAGTCTTTCTTCTTTTAAACAACACCAAAAAAAAAAAAAAGTAGAGCTTAGCTCTGAAAAAATTGGCTTTGTGTGGCTAACCACAAGCAAGGCACATGACTGAGTGCTACATCTGGTATGTCCCCCTCAAGTTCAAAAACCTTGGACAAGAATATTCTGTAAACTTAAAGAGGAAGTCTCGTTTTACAGAATGCATTTCTTGCTCCTCATTGAAGTAGATGTCAGATTTTTACTACCTACACCCCAAAAATTAGAAACTCTGCAAAAGAAAGCTGCAGAATTTCTCTGTCTCCTTTCTTTAGCCTCATTATAAGAGTCAGATTTCCAGGAAATTTTTGTAGATTTTTGGACACCTGCCTTTAGAGGGTAGGAAAAAATACTTCTAGGGCTGGTTTTATTAATTTGAAGAAAAGAACTATCAGCTAGTGTGAACATCTTGATATTCACATACAGAAAGATATGAAGCACTTAAATCCCTAGGGTATCATTTTTATTTTAGCACTGGTAATAAATGAACTGCTTGACTAGACTTGCTACTAATAGTGGATTTTCAAAAGGATTTGAAAACCTGTTTCTAAAACGTGTCTTGGAAGTGCCAACTGCAAGTTAGATTCTCCTTCTAATGAACTGTCATGTGCCCTGCAACCAAAGAAATTCTTAATTCTTTTTTTGCAAACCCAAATCTGAGGCAATGATTATAAATGATTACTTAGATATTTAAAATTTTCTGATCTGCCCACAGTCGCATAATTCCTCAGTAAAAATGTAAGGTATGCAGCCTACAAAGCCTGTTTTGTGGACGATCATCCACAGGCTTTGCTTTTTCCTCTGTTGTACAATATCTTTACTAGGGTAATGTGGTTTTATTGGCTATAACTTGCAAGACCAATTCACAAAAAGTAGGGTAAAAAGGGACTTCAGGATTCCAAGCTCATTCCTTAAGACAGGAAAAACATCTAGTTATACAATAATGAAATTCATGAAGCCCTTAGTTTATCCCTTTTCTTTATTCCTTTTTGGGGTTGTCTAAGACAGTTTATGCACTAGAGATCTAACATGGGCTGATGTAAGAGAGAAATATATGGGCATTAGAAAGAGGCTTCATAACTCTTCCTCTAGCTGCAGGACATTTTAACCTTACTATAGAAAGCACAGATCGCTCCTGAAAATTAACATTAATTTGCATTTGCTTTCTTTTCTTCTTGACTTGTGTTCATTAAACATGGGCATGAATCCTGGGGGTGTACTGATCAAGAATTTCATTGTCAATTATTTCTCAAGGAAACAACAGGTTACAGCAAGATTTAAGGGGCAATGGACACTAAGGCCTGGTCCAGTCTTTTAGTGATCTCACCATAAAAATGCCACAGCACTGAATTTCCTGTGTATGGAAACACAATCATCTAGAGACCCTGAAATCTCCCGAATTTCCATGATGAAAGCACAAAAAAATATTGTAATGAAGTAATAAGTCTCTTAGGATTGGAAAGACACAGGCAGTCTGAAAACTCAGAATCACATTACCACAAAATGTCTGTCTGTGTCACAGGAAAAGAAGCGTGAAGGCTGCATGCTGGAGGACTGGAGAACAAGTATTAAACCAAGGAAAAAGTACATACAAGACCCATGTTTGTCATGTAGGCAAAATGCTAATTCTTATTTTTATAAAGGAGAACACCTGAATTAGTTTATTTATAGAAAAAAAAAAAAAAACAAAAAACACTAATGACAAACATTTTTCCATAGGGTGTGCAGCTTTATTGATCACTATCACACTGCAGAGCATAGTGATCCTTACTTTGGTTTGATAAGTACTGTATAGTTAAATAGGGCATAAATGAAATACATGTTGAGGTCCCCTAGGCCTGTGTTTGGTGAGCTTCCTACTTTTATGCTCTCTTGCAACCTGCAGCCTAGTGCTACGCTGGCAGGCTCACGGTGTGCCACAGCTCCCCACTGTGAGAGCTCAGAAACCAGAGCAAGAGGGCTTGGATCTCTAACATTAGTCCTGTGACCTTCTGCAGCTTTCTCCTCTAAATCTGTAGTACAATTGGCAGCCTGTGTGTGTGTTGCAAGACAATTTGGGTGCCATCCTTGGCTTTTTAAAGTTAATGGGACCTTTAGATGTCCTCGCAGTCAGTAGGAGCACGGAGCAGAACATGCTCCTCTCCTATCACTTTGCTAGTTGAGCTGCAGGTCTCTGATGTTCCACAGACTTTCCAACATGACAGGAAAAATACGGAAATAGGCCGCAGGCAGTCAGCATTTCTGATAGAGGGAGTCTGTAGTGGTAAGGAGCGATAGCCCTGCTGGTTCCTCACTTTTCATAAAGCTAGCAAACAGCAAATTGGAAACAAGGCATTTGTACATTTTCAATATTCTCTTTACCAACCTGTATTCAAGGTTTTTGAAAAGCTGAGTCCAAAACCTATTGCACTCACCAGTCATTGCGCTGAGACCCAAATGAATACAAAATATTAACAAAAAATCCAAATGCAGACCAAATGAAGTGTGTGATATGTGCACATGTATATATACGTAATATACTAACAATCAGTGTGCAGGCCATAAAGGAGTGCAGGAAGTAAGATTGATATTAGTGTTAGATGTTTCAGGTTACCTATTTTCTTGCTTGCAGAAGAAACCATGACTTTTTAATATTTTTTTTTCAAAGCTTATACTGCTAAATATATATATATATATAACTGATTATTCTGCTATAAGGGCAGAAAAAGAGTAATAGAGCTGGTAAAAATATTTACTAAGTTTACAAAAAAAAAAAAAAAAAAAGAGAGAGCAAAAATGTTTTGCACACTGTTATATAAAGGAGTAGATTATCATGACCAAGCAAATGCAAAACCGTTGCAGTCATTGTCACCCACAAAGACCATGACCTTTGTGATCAGCTTCTCCACCCTCCAAGAACAAAAAAAATCAAGCAATTGACAGTGTCCAAAAGCATATTGCAACAGCATTTTATCTCTGGAACACCCCCCCTTTTTTTATTTTTCAGCGTTTTCAGTGTAACTTTTTCACATCTTCAATAGTCAGCAGTTTTTACAATGGGTTTTTGAAAGGAAAAATTGAGTCCAGGAAGTCCAGCGTGATTTAAAACTGTTGGTTTTCACAAAAATGTGTTTAAAAAAAAAAAAAACAAAAACACACACACACACACCCTCAGAGCACAGGATTTTAGCCTAGCATAGCTTAGTGTTTTCCCTCCAGCATAAAGAAAAGAGTATATTCATACACAATACAAAACCAATCCTGGCTGTGAATGTATTAAAAATATAACTATGTCAAATCTAAACATAATACAAAAATGACCACATAGCATGCCAGAGTTCAAATAATAATGGTGCTCAATTGCCAGCTCTAAGGATACAAAACCCTGAAGTCCAAAGCAAATGCACAAAACACATTTTTTTTTCAGAACTGCTTATTCAAAGAAAATTTTGAGACTGAAAAACTCAGAGGAATTTGGATACGATTCTGGGTGAATTCATCTAAAGCAGCATTTATGAGCTGGGGAAGTCTTAACCTAACATCCTATGGTATTTCAAGATTGGCTGGCTTGCTGTTTTGATAGTGATTTTTCAGCATCAGCTGCAGGGTATGATTTAAACGTGTGTCTGCAATTTCTGGAGCATTGTTTCAAATGGGCACAGAATTCTGGCTGAGAGGCAGTAGTGCTTTGGTGCAGATATACTATATGATTCAAGAGTTTGGAGCCTTTCTGGCCAAAGACTCACCACATAAAACAAAGGAAAATGATCATATCTTTCCTTCAATTGTTTCATTAGATATATTTTTTCATATAAAATGTGCAGAGGATGCCACATTGTACAGAGCAATGCACACAGGGTTCACCAGCTATGATTAGGTTTCATGTATATTTCTGTAGAGTTTCGGGGAGGGGAGGAGAGGGAAGCTAGGAGGAAGCAGTATTTGATCCATATTGCTCTCTGGCAAACTTCTCAGAAACACCAAGGAAATAGTGTTAACCCAACTCCAAAACAGAAACTCTGGTCAACTGAGAGGAAACACAAGGATGCTTGAAGAACCTCCTGGGTCAGGTAGGTGAAAACATGTGCGTGGCTTCTAGAGATGAAAATATCCCACTGTTATTTCTGATTTATAAATTAAGTCATTGTCTAAAGAGTTCATTTCAAGGCTTTGGGGATTTGAAATCTGTACCCCTTTTTAAAACAAAAACAAACAAGAGGTGTATCAGGTGATTAAGGTAAACATCACAATTAAGAAGGAGTGCAAAAAGTTTGAAGTCTTTTTTAATTAATCCCTAGTCACTGTTAGGTTTTCCCAATCAACATAGTTAGAACTGGTTTTCATTCTTGAGTGAACAGCACATAGTGTGGAACTGATTTTATTGTCCACATCCCATTGATAGCCTCTCAACCAGAAAAGAAGAAAAATCACTTCTCACTTCATGAAGCACCTTTGAAAATGAAGGGCTGGAACAATATAGTCTCAGTATGTTTCTTGCAAAGACTTTGACAGTATGTGTGTTTGACACCCTTCTTCATTTGCAAAGTTGATGCCACTTATTCATCCAAAGATAATTAAATTGTTCCATAAAATGAATGCTGAAGAGTGTGAATTTGTCAGTGTCACCTGTCCTCCTGGGGGTCATCCTAATTGCGTTGTCCGGGTGATTGTAAGGGCACAGCCTGTAGCAGGGAGAAATCTAAGGTGCACCACCCCATGGCACTCCTGAGGCCAGTAGATCAGAGACACACAGACCATAGTTCTTTCTCTGGATGGTTTCAGCTTGAAGTTTATCAGAATAACACTATTTTTTCTCTTTATCATTCCCTACCAAGCTTGCATAAGTCAGCAGCTATGAGGACACTGACTTGCAGTGTTCTTGAGGCTACGGGCAGGCCTTGTTCAGCAGAGAACAGTGTTTGGCAAATGTTCTCCATATCCTTTCCCAGAGTCCATCTTTAATTAAAGAAATTTGCATAGCACTGTTGGTAGGAGCTTTTTACTTCATTAGGGTCTGCAGCAGATCACTTCCACTGAACTCTGCAGCAGCAGTTGTTCCTGGAAATTGCTGCAGACAAGTTAACCACAAAAATACAGACTTAGTAGAAAATTATAGAAGGAATAGTAACAAATAAATAAATAAATTAGGCTCTTGGTAAAGAATCTTCTTGTGTTGTTGATGTATTTTTTTCTGAGGTGCAGATATTTAACTATTAAAGCATACTTTAGGGCTTTACTGCAAAGTGCATAATGAGCCAACTGTGTTTGCAAGCTGATAAGCTCCATGCAGAGCGCTCTGTTTCCAGCCTACAAAAATGCTTACGCATCTGAGCAACCCAGCTGAAGTCACCAAGGTTTCTTGTATGTCCAGAGCTAAGCAAACATCTAGCCTTAGTTACCTAGGACTCAGCCTGGTAGCAGAAAATTAGCAGATTTAGAAAGTTTTGGAAATACTAAGTGACCATTGTTGGCAATTCATTGTTATTTGGCCCTTCCCATTAAGCAATAATAAAATTTTCAGCTAGGAAGAGATGCATTTATTTGCAGTCCAAAGTGATTCCTAAGAATGTCTTTGTTAATGCAAAAATTAAGGGCAATTAATTGCAAACAGTGCAGGAAAGAAAACATCAAAACAATATTCTCAGAGCATTCTTTCACCCTGAACTTCAAACTTGTCAAGCAAGAATTATTTTTATGAGCAATTCACAGTGGAAAACTGTAAACTGGAGATTTCAGGCACATAGACAGACTGAATAAATCATGGCTTTGTTCTTTATTCCCCAGAAGGGCAAGCAGTGCTCTGTTAAAACACACCGGTTAGCAGCTGTCAACCAAGCTTTTCTGGCAGTTATCCCGACCACAGGTGAAGAATGACACAGGCCCCAAAAGGTGCAGAAGCCACAAGTTTTTTATAAATCACATACCAAAACATAGCATCAGGTAAATGGATAGAGGGTGCCTCACACACCTGTATCAGTTGGGGAACCCTAAATAAGAAGGAAGTCAGGCCTAATAAGTTGGGCCTCTTGATTTCACACCTCCATCATTTTATAGGATTCAAGGTTCCCTCCTGCAGCCTGCTGCCACACCTTACGCCTGTGAGAATCAGCCTTTAACCCTTCTCCATGTCAGGTTTGGCCCACTTTTAGGAGAAATAACCTAAATCTCCACATTGCTCAACTCTAACCTACCTAGCTAACTTGCTGTTAAACCACTCCGACTCCCTGTCAGCCAGACAAATTTGCTATCCTGGGAGCAAATCCTCAGCAGTGTGGACATGAGTGACTTACTCAAATCAGAAATCAGAACCATTCTCTTCTTTCCTTGCTAGCACTATGGAGATAGCTATGCTTCCTTTAAACTGTGGCAAATTTAGATGCCACTCCTGTCTAGGATCTCTGTCCCAACAGCTCATGCTATGAAGAAGGCCTCCATCCAAGCAGACATAAGCAGTAAATTCTGCTCTTTTACCCAGAAGCTTCTTTTTTTTTCTGGCCCTAAAAATGCTGGAGACAAAATAAATCTGTAATTTCCACTGAACTTGTACTGAGCGCTGCAAAAATCCTCACCAGGTCACCACCAGGACCAACTTCACAATGTGCAATGCTGAAAAGATTGCTAGCAAGAAAGTGGAAGGGTCCCTAAGCATAAAAAAGAAGCAGGGCTCCAGGGAGGTTTGCTCATGAAGAGATGCTGAAGTGGATGAAACATCAGGCTGGGAGGGACCACACAGTGAAACCGGTCCTCAGTGTCATACCTTGTATTAAAGGCTGTATCATAAAAGGTCTTTTGTGGTCCACGGGCAAAGGTTTTAATTTGGATACTGCTGTCATAAGGAATAAAAGGTTGGAACCATTGTACGCATTTAAATGAATTCTGAAAAAGTTAAATGAATTCTGAAAAAGAACTGAAGAAATCGGTTAATTAATTGGTTTGATAGTTTGACAAGGAGTGGCAACCACTCTGGATTCTTCTCAATTCCCTATCCATGGATCTCTTGATGCTGTTTTCCACTCCCAGTAGCTGCCGCACACCAAGGCCCGGCCACACCGGGGGTCCTGGGTGAAGCACCTCTCAGTGACAGCTGCAGAGGGACAGTCACTGTCCTCACTGACGCTTCGCCAGGGGAGTTTTAGGTTAGATGTTAGGAAGAACTTCTTTACTGAAAGGGCTGATAGGCACTGGAACAGGCTGCCCAGGGAGGTGGTGGAGTCACCATCCCTGGAGGTCTTTAAAAGACGTTTAGATGTAGAGCTTAGGGATATGGTTTAGTGGGGACTGTTAGTGTTAGGTCAGAGGTTGGACTCGATGATCTTGAGGTCTCTTCCAACCTAGAAATTCTGTGATTCTGTGATTCTGAAAAATTTTTTATTCTTCAACATTTTTACTCAGAAGCCACTGAGGTACGACGACCCCACGGTCAGGAGCTTCCCGCGGCCCCTGACGGCCGGAGCGGCACCGGGCTTTGAGGCCAAATCCCCCAGAAACGGCCAAAGCCTGCCTCCCCCGGCCGAGGGGGCGGCATCCCAGGAGCCCTCCCCGCTCCGGGGCGGCTCCCTGCGGGGCCAGGCCGGGCACAGCCCCCGCCTCGCCCAGCGCCGGGGCCGGCTGCTCCGCCGCCCTGCGGCCCCCAGGCGGCGGCGGCTGCTGCTGGGGGACGCCGAGGAGGAGCCGCCTGCGCGGCCCAGCGGCGGGCGGGCCGGACACGCCGGGCGAGGCTGAGGGAGGCGAGGCGAGGGGAGCACCGCGGGCCGCGGCGGTGACGGGGGAGCGGCGGCCATGGCCACCAAGGTGAGCGGGACCCGGCGGGGGAAGGGGGGGCCGTGAGGGGCGGCGGGCGGGGGGGTGGCGGCCGCGGCCGGGGCCGGGGCGGCGCTGGCCGGGGAGAGGCCTGGGGTAGGCCGCGGGGCTGGCCCCTGGAGGGGCTGCGGTGTTTTGTCGCTGCCCGGGCCGGGGAGGGAGCTGTGGGGGGGCTGCTGAAAGAGCCCTGGGTTTGCGGCGGGGTTTGGGGGTTCGGCCGGGTCCCTGCCCGCACGGACTCGGGTCCCACACAGCGCGCTGCTTGTGCTGGCTCTGGCCGTCTGAGGAGATGGCTGGGAGTGTTTTGGTGAACTTTCAGATGGGCTGAAGCTGGTTCGGGCTCAAAATCACGCAGTTAATTTTAAAAAAGTACTAATACAGGGAAATTCTTGTTTTACACAGGCTCTAAGATATCGTTGCTGTATTTGTTTAGGATATTCTTAGAGTTTTATCCTTGGTAATTTCCACTGATTTGTGGGATGTGAGCGTGAATAACACGTAAACACCTTAACCTACCTACAGCAGGTAGCACCAAAACACCCAGGAATATATATATATATATATAACACACAGCACCCTGAGCAGACACTGTGCTAAAACAGCTCACAGCTCTTTCACCTGGCTCTGAGCTGCTGCATCCTCACGGGCTCACACGAAGCCGTTTTGCCCTGATATTTGAAAGCTTTCGCTTTGCTTTCCACGGAATAAATTTTTGTGGTCGTTACGGCCTCGCAATAAAAGGTGCGTCATTTCTTACTTATGAACCGGGGCTGTATGGAAATCAGGCTTTTTCATTCCACGTTTTGCAAGTTACAGCAATTTACTTGAGCTTGCGTGTTGAAATTGGGAAGTGATAGTCAAGACTTGGTATTTTTTTTATGTTGATACGCTGGTAACTGAGAGCATTGCTGGAGAGAAGCTTGCTTTATTTTCTGCAGGCTTCACCCATGACTTAGATCCCTCTCAGCTGCTGTGGGTTTTGCTTTGCTGAATTTATTGGAATGTCAGCTATAATAAAGGATACATTTTTGCAGTAGTGTAAGGGGGTGACTGGCTCAATGAATAGCCTTTAGAAACTCTGCCAAGTAACAAGTTACCATTTCACTTGGAAATTAAGTTTTGCTTTTTAAATTGTAAACAAACTTGCCACCTTCTACTTGCTCTCCTTCCAAAATATCTGTGGAATTTAAAAGAAAAAGCTTATTGGAACCGCACAAGGAAATGTTAACAAAATTAAATTGTAACTAGTCACCTGGAGTCTGAGTTTCTGAAACTTTTACCAGCATTAAAAACTATATTAGCTTGTAGGGATAACCAACAACCAGACTGCAGAGGCTATTAGTGCTTCCTGAATTAATTCCTGTTTAAACTAGAATATACCCTCCAAGAAGGAGGGGGAGAATTCAGTCTTAATTTGAACACTTCCCGTGCTGTGAAGTCCAGCCTTTTTTTTTTTTTTTTTTTTTTTAAACCATCAACTCTCTTGCTGTTGACACTGCTTGTTTTGAAGCTAAACCTGCCTAGCTTCCGTTTCCAGTTTTACCCATTTTTATTTATGCCTGCTAGGTTTACAAAGTCTCTTATCAGTGTTGGGGTTTCTGGGGATGGGCAAGGAGAAACTGGGTTTTCTTTCGTAACTTGTTTGTAAACTCCAGCTAGTTTTCTTGCCTCTCTCCTTGATAAACCATGTCAGTTGAGTTCCTAGAGCGCTCCAGTCTGATGTACTCTAGGAACTGAAGCACTGATGTGATTTAATCTCCTCATCTCCTGCTCCTTCCCTGTGCAAGGAAGGGTCGTAGGCCCCACGTCCTCTGAAGGCCGTAGAGGTTGTTGCTGCTGTGAGCTGACCCAGCAGTCCCCACAGCTCCTTCTCCTTCCCTGCACTAGTCCCGTGCTCTCTGTGCAGGAGGTGACTCCAGCAAGGTGACTTATCAGGCCTGTCCTCGAGCTGTTATAAGTTGCTAAAACAGCAAAAGATTACCTGAAGGAGAGCAGCGAGACAGTTTCATCCAGTTCCAGCAAGTAAAGTAGCTAAAAGTTTGCTCAGAGCTGATGAAAAGGTTTGGTGGTGTAAGGTATGTGTGGAGCGGGGCAGATTTTCATGGCGAAAGCTGCAAGTATAGCTGGAAAGTAGGAAACAGAGGATCTGAGGCTTCTCGTGGCAGTTACATCAGCTGGAGCCTTACTGTAACTTACTTGGCAGTGGCCTTTCTGATTCCCTAAAGTCTTTCACAAGGTCACATGCTCTAAAAGCTGAAGCATGTTTTTAAAAAAAAAAAAAAAAAGGATTGTTTACGAGATCCTAACTTCCAAAGTTTTACAGTAACGTAACTGAACCTGACTTTAGAGGTAGGCCATTTCATATCCATGTTTAAGAACTGATGCATCAAGTTGCACGTGTTATTTTGGATGCTTCCGTCAGAAATGGAGCTGAGCTTACAAATTCCTTACTTTTAACTGTGTAATTAAAAGGTGAAAAGCTTCAGAGCTTAAAAGCATGTAATGAAGCTGAAAAACTTTTCAAAACTCAGTCACAAAGAAAATGCAATATCGTAAATGTGTTTCTCTGATGTTTGCTTGGAGAAGTTGCGTTCTGAATGCTTCTGTTTTCCTTCTTGCCTTCCCTGGACTTTCCTCTTTCCCAGCAGAGTTAGCAAAGTCCCAACTCATGTCCTTTCTTTTGGTTTTGAGATTCATTGCATAGGGAGAGCTAGAAATCTCAGGAAGCGTTCTGCTGACTTTGAAATAACATGCTCCCTACCTTGGGCTATTTTTAGAGGCATTTGTTTAAAAGTGCAGGCAAGTCCATTTCTTGATAAGGCCCAAGTTTTGCCCTTTGAGAGGCTGGCGTTTCAGGAGCGGGCACAGGTATCAAAGGAAGTTGGTAGGTGAGTGCACTTTGGTGGTCAGGACAGCTCTTCTGGAACCTGTGCCACTAATTAATGTGCAGTAAGAGGTTTAATCTCAAAGCTGGAGATGAAATAGGAGCTGATAACCTCTAATTTCTAGGAGCTGTGCTATCGAAGCAGGTGAAATTACTTCCATAAGATTGCCGTTCCACACGGAGCAATACACCTGTATCCCACCATGATGCTCTTGGCTGTTCAGTGGTCTTCAGGAACTCAGTTTTGTCTGGTTCTGGTTATAGGACTGGGTCCTTTTTCATGGGAAGAAGACTCTTTAGGTGAAAGCTATTAAGCGGGATATTCCGTTCTTATAAGAAGATGTAGCTTAGCTTTTTTTTTAATACATAATATTTTGTTGTTTAAAGCTTTTTGTCCATCTAATGGCCTTGGAATAGACTTTGTGAATGTCATTAACCAGGTATAATTGAATTCAGCATGGTTCTTCTAATTGTCTTGAGTGGAGCTCACTTTACATATGAGAATTTCAGATAGAAATAAATATCAGTATTTTAGACTTCAGTAATAGGAAGGGTTATCTTTAATTTTTCCATTCCTGTACTCATGTGAGGCTCACCAAAAGAAGCCTCACATTTTCATTTGTGCTGTCGTGAAGCTGTCTGTGTGTTTACTTTATGAATCAGGCAGAAACAATTCTTTGTTCTGATTTGCAGCTGGGAAGTGAAATATCCCTCTGCGCCGAGTGCTCCAAACTACCCAAACTTTGTGCTGTGCAAGTCTGCCTTCTGTGTTGTCGTAACTTTGACAGCAGTAAGTCTCTCCTAGGAAACTGTATTTTGGGAAAATGTTGAGTTAATCAATCTTAATGCTATCTGTGAGTTGGAAAGAACTTAAACTGTGCAGATCACTTCATACCCTAGCCAGCATGTTCCACTGCTCAAATTCAGCAAAGTAAGACTTGATCAACCACAACTTCATTCTGTGCATTTACAAGTGTGGGCTGTGACGGAACAAAACTGATTAGGTTAAATAGTCATTTCAGTTTAATGGTCTTACTTACATTAGAAGTTGTGGGTTTTGTTGTTTTTTTCTGCTAAGCTATAATTAAATAGGTATAAAAATATTTCATTTATTTTTTTTAGGGGCAATGAGAGTACGAGAGTGGGTGAAAATGCTTGGTAATGCAAATTTACTTTAAATATCTGACCTGTTGATATAGTGAGGTGTTAGTATGAGGTCAACCACACAAGAACTGACACTGAGACATTTTATTAAGATGCAGTTTTTCTGTTCTTTTGCCTTTGGCTTTCTGATCTTTTAAAAGTTCAGTGATAAGTGGGTTACTTTACATCCCAGCAATTATTAGTGCAAGGCTTCTTGTTTGACAGCCGGCTGTTGGGCTAGGAAGCGGGCGAGTTGATGGGGCTCTGTATGATGCTATGCTTGGGTAATGATTCCTCTGACTCAATTTTTCAAAGTTATTTTAAGCACCTGGGCATTGAGTCATCAGAGGCTCATTACCAGAGGTCGTCACTTTAAAGTATGATTACAGTAGTGAAGGAGGAGGAAATCTGGTATCAGATGCTATCGTGTTTCATGGTTCATCTGGTTTATATGCTCAGTGATTCAGATTTTCATGCTGGTTGAATTTTTCCATGTATCAGTAATGTTTGAGCAGTAAGTCCTTAAAGTTAACTGGGGCTTGGTGATAAAGTTTCTTTGACTCCATTGTTTCAACGTTTTTCTTTGGGAGTTGTCATCTCTTTCAGAACCTTTGTTTTTAAAGTCTTTGAAAATCTGCTTAAATTAGAACATCCGCACATTCTTCTGTCTATGAAAACTTCCTTATTTGATTAGGGTATCTGGCAAATTTCAAAAATCGAAGTTTACAGAGAGGCAAAGGGAACGTATATGGGAATTTTGCTGTTTTAAGGATATCACTTCCCTCCTATAATGTATTTACCCTCAATTGCAACATTGCTGTTGGAAGCAGGCTTGCGAAAGATTTGCAAAAGCAGGTAGCAGAGCCTGTAAAATAGTGGGAGTGATTTGTTTCAGCCAGCACTGCAGTAAGACAGATTAAATAATCCCAGATATCTAAACGTTAAAATGAATAATCATTGCAGTGTTCTGCATTTAAAGCTGCAACTTTTCTATGTCAAAGCACGTTTTGCAGTTAGAAGGTCATTTAACTCCTCAACTTTTCTGAAAGGGGCAAAAATCAAAGCTTGTGCTTTTACCTCCTTTAGATGTATTCCAGCTTTCTCAGCAATTTGTGATGAAAAAGGAGCTTCCCAAGTAACAGAGTTCAAAAAGCAAGGCGTTCTTGTAATAATTCAACAAGCAAAGCTCAAGTGCTCCTGAGGAGAAAGATCTCAGCATCCTGCTCACTGGAAAATTGAATCGGAGCTCTGAGCCTTATTTTTTCCAAAACAGTAAGAGGAAAAGGGCACGAGACACAAATTTTCTTGTAGGGAGTTGCCTTCGTGCAGGCTGCTCCAGCTGTTCGGGGGCCAAGAGGGGACCTTCAGGACTTTGCGTGGTGTGAAGGTCACACGAGCAGTCCTGGGCACTGCTCGTAAGAGGGTGTGTGCTCCTCGCAGGTCAGAGCAGTGCCTCTGTGTGAGCAGAGGTTTTGTTTTGCTAAGTTGGTTAGTGAAACTTGTATTTTCCTCCTGTATTTCAGAGCAGCTCTTCAGAAGGAGGCAAAGGGCAGAGCTTCCCCTGCCAATAAAAGCAGCTGCTTTACCAGAGGGTTTTCCAGTATGCAAAATGCGGCTGGAAGGAGGAGGGGGCCGCAGGGAGATGCTGGGTGCTGCACCTTAAGGCAGGTCCCGGGGGAGTCTGAGCAAAACAGCTGCTGGTGGGGACGGGCAGCGGTGCCTGACCTGGGGTTTCTGCAAGCGGGACTTGCCCGGGTGAAATCATTCAGGCGCCTCTCTTGTAAAACGTGGGACTCGTGTGCAGCCCAGTGATGGGTGTTTTCTCCCGACTTATCTCTGGGTTGCTGACTTCTGCTCTGACTTGCCATCTGTGCCTCCTTGGCGAAGGAACTGTTGTGCTTGTATTTTGTGCCTTCGCGCGGTATCTCTGTTTATACACAGCAGGTTTTGAACTTGCTCTCCTTTTCCCAGCACTTAGACACTGCAGTTCGCAATGTTCAGAGCAAAAATAGCCTGGCCTCTTCGTTCTAGTTAAACTCAAACGAAATGTTTGATTTCCTGGCTGATAGATAAAAATGGCTAATTTTCAAGTTTAAAAAAAAAAAAAAGCTATAAAAATTCTCTTAGGATGTCTGGTTCTCTCCTCTGTATGAGAGTTTTTCCCCTTTGTCACGCAGGCAGGCGATGAGACTATCACATTTGTTGTCTCTGCCGGCTCTGATGCCGCACTGGCATTCCACGAAGAGCCCGCACAATCGACCTTTCTGCAGCGCTGGGGCCATGACTGATGAGGCAATTCATTTTGTCCCAGAGCTTGATCAGAATCGGATCTGAGAATCAAGCTTACGTGTTTTGTCTCTTCTACTGGATTAAACATCATTTTTCTTTTTTCTTTTTTTTTTTTTAGCGACACAATTCTTTTAGCAGTACTGTCATTTCCTCCCTTAACAGCCCTGTATTTGTCTTCTGGAAATGGAACACGAAATGAAGCATCTTTCTCACTGCAGATACCTAGGCCAGATTTCTGGAAGTTTGTGTACAGGAGCGGAATTGTAACTGCTGTATCAACAGCTCTGCCACCTTCTGTCAAGCTTCCAGGTTTTCTATAAACTTGTAAGGGAGGAGCAGTTTAAGCTTTCTTTTCTGACCTTTTTTCATTTCTTTTACCAGTAACCTGTATAGCGACAGACACAGAGTTTCTGGGGTGTCCACTTCAAATCCATTCCTAGATAATGGAAGATGGTGATCTGTAAAAGAGAAACCTCAAAAGGTGTATGCCTTGCTGCAATGTGGCTCTTTCAGTTGTCACTGAAGGACTGTTTTTAGCAATGCTTCTGTCCAGGCACTTTTATTTTTTATGCAGTGGGATAGGACAGTGCTGCTAGCGTGCTGCTGCATGAAGTAGGTGAGCGATGTCCGCTTTCAGCACTGGCTGTTCTCCAGCTGGGCCTGGTGACTGAGCTCTGCGCACGTGAGCTGCTGCTGAAGGTGACAGGTTCGTAACTCCTGGGCTTTTCTGCAGTGTCAACAGAAAAGCCTAAAATAGCTGTAAGCTGGGGGTATGTTAGAACCTGTAAAACCCAATTTGATTTTTTTTTTTTTGCTTTTTTTGCTTCTTGAAGGACTAAGAGATCACACAACATGTAGTGTCTTGATTAATGTTGGTTACTGAATTAGCAGAGAATTTAGCAGAACTTCCGCGCTGAGGATCCGCTTTGCTGCTTTTTTTTTTTTTTTTTTTTTTTTTTTCTCGGATGTCTTCAGCTAGAATATTCCTGAGCACTGGTTTCCCAGTTGGTGTTATCAGTGTCTGGCCTTTTGGAGTTGTAAGGCTGTTCCATTCTGTGATTTACCTGGAAGCCGAGTTGTATTTGGAGTAGCATCATTTTAGCATGCAGGTTGGGTGCTCTGCAAGTTCTTCATTCGCATCTAGGTTGGCCTGTGCAGCTGGCGCATGGAGATGCACGACCTGTAATAGTGTGGTGAGTCTGCAAAGGCTTGGAGTTCATTAGCCTGCCTTGGTGAAACTTTGTGTCTCTCTAATTATTGGGATAATTACAGTTCTATAATCTCCCCTCACAGAGGAAGCACTCTTGTGTGACAACAGGCTGTCTTCATGAGTAGGTCAGGACGTGACAGATTTACTCGTGAATGCTGCAGGCTTCTCCTCAAAACCTTTGCCTCTTCCTAGCTTTGTTCTTCAGGGACGGGATGGCGAGGGTTTAATGCCAACTATTCCATGGTCTTAGGCTAACACCAGGAGTCACCATGGCAGGCTCCTGAAATACACGGTTAAACTTTGGGTCAGCAAACAGCTGCAAGAGACAGGGTAGTGATTGAATCTGGGCAGAGATTGTAATCACCCTTGAGATAAATGTATCCTGCCTAACATCCGTAAAACAAAGCCGTGCTGCACTCACTCCCGTTGAGCGTACTGGTGTAACTGGAATTAATCTTCTCAGATTGGCAGTTGTTTAGTTGGGGACCTGTTACAGATCTGTATTCAGAAAGGAGCAGATGAGGCAGTGTGGGCATGTGGAACAGGGCACTAAATTGGTTTTGAGAAATACCTTCTGACAGAGTTGGAGCTCCTCACTCCTGGTTAAAGTATTGCAATGCATTGTTACTTGATAACTGGCTTGTAACTAATGTTTTAAACTAGTTTGTTGTTGTTTTTTTTTGTCCTTGTGCAAGTGCTTAACCCAATAGAAGGCTCAGATGTGCTGAACAGGAGTACCTAAGTCAGTATTTGAAAACATCTGTAAATCACATGGGTGTGATTCATGTATTTCTGCACTTGCATTTCCTTTGCACCTGTGCTGCCCGGGTGTGTGCAGATCCTGCTGTCTGGTTCCCCAGTGCCCCATCAGTACATCAGTATGGGCACTGCAAAAGGTAACTGAGAGCTCCTTTTAAAGGAATTTTGTGGTTAAAACTTCAAAGTGCACGATGGCTCTTTTGCAAGTACCCCATCCGAATGCTGCTTTTTAAAACTACTGAGCTGCTTGTAGGTGATCCGCCAGCTTGAAAATCCCGAAGCTTGGCCATGAGTGTGCAAATAAAACCCGCTGTGTTTTGCATTGTTGCTGCTCGTGGCAGTGGTTTTCTACCCACCTGTATTGCGAACTGCAGGGAAAGGAGCTGTAATTCCCTTTAGCAGATCTTAAAATCTTCAAGTCTTATATTCCAGCACTTGTTCAGAGATCTTTAGTCTGATACCTTTGAGTCCTTACAGTGCCTCAGTAGCTTGTAGCCCCAGATGCTTGGGCTGAGCAGTGGGATCCCCGAGGTGTAGGAATCCACCTGAGCTCTCAGCAGGAGCGCTGCCTGTCGTGCTGGCCAGCAGCCTGGTCATGTTGGCGCCAGGTGTGCCGATGTTTGCTCATGGGTAAACAGCTATAAAGAAGTCCAGGGTCTGTACATCAAGAGCGAGGTATGTAACCAGAAGCAAGCAGGACTCATTTAACTGAATGCCAGTCTTCCTCTCTCTCTGAGAGCTGCTGGGAGTATTTGGAGGGGCTTCTTGGGTCCCTCGCCCTCCTGGCCTTCCAAGCTCAGCCATGGGATCCCTAAATTTTGGCTCTGCCAAAGCTGCCTGTACTTCAGCTTGGTCCTTTCACAGAGCTAGTGCTCACTGCAAGGAGTTAAGTGCCTTATTTTTCTCATTGGGAAATGCCCTTGGATGTAAATAACCAGTTTTCCTCGGAAAGAACCCGTGCCAAGAGCCACGAGGAGCTTCCAGGGGTTATCAGCTGTGGGTGTGCCTGGGGAGATTCATAGCAAGCAAAGAGCCTTCTTTAGGAGCTCCGTCTTCCTCAAGTCTGAAGAGCCAGTCTGTCCTCACACAAGGAAGGCATGAGTTGCTGAAGAAGGTTAATAAGCCGTTGTCCTTATGACTAAAGAAAATGTTTTTCAAGTCTTTCTAGCACTTGCAATCTTGCCTAGTCATTTGTTTCTCACAGAAGAACATCAAGAAGTAGCTGTAAGGTATGCATATCGAGCCTTTATTCTAATTTTAAAGAGTTGTTGGTTTAAGCCAGGTGCATTTTGGGGGGAATCAAGTATTTCAGTACTGTCCCTTACCTCATAAACGCTTCAAACTTTGCACCTTGTACCTTTTGGAACCTCTTTATGCTCTGTTAACCTTTCCCTTGGATTACGAGGCAGGTCTTTTAATCCAGTGCCATTATTTAATTACGTATCTGCCTGAAGTCCTGGAGGCACGTGCAGCTTCTGAGGGCGAAGCAGAGTTCCCTGCCCTCTCCTCTGTCTGCAAGCATGTTTTATTAGCAGGATGAAATGATGCAAGTCCTAGTTTCTTTGCTTTTTATCTGTGTTTAATTTGCTCCTAATGTGATTATAGTCAGCGTTGTTACCTCCAAATGACTAGCTGCGGGCTACTGGACTATTTCAGAGTTGAAAAATTGCTCAGAAGAAAGCGAGCCAGCAGGCCGAGAGAACACTTTTCAGTCTGGATTTGCAGAGTAATGGGAGGATCCTGCAGCTGCTGAGGGGACTTAGGGTAACGATAGCAGAAGGCTGTGATCCCTGCTGCTCCAGAAGTGGAGCTCTTCGCTAAACGATGTTTCACTTTTTGGATGAGTTTGTTTTAATTCTGATGTTGTTGAAAGCAAAAAGCCAATTGTGTGAGTAAAGAATTGTAGTGCTCAAGGGAGCTTTTTATTGAACAAGTGAATTTTAGCTTTTAGTTGCTCTTTAAGAAAATTATAGTATGAAACAAATTTGAAGTTTAGTAGGTAGTTTAGTTTCTTCAGCCTGGGTAGGTAGTGAGCACACCTACAAGAACAGCGATGCCTCACATTACACAAGCAATACACATTTTCTCAGTCTCTGTATTAGTTTACATGTTAAAATGATCCTAATCTTTTATTTTCTCTCCTGTAGCCAAGACAGAGAGTAGCTACCTTTCCAGGCTGAGAGGCATAAGCACTTTCAGAGCCATTTGAGGTTTCTGTTTAGGCTGTCCAAATATGCACTTAATCCAGCAGTCTGATACAATTGTGATGGATGGACCAACATGAAGAGGCAATTTTGTTAAATCATGGTGCCAGGTGTTGCAGTTGCTGCAATAACAAACATCTCAGTCCTGGAGTACTCAGGGGCTTTTGGGTGAGCCTGGGTTTTAGGGAAAGAAAAGGGGGGAGAAGGTTAAATATAGCTAAAAGCCACTGTTGGAAATACACTGAGGTGGGAAAAAAGGGATGTTTCCTACTTCATGTTCCTAAAGCATTTTTCTTCTTGTTCCTGAGCTCTTTGGACACTAGTTGTTTTAATTCTTCACCTGCTGAACCTCATTAGGTTCACGTGGTCCCACTTCGCAAGCTTGTCCAGGTCCCTTTGGATGGCATCCCTTCCTTCTGGTGTACTGACTGCACCCCTCAGCTTGGTGTCGTCTGCAGGCTTGCTGAGGGTGCACGATCCCACTGTATGTCACTGCTGAAGGCATCAAACAGCACCAGTCCCAAGATGGACCACTGAGGGACACTACTCATCACCAGCCTCCACCTGGACATGAAACTTTTTTTTTTTTTTCTAGAAACAGCATTGATGGGAAAAGCAATTCTGAAAATATACCTTTTAGTTTCAGCTGGTTTGGGATTTTTAAAGAGTTTTGCTTAAATTAGTAATAAAACTAATCTGCCACTTGCCAACATATTTATTAAAAAGGCTTTCTGTATGCTAATATCTAGTTAAGCTTTATCTCTGATCTCGATTCTTAAATCTAAGATTAATATTAATCTTTCTGTGCGACTGAATAAATGAGTTACTGCTTACAGCTGCTGAATCAGGAGTAGTCCTCGTCTTTTTGCGAGTTTGGTGCGAGAAATTCTAGAGAACGATGAGAGATGAAGAAGCATAGGAAAGAGAAGGAGCCAGTTTATTGGATCTTCTGTGCTTCAAGTCTGCCCACTATCATGGTTATTTAAAATTTAAGGAGTTTAGCTGAGAAGAGTCCTAGCTCAAAAAAAAAAGTCAATGCTTTTTTGAAGACATTTTGCTGGGCTTCCCAATTCATGATTTCTGCTTCTCTAGTGGGTTGCAGATTTCTTTGAAAAGATATATCTGCCCCAGTTTCTTCATAGAAACGAAATAGGGGATTTTTCTATGAATCTGGGAACTGCTGCTACTATCAGCATAGAAAATAGGACACAACACTGGAGGGGAAGCATGAAACTGAAATCTATTGCTCCCATTGCTACTGTGAGGCTGCAGTTGCCTTTAAGACAAGTGGCACCCAGCAGGCTGAACTTGTGAATCCCTGTCCCTTGAGAAGTGCAATACCGAATGGCTGAAGCTCCGAACCATGTGCTATCTGCTAAAAGGAAGGTATGCGTTTATTAGAGGAATTTCATGCTTTGAACCTTTTATGGATATTTTCATTGCACTGTGTGCTGCTGCCAGCTATCCTAGAGAAGATGGCATCTTGTGGTGTAAGTTTCTTAAACATTAACACGTGGCTGAAAACCATGACTGGCATAACAAGATCTCCTCCTAATAGAATGAAATCCTATCCGTGGGGGAACTGTTTTCAAAGATTAGCTCAAATTTTGGGTGGGTATCACTGATGTGCTCCAGTTTTGATGCTGTTCTCAAATTTATGCTGCTGGTGGACTGTGCCTGTGCACATCAGGATTGTCAGACCTGGGGGTAAGCTGCTCTTCTGCCTGAGCTTATGTCTCCCTGCTGATGCACCTTAGAAAAGGCAGAAAGCTTCCTCTTAGGAGAAATAGGAGCAACTGTTCCCACTCCTCCTCCGAGGTGCTGGTCCACTGGGATGCCTGTGGAGACCTCAAACTCACATAGCGCAGTGATAACGCGATCCTTTGTTAGAATTTCATCTTAATGTATCTTGCAGCCAAATTCCCCCCATAACTGATGTTAAGCATCCTGACAGGCTGCCAGCTGCAGTTTCCTAGCCTTATGTCTGTTTGCAGAAATCAGTTGGCAAGTGGTCGTGGTTATTTTTTTCCTCTTGGAAAGCAAGGGGGTGGGAGGAGCAGAAGGTGTGCAAGTCCGACAGATGTAAATAATGGATACAACTCCAAATGTGCAGAGGAACAGCGCTTTGACTAGGCCAGGTACTGCTTTTCAATAGGAAGAAGCTTTGTAGTTTAGACACTATTAGTGCTAATAATGCTTAGACACTGTTACTGTAACTTTAAAAAGCTGGCAATAATTTAATAATTTAACAAAAAGTTATGATTGTACATTAGTGGTCCTTCTGTATTATTTGGGATTGTCTTTGCTGTTTCAGCAGTTCCCATTTTATCGGTGTTCAAAATGTCTCTAAGCAATATCCAATTTATATATTGCAGTACCCAGGAGCTAAAATCTTTTTCTGGTTAAATGCTTTCTTCTCCCCATATACTTGTGCTATTTTGCAATAACCCCACTCTAAGCTACAAATACCGCTTGGATGCAATATCTGCGGCTAGTAAGTAGGAAATGGGTTATTGCCAAACCACACCATTTTCCTCTTTCATGTTTTGGAACTGATTGTCAAAAAATCAGATAGGTGTGGGGCTGCTGCCTCAGTGCAAGGAAATGCCAGAGGAAGGGCTTTTTCCACTGCTAACAATGCACTTGTTAGATGGAGCGAGTCACTTATAAACTCAACCCATTATAATTTTTATAAAAATTATATATAATATAGTCCAGTTTTGTATGGCTATGAATCCTTTCTTCAATTTGTCAAAATGCAGGAAGGCAAAAACTGAGTTTGTACTTTCTTCCCTTTTGCTATTTCTCTTTTAACAACTTCTGAAATTGGAATCTGGAGCAGGTGAATTGGTAGATGTGGCACAAGGGTTTTTATTAAATTCTATGCCTCTCTCTTGGTCTTTCCTTCCATGTGTGCTGAATACTTCCAGATTTCTCTGAATAACTTAATCTCCTTGGAGAATGAAATATTTGCACCTGATGTCTAAGTTGTTAGACACAAATATTCAAGATTTTCAGTCTGGTCAGTACTGTAGGTTGTTGAGCCACTTCTCCTGAAGACTAAAAATCTGGGCATGTCCTGGTGAACTCCTCTTTCTGTCAACGAAGCCTCAACTTGCTACTGTCTTGTACTGCTTGAGGGATGTGAAGAAGGCTGCTTGCCCCGCAGGCCAGATGCCTGAGCTGTGTTCAGGTTGTATAATGGGGTACATATGGGTAACCTGCTGCAAAAATGACATGTTCAACACCTTTACAACTTAATGCTGAGGAGAGAGGGCTGGTGAATGGTGCTTCTTACAGCCCTACCTAAATTGTTCCTGCAGTTCAGAAAGCGTGTTTCTTATCTTCAATGTTACTGCTTTGAGGAGTGAGATGGGCTGCTCGTCCATCTGCAGGGAGGCCTGATTTTCTGCTGGGAGGAAAGCAGTGCTGTGATCCAGAGCAGTTTTCTCCTGTTCATCGTGGTTTTGCATGGCATAATCCGAAAGTGCTGAAAGCCTCCTTTCCAAAGGAAGAAGGATAATGATAGGAAGCACTAAATGTGCTTAGGACACACAATTTTCTGAAATGTTGTGCTTCTCTAGTAGAAAGGACCAAGTGCTTGACTTGTGCGCGTCGCTCCTGATTTGCTTTGTCAGCTGAGCTACAGGATGTGCATTTTCCTCTTTTGTTTTTATTTACGCTGAAGTGAAGTATCTTGACCAGACAGAAATATTTCCCCATGATACTTATGAAATTAAGATGTGGGGAAAGGAAGCTGTGTTTTTTCTGGTTTTATGTCAGAAGGGATGCCTGGAGGGGGATCGTAACAACCTCCAGTTTTGAGGCTTGATGAATCTCTGTCTTCTGGTATCTTTTTTTTTTTTTCTTTTTTTCTTTTTTTCCTATTATATAGTTTGCTTTTAACAGGAAATACTGATTTTACTGTGATATTTATGGCAAAAACGATTTGTTTCACTTTTTTCTTCCCCGACCTCCAAGTGCAAGAAGGCCCTCGTTGCTGTGAGCAGTGTCTGACGTTGTCAGTAATGCTGTCATAAACTTGGTGGTGGTGGTGTTTCTTCTGGCTTATTTCCTGCTGGTAAAATAAATTCATAAATCCAGCTTGTGTAGGAGCTGAGGTAACTAAACCTCATGGTGATGGAGGTGAGGGCATGGTCTTGCTTCTTCCCAGATGTGCTAGGGAAACGGATGTCTTTCCTGAAATAAGCTTTCTGCTGCTTGTAATCCTGTATGAGCTGGTGGGGAGGGGGGTTCTTTCCTTGAGGTCTGTTCTGTGGATTTGGGGCCTGCAAAACCATGATTGTGCTACCAGTTTTAGAGGCCTTGGTATACACCCACAAATCTTTGTAACTTTGTTTTTAGAAATGACTTACCTCCTAAACTTCAAGCTACTAAAGACTTTTTCTTGTTACTGGGTTTCTAGCTTGTTACTTTAGTTGCACAAGTAAAGCTGTTTGTTAGCAGCGTCTGGTAACACCCATACTTTTCCTGCTTGGCCTTCCTGACCAGTCCTCTAGCTTTCTGGTTGCTGCTCTGTGATATGCAGCATTGGCAGCAATGGCATAAAATAAGTATTGATCACTTCTGGCACACCTGGTTGGCCTGACAACTTGAGATATAAATTATAAGGTTTCTATTTATAAGTTCTGTTAGTGTGATGAGTTTTATTTCCAGGAAAGACAAGCATAGATAAACTTTAAACCTGACCAAACAAGACAGCAAGAAACCCTTAATCTAATATGAATCTTCCTTTAAGATTCTAGAGTGAACTATGTGTGATTTTTATCAGATACTCTCTGTGTCAATTTGAAGAGTTTGTAAGAAAATAGTCACTTTTAATTCCCGAGAGCCTTCTCTACTTTAGATTGGAAGGTAATGTAATAGAAGACAATGAAACGATAATTGGGAATATAACCTTACCCCATGCCACAACTCTGTATATAAAGCAGCTCTGTCCTTTAAACAGAAACATTGACAATGTTGTCTAATAACATTTTTTTAATGTTGTGCAATTGCAGTCAGTACACAGTAAAGACTTTTGTGTCTAAATACTTGAAAATTAAGTTGTTCTTTCTGTTTGTGTTTCTCCCCCCTGCCTGTGCCAGTATGTAACAGGCCCGCTCTGTTTGTGCATTTCGTAGAATCACAGTTCCTCCTGATTACTGAGAATCTCAAAACATCACTGTGCGTATTACTATTTGTGTGCAGCAGTGACTACTCACATGTGCAATCACTTCTGATTTCCTCTGTCCGAATTGCTTGCTCCATGAAACAGTCCCCTTTACCCAAATTGGAGTTGGAATGTGTCTCATAGGATAAAATATTAATTGGATTGTTTGCTAGTTAGATGCCTTTCCTTCTTCCCCTTGGAAAAAGCTGTACAGACAATTTTGGACAGGGCAGAGAACAGCAAGCTTGATATTGTGAATCTTCCAGGAAAAAAGTGGTCATCTGTAAGAGCAGTGCAGGAGATTTTTGTCTCATAAAGTTTGCTTTAGTGTTCAGTTTGGAGTTCTAATTTTGGAGATAATAGCTTCCACCGTGCTGAATTGCTCTTCATACATCCAGCCTCTCCCCACCTATATAACAATGCTATTTAACAAGGAGTCTTCTGTGCAATCATCTAAATAACATGGAAGGCTCACTGGTGTGTTCTTTTCACTTACAGGCTCGTGTTATGTATGATTTTGCTGCTGAGCCTGGAAACAACGAGCTGACCGTCAGTGAAGGGGAGATCATCATTATTACCAACCCGGTAAGAAAAATGACATGGAGACAGGGCTTCCGTGCACTGTCCTGACCTAATTCAGCAGGTGAAGGAAAAGCTGTGCTAGGTGACTCTGTGAATCCCTGACCACCTTCCACTGAAGAAGTAGCACACAAACTAAAACCAAAGAATTTTCTAACAGTGTTGTGGAAACAAATGCAATGAGCAGGATTCTGGATGTCAGGGGCCCTCTCAGCCTGTGCCTACATGCTTTGGAATTCTTTGCTCAGCTTTTTTATTCTGTTAAACAGATCTGAGTGCCAAGGCAGAAAGAGCTAATGATAGTGATACCCTTTACATCTGAGTGTTGTCTTTTTTTTTTTTTTTTTGTGCCTAGTGTTCCACATTTTGTGTTTATGTAGTCTTTCACATTTGCCACTTGAATTTAAATAATTCTGACATGCCAGCTCCCTTCAAGTCTTTGCATTTTTTAATTAATGACTTCAGTATTCCAAGTTTCTTTAAAGAACTTGTCACAAAATTTCTAAATACATGTTTCTAAATCTGTGCATTCTTCCATAATCAAAGCAATGTGCACAAGGTACAGGGAAGGAGTGGGGAAAATATTAAGGTAATGCTATCAAGGAAAATTTCAATTATTCTTAAAGTATGTTTGAGCAGTGCTCTTTGATTTATTAATGACAGCATGCTTTTATTCTCCTATATATTTCTTACAATTGAACAACAGAAGTGTTAGTTGAATCTTCTGAATCTTTAGTGATATGGCTCAATGAATAGGCTTTCTTTTTGAAACAAACAAAACCCCCTCATCTGGATGCCAGATTTTGTTTATCTGGTTGCATAGGAAATGTACAGATGAAACAAATTTTTGAAAGAGCATAATCATGTATTACCCTGATACTTTTAATTCCACTGACTTTAAATATTTGAAGCAGATATTTAATGGAATCAGCACCCTCTTGAGTAGGATGCTGTACTGTAGCAGAGGTAACTTTAAATAATTCAGGAGTTTTATGTCATTTCACAATAAACAGTTTACAGCTTTTAAATTAGCTTTTCCTGAAAAAGCTGTTTGTGTGATAAGACAATATGCCTAAAACCAAGTAAAAAATTACTTCATGCTGTCCGTGATTGAACTGCATCATAAATTGCCACAAAGGTTCTAGAACTTTTTTGATAGTCTTTTTTGATAGTCTTTTTTGATATAATAAGTTCATAGAGAGCAATGGAATAAGTCATGAAAATCCATTGTTGGAATGCTAATAAGTGCAGTGGTACAAATGTGACTTCTGGCGTAAGATGTCATTACTCCTATAGATTAACCAAACTAGTTGAATTTTTAATCTGAGATATCTAGTTCTTTGTGTTCATAAGTGTAATCTATTAGGTATATAAGAAAAAGCAATTGAAAGTTTGTTATTTCAATAACTGATTGATCTTTACTATTTAAACTCATAAATACATAGGCAGACTTCTCTTTGTTATGTGCAGAATTAGAGAACTTCTAAGTAAAAAAAAAAAAAAGAAAATTGTGCATAAACAAATATATCAGTTAAAAAGCAAATTAAGAACCTGAAATTCAGTAATTGCTGTCTAGCATATGTGGTTCCAATTCTCAGCTTGACATGTAACTTGAATTAGCTTGACATGTAACTGTTCGAGAAACAGCTGGATTTTATTTTATTTTTAATCAGAACTGGCTTATTCCAGATAACGTCTTGGAATTGACTTTGTTTAACTGCAAAGTTCTGCAAAGGCTTTCTAGTGTGTGTAGAATGTGTTTTAAAATAAAAAAGTCAGTAACAGGTTGCAGCACTGAGGTATGAACTGTTAGCTTTTTCCAAATTGATGGTCTGAGACCTGCCTCTGTGGCATGCGTCTCTGAACTTTGAGATTATCCTTAATGTTCTTGTGTTACAGCTGTCTCTCATCACACACCTTCCATGGGTGAAGTCCAGATTATAGAAATGTTACCAGTAGCTTAATTCCCCAAGTCTCCTTTCTTTCTAATCTGTTATTGAATAAAATGAATGCTTTGGTAACAGCATTCTGATGGCTGTGCACAGAATTGGCTGTGCATAATGCAAAAATGATTGAGTGCTCAAAATTAAACCTTTTTCCATCGTGTTCGTTAAACCTGAAGTCCTCATTGCCATGTGAAACAAGCACTGCCTGTGTTCTGTTTAAATGAGTATCTGCTTATACAGTAGATTTAAGCGAGCTTGTTCATGGTCATATAGTCAGACCTGTCTACTGAATGTTGCATTCTGCATTTGATAGCAAGCCAGTGCTCCTTTCTGAGTTTAAAGCATGCCGTGGGATCCATCTAGCAAAAGTATTTCCGTATTATTATTTTTTTTAGGATGTTGGTGGAGGCTGGTTAGAAGGAAAAAACAGCCAAGGAGAGAGAGGACTTGTTCCAACAGATTATGTTGAGGTAAGTGACTGCATCGCTATGCACTAAGCAGAACTACTGAAGAAGCAATCCTTTGGTTTGCTGATCAGACTCTCAATGCTCAAATGTGAAATGTCCAGTGTTAAAGCTCAGAACATATAATATCATTGAAGCAGCTGTAGCTGACTTCAAAGATCAGTGCAAATGTGTCATCTAAAGCTACTGTGCTTCTTCGTGGTTTCCCAAGAAATGCAACAGGAGGTTAACCACAGCGAATATCAGTGATACACGGAACATGAGCGATGTTGAGTTTGCTTCTGGTTTTGTGCCCCATGATTTTGTTTTCCTGTCTGAAGACGCAGATGTAGAAGTGCAATGAGTAATACAAATTACACTGCTGTTGCTGTGGATGACTTGCCACATGCTCATAAATCTCTAGAATGGAAATGCATTTCTGGGGCTCAGGATATGGGACCCCAAATCCAGGGATTGAGTTCCCAGTCTCCAAGCAGAAATGTTAGCTACCTTGTTAATCCCTTGTTAATTTATAGATAGGTGTCTACTGCCACAAATATGTTATGCTATGATAATGCAAACCAGTTCTCCTTGTCATGGAAATAAATCCTCTAGATTTTCTTCAGTCAACTTCTTGTAAAAGATACTATTGAGTTTGAATTCAGGGTATATGCTGTCATCTTAACATCTAGTGTTAGAAGGTTCTATGTAATTGGATCAATGGAAGCATAAAAAAATCTCTTGCAACTTTTTCCATTTCAGATTATAACCGACAGTACAAAAGATGGACTTAGTTGTGGTAACTCATTAGCTGACCAAGCCTTTTTTGATTCCCTCTCTTCAAATACAGCTCAGACCAACTCGGCTGCAAAAAGCAGTAATCAGGTACGTCTCCATTTTTTTTGGCAACAGTGGTCATGGCAGGTTCTGTTGACATAACTGCTTGCACTTCTCCATTGTGCTGTACCATATTTGTGAACCCTCATACAAGTACTAATTAAAATAATTGTGTTTTCCTTAGGGAACACTTCTGTTGAATATTAATGGTTTGTATGTCTCTTCAGTTACTGTCGCTGCTAGAAAAAGGAGCATTCTACTACTTTCAAAAATAGAGAGCATTTTATTTTTTTTCCTGTCTGCAACCATTTAAATCCGTGGCTGCCTCAATCTCTGTACCCCAGTTGTGTATAAATCACTCCTGGTAACCTCTGTTAATATGCTTACATTTTTAAGAAACTATGCTTTTCCTTTCTTTTCCTTTTCTGTTTTTTCTTTTTAATTTCTACTATAATTGGGTGTTCTACGCATCATCAGCCAGTGATGTATATACACCTTGTTCAGAATTTGGGTAAGGTTTGTTTCTTTGATTAAAAAAAGATAAAGTAATTTCAGGCATTAATTCTGGTTTGTTGAAGAAGAGGCTGACTGTTTTTGCTGGAAGACTGTTTTCTTTTCCTTTTCTCCCTTTTTCCTTTATTCATGGTGTTCTGTCCAGTGTCAATTTATCAAGCAGCAAGTATTCAGTTTCATGTTACATATCCAAGGGCAGACATCATCTTAACACAGGCTGTTTGTTATGGTCTACATAGTACTGCATGTCTTACACGTAGGAACAGTTAAACATGTCAAAGTCCATAGGTCAATAGGAGAATGAAATCTCTATCAGCAGCATGCAAAGGTCTCAGGTGTTAGAAAGTAAATGCTTTAGTCATTGTAGCAGCTGGGAACACACCTAGTTTGTAGAACACTTAAAAATCAGTTATTAGTTTTCTGAGCTGTAACTTGCACCACAGGACTTTGAGATGAAGTGAGATCTCTTGAAAAGTGTGTGTTGACTGTCATGCAGAAATGCCCCGTGTAACAGTTCACTGACTATATTGCATTTAATTTCTTCTGTGTATTGAGCTAGGCAATGCCAGGAGTAATACAAGTCCTCCCTAACTTTTAAATAAAAGTTTCTAACTGTTCTTCAGTGATCATTTGTAGTTCGCCTTGTTGTGACTGTCAAAAATAAAAGGTGGTAGAGTAGGGGGGAGATCCCAGTGGTACTTGTAAGCGCTCTCTGATGAGATCCTCCGGGCAAAGTCACGGGAGGAAAAGTTAAAGCAAAGATGTCTGTTTTGTGGGAAATAAGGAATTAATGTGTCTGTGTAATTTTGGAAGATGAATTTTTAGAGGAGGGAAATGCTTGAAAATGCAGGGATCATAGGCTTGGTAGTTTACTGACTCTGTAATACAAACAAATTTACTGTTTCTTCATAAGATTTGGAAGGGGGTAACTTCAGGTGAACAGCTCGCCCCATCTCTGTCAGTGCATTATTCTTATTTGTCTGATCCCTCTCCATTATTCTTCAAATGCTTCAAGAGACAGTTTGGAGAACCTGTGTACCATGGTGTATTATAATAAAATTATACTGCTAACAGCAATAGGAGAGAGGGGAGTGTGCATCTGGATGCAGGCAAGGTCATGCAAGATGTGGGGGAAACTAATCAATTCTCTCAAGCTAGTATGTCAGGGGTTTCTGTTTTCCTGCTTTTTCATTACAGAAACCATCATGTTGCATGGTCAGGATTTTGTCATGATTTCAGTTTTCTCAAGTTTTTTATTTTAACTGAGTTCAGTAAATTGCTGTTTGTTTTTTTTCATATATATATACACACACACACACACACACATATATATATATATATATATACATATATATATATATTATATATTATGATATATATATTATAATATATTATAATATATAATAATATAATATAATATATAATATTATAATATATATATTATAATATATATAATATATTATATAATATATATATATATATATATATATGTAGATATAGATACATTCGAAAAGCAGTAGGTCTTGCTTTGAAGGTTTTTCAGCTTCTGACATTCATCCGGTAGCCTGTTCCTGTAGTTTATTGGTAATAAGAATTTAATTTGTATACTGAGCAGTTGGCTTCAGCTTTTGGCTATTATGCCTTTCTCCCAGATTGGAGAGCTCTGTAGTTCGTGGTATTTTCTCCCTGCGGAAGTTCTATGGTTAATTGCCCTCATGATTAAGAAGCTCTATCTGTTTGTTTCTTCATGCAAGAAGTTTCTTCTTCCATGAAAGTCTGCCTTCTGCGATCTTTCTGATCTTGTGACTCATCTGTAAAATGAAGATACTGGAATTTTATGCATTCTTCCTGTGTACATCACATGGCTCAAACCAGAGGTTTAATATTGCTGTTCTGGTATAGAAAAGCCTGATACACTAAAAGATTGCATTGGCTCTTGTCGCATTGCATCAGGAGGTCAGAGTTGTTCATCCACTGTGTCCCAGCTTCTTTTTTAGAGCTGTTGCCTGTAAGAATACAGCCTTCTGCTTTCTGGGTGTAGTTGTTCCTCAATGCATTACTCCACGCTCAGTTGTGTTAACATTTGCATTTTTTAACGTGAGTTTGTTCAGACACTCTGGATTCAACTGTTCAGGCACATCTGGATTCAGATGCACAGTTGCAAGTAATTGACTTATTATTTTCAAGTTGATTTAATGAGTGACTGGGTCAATATACAAAGTGCTTCATCTACAAATGCAATTTGCGTGTTCTGGCTATGGAGAGCACAGAAATATGACAAATTAGTTGCTAATGTAAACAGAATTGATGAAGGAACTGCTACAGTAGTAGAAACTAAAATGTTCATAGGTAACAGTCTTGTGCACTGAATAAGAAATGTCAGCATTCCTAACTGCTGACATTTTGTTACCTGCCACTTTGTAGTAACATGGGATTTCAAGCTTATTACAAGATTATATAAAAGCACTTGTAAATGAACAGGGTATTCTTAGGATTTTTCATACTACTGCTGTATTAAAGTCGCTTTAACATACATCTAATCATATAACATTCACGGCTCCCCGATTTTAGTAAGGCAAAAAGACATCTTAATTCTTGAAATGCCTACCGTTCTTCTAACAGTAAGGAAAAACATGGACTGTTACACAGCCTTTCAGTACCAAACCTTATTAAAAATAGTAGATTTATCTAAGTTACCATGTTAGCTTATTTGGTTCCCTTTTTTAAGAGACCTGCTTTTATCAAGTAGCAATGCTGTATATGATACTGACCCTTAAATCATGGCAGTGTTCCCAAATCTGTTTGGGGGGGGGGAACACTCTAACTTGTTCCCTGTATCTATAGCCATCCCCTTTTGCTTTCCAGGCAAACAACAGACCTTTGGTTTCCCACTATGGCCCCTTTTTCTTTTTGGTGTTTAAAAAAACACAACATGTCTGTCTTTCCTTTTCCAAGATGTGTTGTTGTCATTCAGGGAATTATCTCCTGAGAAATAATTAGTAAGCAATACCTCAATGAGCTCTACTGACTTCTTTTTTTTCCGCTGAGAAATATATAATGTCCACAGTAACATTTTGGTTTTGTGCTGTATCTAGGTTTGCCACAAACGTGAAGTGACAATAGAAATGGAGCAGAGGTACTTCCTGAAGAGAAGGGAAGAATTTGGCACAACTTGGCAGTTTATTCTTCCCCAGTTAATTCCTGGAGTCAGCAATGTCTCAGCAATAAATGTCTTGGTAGAACTTGCAGCTGCTCCTTAGGGGAGTCTCAAGCAGATAAGAGACTCACACCCAGATAGCCAGAAAGAGGTGAATGTTTCCAAGAACTATGTGTAGAAAACACTGGGGGAGATGAAAGCAACCAGAGGAAGCACTAAAGCTATTTATATGCAAACAAGGAAAAAAATTGCTGAGTGTGACTATTTTTACTCCTAGAGAAGAAAAGCAGATATGAGATCTTAATGTTACATTTGCCCATCGTGTTTGTGCTTTCATATCTGAAAAGCCTTTGGATAATATTAGTCAACAAAACATAATCTGAGTAACCCCTAGCTGGCAAGGATGGGGGCTGTTACATGGCTCTCCTACTGTCTTGACCTTGTAGCTCTTCAAAGGAAATAAAGGAATGAAAAGTTCTTCTCTGTCAACCCACTGTTCCTCTGAGTGATAATTCAGGCTTGCTAATTTTTAGTCATTTGAAACAACCAGTGAGTGAGTATATCAGCACTCTGTTTTTTTTTTTTTTGTTAGAATTGCATATATACATTAAAGAAAGTTACCTGTGAACTTTTCTGGTGTTAAAATAACACTGGTAATAATGGCACTGGAATCAATTTAACTTACTGTAATACATCAAACCTGAAATTTCTCGATTCCGGTGAAGAACATGTGGTGTTTTTTTTTCTTTGTGTGCTGGATTGTTTCCGGGGGCTGTAGCAACAACAGATATCCTTTTAGGCACTTTTGTTTAATCTTTCTTATTGCAGTTGTGAGCAAAAGTTGTGAACAAAAACAAGCTTGCCATTTTTAAATGGTGTATATCTGACTAAATTACAGTTATGTTGGCCCAAACTAGTTCTCCTTTTTAAGAAGCTAAGCCTTTTTTGTTCTGAGCAGTAGTCTCACTAATGGTATGTAAACAAACCAGCTATATATGTAAGAGCTGTAGATGTGGCTTCACCGTACTTTTAGATATAAAAGTAATCCTTGCAACTAACCATAAGTTGCGTTTGTAGAGGAGTTTGTTCCCTTTTCTTGACGTTGATTTTCTGATCGCTGCCAAGTCCACTTCTGTATACAGATGACTGTACAGCTCTTTCAGTTCTAGGTAAAACAGGTATTCTGCAAGTTAGCTTTTTTGTGAATTGCTGATTTGTCAGTTAATTCCAGAGTGACCTTGGTGAACCCATGTGTAGTATGTCTTCAGATATGTTGTAGGCTAACCAACAAGGGCCCAGGAGTAGGTACAGGAAGCAATTAATAGGAACTTCTTGTTCATCTTGTCTTATCCACTGTAAGTGAAACCACTTGGGATGGTTTCTCTCACAGTTGAAGAGTATGAAAATATACGGACTGCCTTAAGTGCAGAAAGTCCTTTCCCTTCAGAATACCGTGGGACTTCTTTATGGGCAGGACAAATCAGCAATAGTAAAAACCATCTAGTTTGGTGTGCAGGAGCTGAGGCAACTCCTAAGTTATAAGATGTGTAGGACATACATTGTTGAACATGCATAAGGAGGACACTGAGAAGGCTATTCCCACGGTTGTGCTTCACGTCTTCTCCAATTCTTGCAGCTTAATGCAAGTTGTAGTCATTAATTTGTATACCATGCCTGCCCATGAACTGCCATGAAAAGCACTAGATATTAAGAGTTAAGAAGATAAATATAATTACAGTGTTCTTACTAGGAGTGCATGATTCTGCTGCTGTGGAAATTGGCACGTGTGTTACTGTGTTCCTGGAAGAGCGTTTCTATTCTCTGACATTGCTACGTGCGTGCAGTGAGGTACGAGTATTGTTGTGAGAAATGTCTGACGTACTCATGTTTGGTTGAGTCCGGTCTGTCTTGTTAAACCAGTATGCTAAAATATAACATGTGCAGCTAGGATCACCGTGAAAGTTGCACTTGTAATTTTTGATGGACTTTGCAAACATGCTTCCCTAAATAATAAGCCTTAACTCTATGTAAATGTGCATTTTTGCAAGATTTTAAGTGCACACAGAGGTAACTTTACATTAACCATGTCTTGAAGAGTTTAGTGTAAAAGTTGTCTAAAGAAGTACAAGCAAAACTAGTGGGTTAGAACTGTTGGTAAGCCACAAAAATACCCAGTGTTTTATGCTAGTTTGCTGGTTTTCGTGTTTAGTAACTTCCAGTTCCTGTTACAGATGATGACACTACAACATCCTTCATTGCTATGTGTAGTTTGAAATCAATGCGTTTTTCCCCACGTCTAAGTCACTATATTGTAGTCAGACCTGTATCAGGAATTTGTGACCAACTCTTTTTAGCAAAAATACCAGGCAGCTTATGACTTCCATAAAACACTGGAAACGCTGGTTTGCTTGCTCTGGAATTAAATGTATTTACATACTAAAAAATAACTGTCCAAAATAAGACAATGATTATACCTTCCCAAATTATGGAGCTGTCTTTTTTTGAGTGTCCCAGTGGAATAAAGGCTCAGGCAGCAAGTTGTTAAACTATAGATCACTCTTCATCTTCATCATGCACCCATACCATCAGGCAAAATCTGAATATTCCTGAAATAATCTTCTCACAACTTAGTGTTTGCATGGTCTCTCGTAGACTTGTTTTCATTTCATTTCTTGTTTTGTGAGCTAGCCTTGTTGTGTGTGTGGTATGCTGTTGCTGATTTTTAAATCTCTTCTTGCTCGTTAAATGCTTCTTACTTTTAAGGTGATATCTTTAGCATTTGTAATTGAGAGTGGTAACCTGAAAAGTCTTGGCTAGTCACACTCTTCAACTCTCCTCCTCCAGAAAGCACAACACGGGAAACCCATGTTCTGTTACAAAATAAAATAAAATAAAGCCTTGTTTAATCTTTGTAGCCTGACCTTTGGATGTCTAGAGAGCATCAAGGAGGAACAGGGAGTTTTTCTTCTGTTTCTGGCTTTGCTGTGACTGCTACTTGAAAAACTAAGTGAAATTCTTCATCTGTGTATTGAGAAGCCATTAGGGACTGAAATGAAGTCGAGAGAAGACAAGGATAGGGAGGTGACTTGGTTGGCGTTTACATATTCCTGTGTGGGTAACAAAAACAGAAGCGTGACAGAACCTCCCTGAATAAACATGTATGGGATTTTTAGTGACAAAGGTGAAGTTAAGCAGACTTGAGAGGGGGGGGAAAAAATCGACTTCCTCTAAGCAGTGAGGGTGACAACAGACGTGCTTTTTCCCTTGCCTCACCCGATCACTGAGGTGTGGGGTGGTTTTTGCTGTTTTTTCCTCTCTCAAGTCTCAATGATGTATCCTTCTATAAAGTCCACGCTCTGTCACAAACTTTTTTTTTTTTTTTTGAGTTAAATCAGAAGATAATAGATGGAAATCCACCATGAAGCAGCTTCTAGGTTACTTTGTCAGTGAGTAACTTCACAGGTAAAGAAATGGGATTGGAATTGGGAAATGAACAAAAAATGACCTGCTTTGCTCTTCGTGGTATGGTGGTAACCCAGTTCTTCCACCTGGATGCGAGGAGTGGCCTGTGAGTGGCCCTCGGCTACGTATCACGTGTGAGCAGGCCAAGGCCAGCTCCTTTACAGGGACTGCTTTTTGGGAAAGCGGGGGCTGGAAGTGGAGGTGCTGGGTACTGGTTTGCTCTGGAAGGAAGGAAAGGTGACAGGAGCAGCTGAGGAACAAGTATGTTCTTTGGACAGCATTGCTGCTGCCTTGCCAGCTGTGTCTGGGGGTCCTCTCCTGTGTTCATCAGCAGCAATGTTCCTGTATGTGAGCCCAGAAGGGTGGTTGTCCCTTAGCCAAGCCCATTCCCACTTTTTGTTTTTCCTGGAGGATTTCTTTAAGGACAAAATGCATTTAAATGGTGCACTGGAAAAGAGGTCCTTCCTTCAGGGGTTAAAGAGGTGCCCACAATGCCGGGGTAATGATCTACCAGGAAGTAACCCTGGACGTAAAGCAGCATGGGCATGACAGCCACTTCAGTGTCTGCTGATGTGCTCACTTGCTCCATGGTAAATACAGCTAGTGAGCACAGCTGGGGGGTGGCTGCACAGCAGGCTTCTCAGCCTTCAAGTTCCTTCTTGAAGAAAGTAAGTTGACTTTTTTTAGGGTGACTGTCTGTTTACTCTTTGTATGTACCTATTCAGAGGTGCTGTTATCCAAAGAACTTGAGGTTAATAATGTCTGAATATGCCAAACACTTCGCCTTAGTCATGTGCATGGAGACATCTGTAAAACTGGACGATAGCAAAGATATCACTTCTTGTTTCATTTATGATTCACTTGTTGAAGATACTGACTTTCCATCTCCAAGCTGAGGATTTTCCTGTTGTGGTGGAATTCTTCTTCTCATTCACCTATAATTAGATCTGTAACAACACACTAGACTTCTCCCTGCCATCCCCTAGCCCCCCACCAGTAATGATCTGGTTCTGAAGTGAATTTTAATCCTCACTTGAAGGAGGACTCTTAAAATATTTAGCAATGTGTTGCCTCTATTGTCTTTTCCCCAAACAGCTTTTTTTTTGTTCTAGTTTTTCTCCTAGAGCAGTAGGAGTGAGTCAAGCAAGGCTGTAGTAGTATACCCAAGGGAAAATTGGCTGCCTTTAAGGAGTTTATCCTTGAACTTAATCTGTTTATTTGTTTGATGTTACCTTGAGGAGCAGAGATGTAACATTTCATTTGAAGGTTGATTACTTTCTTAACTGTGCATGATGTGGCATTTTCCTTTTGTGCTTTTGCATTGGAGATTGTTTTATGTACTTGGATGTTAGGTGTGCTCTGTCAACCTCTATTGATTGAATAGTTTCTTGCAATGACTTTTTCTCTTTTCTGTGCTGACTAAAGAAAGATCAAAGCATTATCAATTTCAGTTATGGAAAACTAAAGGTGTGAGAACTTGTAATTTAATCACTTATAAAATACTTGCTGGCTTAATTAATGTTTGTTCAACTGGAGCTAAGCCACAGAAATGGTTTCTCTTACGGAGTTTGTCAGCTGCTGAGATCTGCAAAACTGCTGAATGGAGCAGAGATTACCCCTTTAACAAATGTTGTGTCTTCGCACGGGCCTCCGTGGTGTTGTGGGGGACTTTGAGGTAGCAGGCTTTTGGATTGCTTAACCCTTCTCCACACTTACTGATTTTTGGCTTCCACATAGAAGTGTCCACAGCATGTCTCTGTCTGGGCAAACATTTGACAAAACACGAAAGGAGACCTGTAAATGCTCCTTGGGACATATTGTCTATGTCCACATCCCTAACCCATCTCTCACCCTCTTCCCCTGTGCCTTTGAAAGAACTATGGGCCTGTCAGCTGAAAGAAGCTGAGTGAGAACACCATATTCCACACCTTTTATAGCCTGAGAGTGATGTGACTAGGAGAAAGAGCTTACCCCGAGCTTCCTCAGGCACCTCAGAGGTAAAACTCTGATTCGGATAGTTCTTCCTTATAGGCACAGGTGTAAAACATCTCAAAGAGTTGTTTGAGTAATCTACTTCCCCTTGCTGTATAGCATTTAATGTATATCAGCAACTGTCTGCAAGTTCAGTGATGATCACTTCTGACAGTCATTCTTCAGTGCTGTACTCAGTATTAATATTATTGCCTCCCCCTTGTTTTGCAGCAGATCTTAAGGTTTCACTGCCACCCACTCATGTACCAGATTTCACATCAACCACAGAGAAGAGGAAAACTTTACTCAGCCTCTTGGCAATCATCCCACTTCTGGGCTTTCAGTTGCCAGTGATCAGTACAACATCTATTGCAGAAGTGGATGCAAATGAATATTATGTAAACTATTATTTTCTAGATGCTCTAAGTTAGGAGTGGGAACACTTTTCGATGTGGTTGAGTTCCAGCATGTGTCTTCCTTCAGCAAAGATGATGAACTCTGATGACATGTATTTTTTTTCCCATTATGTAAACTGGTATGAGGTGAGCATCATAGGATGAGCAGGCTGGTACCCTGTAAGCTACCAGCAGCTTGTCTGTCTCTGCTGAGAGTAGGCGTCAGCTATCCAAGAATTAGGTAGGCCTCATAAGAGGCCTCAAGAATTAGGTAGGTTTGTTTCTCTCAAGTCTTCTGAATGGCAATTTCCCCTCATCTTGAAATTTTGGGCTTGATTTCCAGGTCCTGGGGACTCTGAGCCTGAAGAACAGGTGCTGTGCAGTATCAACAATGTAGGTCCAAAGCATTATCAAGCGTTATGGGTTTGGTAGTGTCTTTCAAATCTCAGTGTCAGGAGGCTTTGTTTTAGGGGAAACTAAAGCAAGAGCTCACATTGCTAAGGATTACCTCAAAGAACTATTGAAAACTAATGGATCAGCATAACTACAGCTGTGTCTGATAGAAAAGAGTGTTTGTTTCTCTGAGTGGTGGATGAAGTGTGGTGTTCTTATTATCGAAACAGCTTTGGCATTTGGTAGGATCAAGTAGTATAAAAAGAAAGTCACAGGTGCAGCTGTTTAAGTTGCATGCATGTTTTAATGGATTGAATACCTGGAAAAACTTGTAACGTTTACCTTTCGAGCATTTGTTTGTTGCGCAAACAATTTTTTTGCTCTTGTTGCTTATCAGAGAATGTTTCAAACTTGTGTAACACACCAGTTCTTACTCAGAAATTTGCAGAGAAGTGGACTTATTGGTAAGCTGAAATAAGAGTGGAGAATTTCAATGAAGAAAAATGGAATGTAGAATAGCTGCATCTTTTTTTTTTTTTTTGTAAGAAATAAGCATTCAACACTTCTGCAGGATTTGGGGAGAATAAGTTGGCTTTTAGTGGGAGTCTTATTAAATCTTCTGGCAAATGCTCTAAGCTTTGTGTCAATGTTACAGTTTCACATAAGTTGTTAAAGCAATTAATTTATATTAGGCATCACTTCTTTGATGTGCTGCTTCATGATACAGACAATGCACTGGATTTTGTAGGCTTTGAGATTTCTTTTTTTTTTCCTCCCTTACAAAACACAGTTCCTCCCTCTGCTGAACAAGACAAGCTTTGTAGGCTTTGTTTTCTTTCCTTCCCCTTCTCCTCCTCCTTCCTCCTACACTTTGCGTGGGGGGTTTTGATTTGGTTTGTGGGTTTTTTGTTGTTGGTTGGTTTTGGTTGTGTTTTTTTTTCCTATTTCTGCCACCTAGTCTGCTCCAAACACTTAGTGCACAGACTGTATTTAACTACTTGATGCTTTTTCAAAGTGTAGTGTTAAAATGAGGTTGCAGAGCAGGATGCTAAGCTATTAATTCAGTTTACTGACAGGTAGGCCTGAAAAATTAATGCAGCAGTTAGAGACACATCTGCTGTATGCTTTTTCCCTGAGGTTTCCACCTCCACAGCAACACCAGTAGAAGGGCATGTGATTACCTTCACATGCAGATTATGCAGAGGGAGTAGGTCTACACAGAGATGCTAGACTGTTTCACGATAGGTTTCTGTTTCCTTTCCTCATCTTTGCTGTAAATGAGGTAAGCTCTGACAAGGACACTGGGCGAGTTGCTGGCCATAGCTGACACACCAGTAGTGATGGTGTGGGTCATTCGCTTTTAGTAAAGCTACTAATTTGCTTTTGATAATATAAACATTCAGTTCAATACTAATCCTTGACTTCTGACATTTTGGTTCAAGCGTGCTAATTAGCATGTGAACTCTAAGTACATAAAACCATAGACATTGTACTTCTGGTTTTGGTATAAAATAATTACCATGGGTAAGAGTGCTTCTTCACACTGTTGGCTTCAAAGGCTTACGTTCCCTAAGGAGATGTAACAGATGTAACAATTATTGCCATGTACTAGCATCCCATTGCTGGAGAGCTGATCGGTTCTTCCAGGTGCTAGCTGCATTTAAGAGCTATGTAGCTGGGAACATACGATTTGTCTGCTGCTATTGAACCAAACAAGTGTGAAGTGCTCAATGCAAGCTCACAGCCTTATCAGCAGGAGATCAAAGACTGCAGGGAGAAAGTAAGTGGTCTTTATTCACTTCTTCAGCAGTTCCTTCCTTACCTTTTGTCTTCTGTTTAAACAATATAGGCAAACAATGCCAGTGATCCTTGGTCGAGCTGGAATGTTGGGAAGTCTGGGAACTGGGATAATGGAAACTCTGGTGACGGCTGGGCGACGAAACCTGAAAGTGCAGGTGGCCAGAGGAACAGTGCTTTGAATAACTGGGATACAGCAGCAGCATTTGGTCATCCCCAGGCATATCAAGGACCAGGTGTGCTAATAATACTTTTATTTTTAATAGAGTAGGTGGACAGTAGATGTGGGAACTGCCTCATCTTTCGTAACTATAGAACATTTTTTACTTAAATACAACAATAAAAAATAAATACTTTTCCTGGTAGCAAATTACCAAGTGGATAAACTGAATACTAAAATAATGCTTTTCTTTTAATACTTTTAAAATTAATTTCATTTAAAAAAAATCAGATCCACAATAACAAATGTCTCAAACCTGTATGGAAATCTGGCAAGCCAAAAAGTCTTGTGCACAAATGATCTATTCTCAGGCATGTTGTTCAACTTGCATTAACTGGAACTTAAACGCAATTGAATTTGTACCCTCAGGCCTGTGAAGTAGAAGTCTCCAAGTCCTTGATTTTTGGGAAGTATCTAGAAGTAATCTATCTTTCAGAAGGCTCCTCACTTTTTTTGTAGTAAAGACCTAAATTAGAGGAGAACTCATAACTGGGGAATACTAACCTGGAGTATATGAATGTGTAAGACCAGTGATTTATTATTTTTTTTTAACACACCAGCATCTCTCTTTAATGTCTACCTCCCTCCTCCCCTCCAATGGATTTCTAGTGTAGTGTTTTGCAGGATGTATTTGATGAGGATGATGATAACTGAAGAAGAATCAAAAAATACAAGGTTCAACTAGCTCATCAGTATTATTACATTGTTGATTGTGTATGAATGCTGAGGAGGTTGCTTCTGCTTTTTAAAGAGAAAACATTTAACTTTTTTCTTCCCCTACGTTAGCAGCTGCTGATGACGATGATTGGGATGATGACTGGGATGACCCAAAATCATCTTCACCATCTTATCTTGGTTACAAGGAGACTGAGTCGTCAGAGGCTGGGGGTCCTCAGCGTGCAAACTCTCGTGCAGCTGCTATGAAGTTACCACTTAACAAGTAATGGAAAATGCAGGATGAATGTGTATTTAATGAATTGGAATTCGTAGAGTTGTATAAATGTATTCCTATTAAACCTTATTGAAATATGCAGTGTAGATATTAGTTTGGGGGTTAAAATTGGAGGTAGATTCAGCACTGACTATTTGTGATCAGAAAATGCACATTCATGAAAGCCTGAAAGTACATGACAACCTATTTTTGGAAATGTTACACAGGCAAAAGATGCTTTTACAAGTGCTGAATTTCTGGACCCGCTGTTCTTTAAATTTTTAATTATCTTTAGCACTATATGTGCTTAGTGAAAATGAAAGGTGATGGATGGCGTGTGCATACAGCAAGACTAATCAGGCATGCTGCTACAGAACTATTGAGCAATTAGTGTTGCTAGGAGTGGAAAGATTGTTCTGCTGTCTTGTGAGTATCAGCCCAGGTTGATTCTTAAGCCATAGGAAGCTTGATTTTACTTTTGGATTGGCAAATATAGATAAAATCTTACAGTAGCATGAAGTTTGGTCTGTTATATATTATTTTATGTTGCAACTTAATGTTTGTTTATTCTAAAATTATTGTTACTCTGAGAAGTTACCCTGTGGTAATCTTTAAATGAATGAAAGCAGAACAGAAAACAGTTGTACAGTGATGGTCTCCCCAGGTACATAACTAAAATTAATGACTGGTCATGCAGAGATGGTTGATTTTGTTCATCAGTGGATGTTTTATGCAGTCTTGCAAGAGTACCTCTCCATCATTCTGACATCTTCTTGTTGCAAACTCATTTAGTTTGACCGGCATAAACACGCTTTAAGAGCATTATTTGTCTGTAAAGCAAGCCATACTTCTAGTGTTTCTGCAAGCAAACAGTAGGTAGGCAGTACTTCAAGGGCTAAGTATCTTAATTAAAAAAAGAACCACTGTTTGCTTTCTGTAAAGCTTTTTACAGACTTTAAGGACACTATGGTGGTTTTTATGTGGTTTTATTTCGAATTATTTAACTCATGCTTAGAAGTACTTGTTAAATCTACAATGTGTTGTTCTTTTGGATGATTGAATTCAAGTTGTCTGAAACAGCAAGGTTTGCATGTGTGTGCACGCTTGCAGACTGGGCTGCAATGAACAAAGTGGCAAATGCTGCTTCATGTTCTGGTATTATATTTGCTCTGATGGTCTGCAGAGCACATGTAGCTACTTCTGCCCTTCAAGAAGTGGGCTGCATTCTGTAGATAAAAGCTGGCAGTTGGTAGCTCAAACTGTTCTGCTTTTTCAGGGCAAATAGTTGATAATCCATGGTACAGTTTTCTACTCTTGAGAAATGCTAAGCTTTATTCTTAGTGGTTGGGAATTCTGTACGTGTCAAAAGGGAATGCAGAGTAAACTTCTCACTTTGTTTTCATTAGATTTCCTGGATTTGCAAAACCTGGAATGGAACAGTATCTGTTGGCAAAGCAGCTAGCAAAACCGAAAGAGAAGATTCCCATAATTGTAAGCTCTGTGTGTGTGGCTCTTGTTTGGTGGGTTGATGGTTGGTTTTTTATTATTTTTTATTGGGGGGGGGGAGGGGAGGAGGTTGAAGAGGGATGTGAAGGGAAGTGGTGGTGGTTGCTTTTTGCTTTTTTTGCTTCTGTTTTTTCTTTTAAATCTCCCCACCCTTCCATTCTTCCCCATGCTAATTGTTAGGCTTAGGCTAGTCACATGAACGTGGGTTAGGTGAAATGGGTGCTTAACCCATAACTAGAAATACAACCATCATCATGAAACTACAATATTTAAGCATTTTAATGTCACATAGATAACACTTCAGAGTATCACTGAGAAGTTTCGTCAGGGTCTAGTCCTAACTCATTTCTTCTAAGTGTGCTTATATTTTTTTTTTAAATTCTTCTTAGTTTTTCTTACCTGCATTAATTGTGGTTGTGAAAATAAGCCTTTTTGAGGTGAAGGGTGCAGAACAAATTCATTACACTGTCTATCAGCTTTTTAGATAGTTGTCAATTACAGTAGAACTGCATTCAAAAAGGCTTGCAATATTCAGTCATGATGGCCAGGTCATCTTCTGATCTAATAAACAGACTGTTCTAGATATATGCTATTATAATGAAATGTGACTGAAGTAGCAATTTCTACAATTCACTGTTCCTTAATTATATGGGAAAAATTGTAAAATACAGAGAACATGAACACAACTGTGGTGAATTATCTTTGGCTGCAAGAAACTCTTGTGTTTCCTGATTCTCAGGCTCTCACTGAAATCAATGGAGAGAATTAGGAACTTTATTTTCAAAATACTCTTAATTCATACTGAAAGTATTGTTTTCCTTGTTTGCAGCTGGAACAACATAATATGTTGAATTAAATGCAGTAATATTTGCAATTTCTTGCAGATTGGTGATTATGGCCCAATGTGGGTTTATCCTACCTCTACATTTGACTGTGTCGTGGCAGATCCCAAAAAAGGTTCTAAAATGTATGGTCTCAAGAGCTACATTGAGTATCAGCTGACCTGCACTGTAAGTGTATCTGAAACAGGATCATCTCTCTCAGAGATATGGGTCATTTCTACATATAATACAGCTCGTGTTATTTAGTAGCAGGGTTGTAAGTGATAGTTTTTACAAGTTTTCCACTAGGAAAACTTGTAAATATTGTTTTATTTTCTTGTTTTATTTTCTAGCATTTCAAGTTCTTCTGTATCTATAGACTCAAGGCTGTAAATCAGATTTTATTTATATTCCATATATTTACTGTTCTGGTCACACTTGTTTCATGTCACTCTCTCTTGATGCCTGTCAAAATTCAGAGTTGTCTTTCTTTTACAGAACACTAATCGGTCTGTCAACCACAGATACAAGCACTTTGACTGGTTGTATGAGCGTCTCCTGGTTAAATTTGGATTAGCCATTCCAATTCCATCTCTTCCAGACAAGCAAGTAACAGGTAAATGTTTCCCAGCTGTGGGTTCACAGGAAGAGAAATCAGGAGATAACTTCTGTTCAACGTTCAATTATTTCTTACGATTTGTGTTTTTTTCTGTATTATGTTTAAAGAAGATATTAAAAAAAAATACTTTTGCTAAAAAAACACCGCTACTAAACTTAGGTTTTTTATTTAAATAATTTAATTTTAAATTATTTAAAACTGGGCCACTTATTTAAAAACAAACAGTGGATTTAAAGAAAAATCCTTATTATTACAGAAGAGAATACTTACTAGAGAGAAGCGATAACTGCTTATGTTCTGTATTTGCAGTTTGTCTGAAGGAATGATTTTGAGATTTTTGGTGCTGCTTTTCTTTTTAATTTGATTGCAAAGGTGTGCTGTGTTGTAGCACCTTTAAAACAAATCTCCCTGAGGAAAGGGAGCATCCTCCTACAAATTGTTCTTAGCTTGTAAATAAAATGTTGCAGTTGTTCCTCCTACTGATTGATTTTTACAATTGTTTTAGAAAGCATCTTTCATTTGTACAATGCTGTGCTCCAGTTTCTGCTCAAGCTGGATGGGCATCATTCTCTGAAGCCTATGGAAGTCTGTTCTTAGTTCAAGGAAAGTGGGATTGGACAACTTAAATGATCGTGAATTCAGTCACTGCAATTGAATATGCTAATGCCTGTGCAATTTCAATGGTCTCTAGCTCATCTTTCTACAAGGGGGTGTGGGTTTTTGTGAAGAAACAAATGGGCACCTGTACAGAAGGAAAATGCATTACTTCTGCATGTTTCTACTGGTGTGTTTAGTTGTAGGATTTTTATAAAGCCTTTAGGACAGCCAGCTAAAACCAAACGTACGAAAAAGGGCATGTAGCCAACCATGTAGCTGTGAGCATAAAAAATGCAGCATCTCTGTCGTGTTTGAAGAAAGATAAGCATTGATGCAAATGCTGGGATAAATGCCGAGGAAACTGAAAAGTGAGGAAGTGACTTCCTCTCCTCCCCTTTGTTAGCCTCGTGTTTAGAATTCACCAATATCTTTAGACAAACTTGTGCATGTGGAGTAAAAGGAAGCCAGAAGACCTGGTGGGGTCTGTACATTTCATTGTAATTATCTTAGGACTCAGGAGTTTGGCATCTTAACTAAACTTTGCCTGTGGCTTTCTGTCTTTTGGGGTCTGTGGGAGAGGATAACTTCCCTTATTTCTTTTTGAAATGTTACAGGAAACACTGAAAAATGGTGTTTACCTTTCACACTTTTGAGGAGGGTTCTTTCTAGACTGTCTAGAAATGCCTCTTTCTGTCCACTAGTCTTAGCACTGTGAGATTCCAGCTGTCATAGCTCAGAATCATGACTTTGCTGGCAATTATATGCCTAATGACTAGCACAAAACTTCCAAATATTACTTACAGGAATGCTGCTATTTCAGTATAGTTGAAGGGTGGAATGAGGTACGAGTGTGGGTTATGTAATCTCTCTTACATAGTACTTGATATTTTTTTCTAGTTAATTTGCAGGAAATGTACCTATACTTCATTTTTCACTAATGGTGTTCTTTACTTGCTAGTCATGCCAATTTCCATATTTGCAATTGAAAATAAAACCTCACCCTTGTAGAGCTGCTGCCATAGTAACTATACAGTAGAATTACATTGAAAGTATTGAAAGTACATGCATTCAAGTTTTGTCATCTGTGCTGCTATGGAAATTAGAAGAGTTGGTGTGCTGGAAGGATCTCTCATTCCTTTCAAATACATCTTATTCACTCAGTGCTCTAGAAGTCTGATATGGTGCTTTTCTTTTTTTTATTAGAAGTGATTCTCTTAAGACTCTCCTAAACAATTTGTGTTAAACTAACAGGTTCTTGTAAATGCACAGTGCTGAAGCACTACTGGCTTAAAAAATATTTTTGATTAGTGCTAAAATCTAAATGCCAAAAAATCAGTTACTAAGTATTACATGTATGTACTCTAACCAGTTTATACATATGGTTCATTGAGATTTTTTTTAATTACTTTCAAACATTCATGGTAAATGAACAGGTAATAGATAGAATTATGTTTGTTGGAAGTATCATCTTAAAATCTGTTGTTTAAAATTGGACTGCTTACATACAAAGGCTCTGTTAGCTAGGATATGATGTCTTGGGAAGTGGGTAGTTCCTTTTTCTCTGACTCTTATGAAACTGACACTGACCAAGAATTTTTAAGACTGACAGAAAAATGCCTTCATTCTGAGTTTGTGCCTAGCTTTTCTCTTGAGTCATTTGACTATCTAATTTTTCCATCCACATGTTTATTAATCTTTTTTTTCCAAAAAGCTATTTGAACCGTGGGTAAGGATTATGTCCTTTTAGTGTTTCCTGACTATCTTTAAAAGGAGCAGTTCCCAGACTATAATCAATATACTGCACTCTAAGGTTCTGATTTGTCAGCATAATGTAAGTCAAGAACTTACTTCATGTAAGTTCTTCATCAATTTAATAACTCACTAGATGAATTACAGGATCAGTGTGTATAGATATCTATATATCTATATAGATATGCACTAAATGTGTGTGTTATGTTCACATACATAAAAAAAAAAAAAGACAAGCCGGGGTTGTTCAAGTGGAAACGTAACAATTATTGTTCAATGTGTAACAGGGCGCTTTGAAGAAGAATTTATCAAAATGCGCATGGAGAGACTGCAAGCTTGGATGACAAGGATGTGTCGCCATCCTGTTGTCTCAGAAAGTGAAGTTTTCCAGCAATTTCTCAATTTCCGAGATGAAAAGGTAGGAAAGACTAGGATTGAGGTTCTGCTCCCCCCACCCCCCTCCTTGAAATACGAATTTGGCTCCGTAACTGCCTCGTTCGTCTGCCCCCCTGTGGGCAGTAGTGAAGATCTGTAAACTGCTGGGCTTGGTGTATTTAGCTGACTGATTAAAATCAGGCATAAAGTTACTTGTCTGAAATGCTCTATGCCATTCTAACAGATGTGCTCTTGAAAGTAGCTTTGCTGCCAGTCTTTAAGAACAGTTTGTGTCCTCCAGCAGAAAGGAAACACATATAAGAGATCTTTTGGCTGTTTTCCCTAATGCATCTCTGTCAGACTTACTAATTACTGCAGTCCTCTGACTGGTACTGCTTTGCTAACAGAAGCTGTTTCACAGCGGAACTGGCGTGTCTGATCCTGTATTATACTTAAAAACAAACAAAAAAAAAATCCCAAATGCAGTTGTAGATGGAATCAATGGTAATAGGATTATGCTGCAGTCTTATCTGATAAAAGAAGCCCTTTTGATTTCCTCCCTGCCTCCTCCCTTCATTTCTTTATGGGTTTGTTTTTTTGATTTAGTGTTTTCACCTTCAGTAAATAATAGTTTCCTTGTGATTTGAGCTGCAGCTCCATTAATAATTTAGCTATCTACTGATGAGGAAATAAACAGGAAAATTCCATTCTTTTTTCCACAAAATAATTATACTAAATACACAGACATTCTCCTCAAAAAGTAAATGATCCTTGGAGGTTTTTAAGACCAGACTGGATAAAGCCCTCAGGTCACACCTGATCCTTTTTGAGCTGGAGGTTGAACTACAGACCTCCTGAAGTCAATTCCAAACTTGATTATTCCATTAAGTAAAGGTTTAATAACATAATAATTGCAGTCCTAATGAAGTGCTGTTTGGATGGCCAGTGGAGAGTTGTATAATTGTGCTAGTTAATCAGTGGTTCTTAGCGTCTAACTTACAGAGTGATGTAAAAAGAACAGATGTGATACATCTGGAATATTTTTTTTGTCTGTTCCCATTAAGAACTTAATATGACAATTGCATAATAGTCTCATGATCATCTTGAGTAGGTTCTGAAATCAGCACCATCACATGCACATACTGCTGAAAATAATTGTCCTTAAACTGTATTTCAGTAATATACAAAAAGGGTCTGTTTACCCCCAGAATCTAGAAAACAAAATGCACAAGGAGGGGGGAGGGTAACTCTAAGAAACATTGTCCCTACTGAAACTTCAGTTTAAAATGTTTTCATGTATGGGTGGTCTTTGTCCAAGAGATTTCATTCACTGCTTCAGCACATGTCCTTAAAGTTTGGTGAAAAACAGTGGTCAATTTTTAATTTTTTCATTCCTCAAGGAGTGGAAAACTGGAAAGCGGAAGGCAGAAAAAGATGAAACTGTAGGAGTCATGATCTTTTCTACAATGGAACCAGATGCTCCTGACCTGGACATGGTAGAAATGTAAGCTGTTGGTTTGGGTTTTTTTGTTTGTTTGTTTTAAGCTGTTCGATTGTTTCTGTTGGTTGGTTGGTTTTATTTTTTGTTTTTGTTTTTTTTCATGGGTATTATGTGTTTGTATAGGCAACATATACTGATTTAATATAAAACTAAAATAGTAAGTATGCACACATACATTCTTGTATTTGTAAAGGTGTTTATGAAGGCAGAGCTGCAAAACTTCTTGTGTGAGATCTTCCTATAAACTCTCCAAAAGGTGGAATTCTGTGTGATGTCTCTTTGACTTCAGTGGCTGAATACTGATCTTAAAAATATTTATGCATAACTAGTTGATGAGGGATTACTGACAGATCCCATGGAATTATATTTTGTACTGCTGAGGGGCTATATTTTGTTCTTTAATCCTTCAACTGTGAACAGTTCTGAAGTGTGCTAGACCTGTCAGGTAGCTTAGGATAACAGCAAACCATCATGGAAAGCAGTATTTCTGTGTTTAAGAAACAAACAACAATAAACTACTACTTGAGTAGAATACACGCACACTATTATTCTAACGGCTAAAATGCAGGGAAAGCAATTACAAATGAAAAAATATTGAAATGATCAAACCTCATTTTAAATGGGTTACTACATTTTTGGTATTGTCCTGGAAGTGTAAATGGATATATATTTCTCGTGTGTGTGTGTGTAGCATACCTGCACTGTTTGTGTGTAGTTCTCTGTGGCAGACCTTGGGTTCCACTCTCTATGGAAGACTGGGTTTACTCTGCAGCCTTTATTTCACTCCTTCAGGCTTAATCATTTTTCTTAGAAGATATATGTAGTATACGTGACACACTTTCCTTGCTGTTGTGGAACACAAAAACTTGGAAAATGTTTTGGGTCTGAAATAGTGGATAAACTAGTGGGGCAGAAAGAGAAGTGTTTATAGCAGCAAAACAGTGGCATGCCTTCACATGGAAACAGCCCAGCATATGGACTTTATCCAAGTGGTGCAGTGCCTTTTAAGGTACGTGTAGTAGCTGTGCTGTGGCAGTTGTGTACTCATAAAAAGGACAGATGTTTGTAGGTCACTTCCACTTTATTTCAAACTTTTCTGCTTTTCTCAAGTGATGTGCTTTCATTACCCCCGTGGTATGAAAGCTGAGGAGGTGAACCAGAGGGAGGAGTTTGTGCAGAAGGGTACTTCTAGTGTATACCTATAGGCATACAAGTTAAATCCTTGTAAAACTTCATTCAGCGTGCCAGCTTTTTCTGTTGTTCATACACGGGGCTTGGGTGCCTGACACTGAATTGCACTTTAGGTATCTGAACATAAATGGCTTGAATTCCTCCTGATATACCTGAGAGGGAACACTGATCTGAACACTAGCAAGAAGCCCATCACTTCTCTGATGCTGGCTGAGGCTGCCAGTAAGACAGGCTTCATGTAGTGGCATCACTTTGCTGCTTCTAGGCCTGACCCCATCAGTCTTGTTACTGCTTCTGTGGGAAACCCCCATTGCAAAATGGGCGACTCCACCAGAGCCTGCTGGCAGGTGAGCTGTGCTGGAGAATATGACCAGCTTCTGTGCTGATAAGCAGTCCCTGGATGCTGAGGGCAGGCGAGCTGCCTATGGGGAATGCTTGCCAGAGGGTTCTGGCTCCTGGGCTGGGGCAGGCAGCCCGGGGTGGTGCTGGGGGCCTGGCTGCCTGATTTGCTGGGGGGCCGTGGCACCACAGGCATGCACACCACGTTCCAGAGCCTGGGAACCTCTCAGGGTGCTATTGGAAAACGCACGTAGGAACACATACTAGTACAGGTATTGTCATTTGGCTAGTCTGCTCTGTCACTGATCCTATGCTGTTAACAGTAACAAAGAGGTGGTTGTACACCTTAATCAACATTTTTTTAGTTGGGAAGGAATAGTTAAAAGGGGAGCCTCCAAGTTTAAAGGGTAAGGAGGTCCTGATTCGTGTAATGAAAGAAACTTGAAAAGTCTACATAAATGTATCTTAGCTTAACAGATAACCTCATGGTTTCTTTTACTTCAAAGAAAAGAATATTGTGACTGTAACATGCCAATGTTTCCCAAAGTCAGCCCAAAAATAGGGCTGCTTCTGTAATCACTTAAAGTGATGGCATCTTCTGGAAAAACAAGAATGAAAATAATACAGTGAGAACAGCTTGCTGAATCTTTGAAACTAGTCAGCTTTATAGCGTTGTTGGTATAACATTAAGTATTTTGGAGAAAGCTCTTTCCATCTTGATTTTTTTCCTTTTTTTTTTTTCTTTAGTTCAGGCTCCCTCATTTAATAGTTGTTCTAAACTTGTGGTGTTATGCATGAAAAGAGAAAAGCAGCTCATGCATGAGCTTCAGCAGACAGTTTCATAATAATCTTAAACTCTTTGGCCATTGTTTTTTTTCTGTCACCTTACCTTTCTATTTTCTGTACAGGGGTTTTTGTTGCTGTTGTGCCAGGCTGGGAAAAGGAAGATGCAGTGATCTGTCTACTTAGTTTCCCAGAAGATCACTTAGAGCATCTCACTAGTTCTAAGCAAAGTAGATACAGTAGTGATAGTAGTGAAGACTGCATGTAAATCTTGATGCTGCATTGAGGGCCTTGCTGGAGGTCAGTCAGGTGTCGTTTCTTTCTGTGAAACTGCACAATTTCACTTTGTTCACCTGTGTTATTCCATAGTCTATTTGGGTGTGCAGCTGTGGTGTATTTTTGTGTCTTTCCTCCAATGGTTTGTTCTCTTCCCAAAGAGGATAACTTTGAATAAAACACAAAATATTATTTTTATAGTCTCAAAAGCCATAACTTCCATAACTGGGCAAGCCAACTTGATAACAGTTCCTAGGTGAGAATTCTTCAGTGTTGAATAGTTCTTGAATGAGAAGATGCTATTTACTGAAACAACTTTGGCAGTCTTTTGATCATGATACCATTAAAAGAATGATTTGCTACTGGGGAGACTAGGGTAAGACAAGGGCTTCTTGGAAAGTCCAGGTTGTTTCTGTGCAGGTAACTCATCAGGCAGAGTCACCAGCTGAGGGCAGGAGGTGCAGATGGGGCTATGGGAGTTTGGGCTGGAGCTGCTGGGACTCCGACTCTGGGGGTTTGCAACAAGGGTCACCTTGTTGAGAGAGCGAGAGGCCAAGGAGCTGTCTCGTACAGGCTTTGGTTGAGAGCACTTGTAAGATCTGATGTAGTTTGAATAATTCACATTGAAAATTACAAAACGTGTCTAGTTTTCTTTTGTAAAGTTCATGAAGTATTGCTGTGTATTCAGTGCTACATTAAGTGGAAAAGTTTTGGTAGCTGTATGAAAACAGAGGGGTAAAAAGACACATGCAAATAAAGAATTCTCTTTTGAGCATAACTAATGTTTTTTTCCTCTCTAACACAACTGAAAACAGTAGTATTGTCAATACAATATGTAAGCTTAAGTTTATATTTCCCCAGAAGAACTACTGTAAATTTTATTCCTGTCAACGTGGGGTGCTTCTGCTTGTGTTCAGTGCTTTAGGGATGCATTCCCTTCAAATCAGATTTTGCTGCTCTGTTCTTTGATCCCAATGTGGTGGATGTTTAACTACTAGTGTTATTTGTTTGCTTGCTTTGTTTCATCTCCAAGGTAAGAATCAATAGTAAGAATGACAGTCCAGTTCTACACGTTTATCAGAGGGGGAGAAAAATAGAATGAAAAATGCCTGGAAGTGAAGATGGAAATTCTGTCCTCAGTGAAATGACAGTGATTTCATGGAATGTATTTCTTTGATTTTTAAAGCATAGGTGACACTCCTAAATATTTCAGTATTGCGTTTAAAGTTAGAGTAACGCATCTGTTTAAACTGCTTTCTGTTTTTCCTTTTTTCCAAATACTATAGAGAACAGAAATGTGATGCAGTGGGTAGATTCACCAAAGCAATGGATGATGGAGTTAAAGAGCTGCTGACAGTGGGACAAGAGCACTGGAAGAGGTGTACAGGGCGTAAGTATTCCTTCTGTGTTTTCAGTCTTGTTTCTCTGATGTGGGTTTTTTTTATATATGGAATTTGAAACACAGCTTAAAACTAAAGGAAATCCTAAATTATTATGAGAATCGTATGTCTTTCTTGCTGCTTTCAGTGTCTGAAAGTATAAGTTATGTTTTGGTTTGTCTTTTTTCCCATAATAGAAATATCTGGTCCCTGCCCATAGTTTTAAAAACAGTATAAGTTAAATAATTCTAATCATCCATGTAAAATCCTTGCTGTACCTGTTCTATTATGTCATTCATCTGCATTCTAGTGACATGGGCAAAGTAGATCAGTCTCTTTGATCAAGTCATAAAAGGTTACACTTTATTAACACCTTATTCTTGCATGCCAGGAGGAGTAATCTAAAGATGGAAAGAGTTTAAAAAGCAGGAAAAAAAAAAAGGAAAAACAAAAAAAAATCAAGAAACTTGATTATAACTTATCCTTCAGCCCAATTCTTTTTCTTTTTTTTTTTTTTTCTCTCTCCTATCTTGTCTCTTCCTTTCTGCAGATATTTAGGGTTGCAGAACTTCACACCAAGTCCCTATGACTCTGCCTGGGCTCTAATTTCCTAGTCCACAGCAGTATTCAGTGTTTGTGGCCACCACAAGGCAGCTATTGAAAGGAAGCAGGTACTACAGCTGAGGATCATAATAAACACTTCATGGCAGGCTGTAGTGTCTGGCTACCAAAGACCCATCACATAAATCTCCTCAATGTTTCCCCCCACCCCTTTTTGTTTTGTTGCCTCTCCTTTTTAATTCTCACCATAAAAAAAAATAAAATATATATATACATATATATCCCCAGCCTAGGAGTAAGTACATCTCCTGAGCTATCTCTTTGCTACTACCTGATCTTACATTGCAGTTGAATATCTGGGGCTGACCAGAAAGAACAGGAATGTAGGAGCTCAGTTTCTTCTAGCAGTGATTACGTTAGCACCTGCAGGATACTGTTTTAAATTATTTACACTCTCCACTTGATTAAGATTGGAGAGTGTAAATAATGTAAATAATAATGTCTTCTATACATCACTGACCTTTCTGGTTCTAAGGTCAAAGACAGACTAAGCCTTAAATCTCTTATCTCACAGGACGCACAGCTCTAACACTGTACATCTCTCACTTCACAAGGGAATCACTGAGGGGAAAGCAAAAGGCAGGGGAAGGAAGAGGGTCTCAGGAAAGACTAGAAGAATAGTGTTGCTTTGCAGTCACGGTAGAAATGACCAAAACACCATAGTTAAGGGATGGCTGTGACTTGTGCTTACAGTGGGAATTCAGTATTTTGTTCACTGCTAAAATCTCCTTAAACGTATGGCAGTACTGCTTTCTGTATGGAATGATTCTTCCAATAGCCACAGCTAATAATTAGCTTGCCTAAATACAGTAAGTCAAAAGTGATAGTGTTGGCAGTTTTAATTTTTAATATGTTCTTACGGAACAGAAAAAGGAAGACTTGCAAATCTGGACTTGCAAAACTGAAGAATTTCAGTAGTCTCTTAAAAATTGAATTTCCATATCAGCTCTAGTCACAACTCCTAGTCAGAATTATTTTTGGCACTTCCTGAGCAATACTTAGGTGCATTCCATTTGATAATATTTAAATTGACTGACAATGGGAACTTCTAAAATGCAAGTGAGGAAAAAACAGGATGTTCTTCACTGACGTTATCACTGCAGATTCAGTAATGAGTTAATGGCTGATAACAGAGCTTTAGGAGTCTGAATGGTACTTGTTCCATAAGGAAATATTAGTTTTCATAACTCTAGCTCCTGGCAAAGAATTTGATACGAGATGATCAATAAAATCACACTCTTTTTTTTATGTTAGGGTCCCCCTGAAAACCCGATTATGAGATTCTGGAGCAACTGAAAAATGCTATTTACCCAGACAGCATATCCTGTGAACACAGTTGTCTGACAATAAAAAATTACTCTTTTTTTCTACTGACATAGGTAGTTTATAAAACAAACAAACAAAAAAACTGACAACAAACAAGCTGTTTTAGCTCTTCAGATTGTTTTTTAGGCTTCTTAGGTGGTGGTAGTCAAAATGTTAATAATGAACACATACTCAAATCAGTTTATTGACTTCATTGTGAGGATGCAATTTATGCATGCATTTTTAAAATTCACTTTATAAATCAATTTTATAATTCAGATCCCTGCATCAACTTTTATTCCTTGATAATCTTGGTTTCTATCAAATCCATGATTTGAGGAGAGTTTAGGTATTATGGGTCTGTATGATAATCCCCTCTTTAAAATAGTTAGATTTCTGCTTCATGTCACTGTTGCCCTTTTTTTATAGGGGGTGGGGGAGAAGAAATTCTCACTGCCTAAACTGGAAGGCTGAGCTGGGAGTGCAGTGAGATTTTTACAGCATTCACACACTGTTATTCAACTATTTGTGCCTTTTGAGAATCCAATAGCTTTATTCAGTTTTGGAACTTGTGTAGCAGGAAAGGGGGGGAATGAGAATGCAATTGTAAACACTTCACTAGCACAAATGTACTAACTGTTTTCGACATTAGCTTCTATCAAGTTTTGGAAATGCTACAGACTTAATCTTGTGTGTTTTGCTTCTGTTTCCCTCTTTTCCCATCCCTTTATCCCTTTCAGCACTACCTAAGGAATACCAGAAGATTGGAAAAGCACTGCAGAGCCTGGCGGTGGTCTTCAGCACTAGTGGATACCAAGGTAATTATTACAGCTTCATTTGTACTTTACTTTGCAAAAGATATTTAAATTATGTCATGCAACGTTTTTTGGCAAAGGTCTCAATGCTTTCCTCTTTGAATTTAGATGTCAGTTGTGTTTCTGGAAAAATACCAAAACCATGTATATTACAGGGTTTCTTATATTCTAGTCTGTGGTCTTGTTTTGTTTTCTCTCGTTCTGTAATCATGTGGTGGGTTATTAGTGGTAGAGTTTAGTTAGATCTTACTAACGTGTAATCTGCTCACTGACCCGACTGACAAAACATGCTGTAGCATTTTAGTGACCTATATTTCTGTCATATCAAACAAAAAAGGAGAAAATGCAGCCTTGAAAATAGCTGCCACAGAAGTACTTGGTGACACAGCAATTCCACACAAGGATGGAAAACTTTTGTATGCCATTATCTGAAGTGGAGGGTTGACTACTGTAGCCTGTTCTTGTCTTTCACCCTTCTCTCTTTCTTTGAGAGCCCTGAAACAGAGCTTGTCACATTAGGCATGAAAGCTGCGGGAGAGAAATGTAGGGAATCAGTTGCAGTTTCTTTTTGCAAACTTCTCAAAGTTCTAAAATTTAGTCTTTAAACAAAGTTACAATCGTGCTCTGTTATGCTAAATTCTGCCACTGTTTTCTATTTATCTGGAAAACATTTTTCATATCCTAAAGGAAGCGATTTGGGTCTGTTTTCTCTGCGATTCTTAGATCAAATACATTTTTTTTCCTAGATTTAATAGCAAAATTATTCTAAAACATAGCATAGAGGCTTACTCTAATCTTCGTATCTTAGGACTTTTAGTTAAACAGTACCTGTTTTGACTACCTGTCTATCCCTTGCTCTGTACTCTTAAAACTTGTTGCCCCATAATCTATATATTAAAATGCAACTAGTTCTGAAACTCAGGAGCTCTGCTGCTGGAAATGCTGGAAATAGACATTGTACTCCTTGTAGTTTGTTCTCATCTTTGTACTTGCTGAAAATGTTACTTTTGGATGTAAGAACCAAGTAGTGGACTTGCCTGCTTTTCTAACCCATTGTGGGTTAGAAAACTGTAAACTTCAGACAGATCTGTGCATTGAACGGACTGGGCAAGAGACCTAAACTCCTGGATTTAAACTGATGGATGCAACTTTCCTGATCTCAATATTCAAAGGTGGTACTGGACCTTTTTCTTCAAACGAAGTACTATCTAGGCTGAAGATGGGGTGTGTTTTTTTCTGGGCTGTTGTTGAAGAGGATTGTTTCCTTCAGCCATACTTAAAGGCACTGAGTTCCATTTCTCTTAGTAGCTGAATCTCTTCATCCTCTTCTTTGTAATACTGACTCAGATACCCATCTCCCTTGTGCATATGTACCTTTGAGGATTAAGTTCTCAAAGTTTAAGTGTGTAGGTCATTGAAGGTGACAACGATTGATTTGGTTACATGAACGATTTCAGCTACTGGTAGCTGACTTCTAACAATGTATCTGGTATGTCAGGTGGTTCATTTGCACAGTTCGTATGGGACGCATCTGTTGTCCTTACCTCTTTCATCAGTGCTGCCTGCTTGCTCTGCAAAGCCTGGTGTGGTGAATGTCTACTGCCTTCTCCCCGATCTTCAGCCTAAAATGTTTAAGATAGCACTAGTCTAGAAGGGCTTGTTAAACTGACTCTGTTACACAATTTTTATTATGCTGCTGAATGAGTCTTATCAATTTGTTCCCACCCACAGTGCATATAAAAAATTCGGCCCCAGTATTTGTGGAGGTAAGGGTACATTTAAAACTGTTAATGACACATTAAAAGTGTCTCCTTTTATTTCACCATGGGCCTATACACTGCCAAGTCTGTTTTAGGCACGAGTGCTTTTTAAGTGTGATCCTGATCCCAAAAGCATATTGGACAGTTCCAAAACATGACTGGAAGTGTCACACAGCCTAGCACTACATTGCCTATCTTGTTGCATCGTGTGATGCTCTGAGGTTAATGCAGCATGGCTTCTCTTCTGTGGTGCCAAATCTAGGTGAGTTTTCTATACTAAGAAAACATGAATGGCTATGGAATGCCATTCAACCATAGTGAGATCTCCTAATCCTACATCACCCCTGAAGCATTTTCCTGGGCAGTTGCATGCAAGTTTCACGATAATACCAGTTAGCAACAGGCACATCTTTCTTTCTGTGCTGCTTCTGCAGTGAATGATGTCAATCTCAGACGTACTTCTCAGAAAAAATATCTTGCTATGTGTTGTTCCGCAGTACATCAATCATAATCTTTTTTTCTACTCCCTGATTTCTCTTCAAACATGCTTTGGTGGAGAGAGAATGTTTTTTTGGCAAGAGTTTTTTCTGCCAATCTGCTATCCTAATAAAGCCTTGCAGATTATTAGTTCCCTCAGTATGCCTGGTGTATTCCCAAAAAGGTGATTACCACTGCCATTTATCAACCAGTTAAACTGATAAGAGATGCTCCTCAAAACATCTCCCTAAGACTCCTCATACTTCTACGTCTTCCTTCATCTCCCTTCTGTCAGCATGGCAGCTTGTGAAGCAATGAAATGATCAATTTCTCCTTGTGGTTGAGCTAAAATATCTGTAGAATATTATCAGCCATTTTAACTGGTCTTTTTCGAAGTGTCTTTAACTGATGCTTCGAAGCCTTCTCTGTTTCTCTTGGGGATACAGGTAATGCACACTGCTCTATAGTTTTGTTGTAAATGTCAGTAGCATGTTGGTTAGGGCTTTCTGCTTTTCTTGTTGATGAAAGCGCCCCTGACATCCTGGTACAGCCTTGCACTGGGACCCAGCTCAGTCCTTGTGGTTCAAGTTAAGCAGCCCATTCGCAGCTTCACATCTTTTACAGTTCTCTAGAAGGTGAGAAAGTTAGAAATGTGACCTTGTCCAAGTAATCAGATTTTTAGCAAAACCCATGCTGACAACACTTAATGGCAGCAATCTGCTGGTGGAATTCAAGTTGCGTTGATGGGTGAGCATGTGGAGTGTATGCAATAACTTCAAAAAGTGGCGTGGTATAGGGAGTGACTGACTGAGCATGGCATGACTCTGAGGATACATATTAAAACGTGAAGGATGCAGCAAGCAACAGGTGAAATCTGACTCTTTAAGGCTGCCCTGGCGTGACCTGAGAAATAGACTGTAGAAGACCAGGATGCAGCATGAGGAGCTGCAGATACTCATCTACCACTTGTGTGCCTATCTATTGTTGGGATCCGCTGTCTGGAACAGTTTTTACATCAAGGGTACACTTCTGTAGGAGAGTGAACACCTCTGCTAGTAGTAGAAATTCTGAATAAATTCTGTTCCTTCTACAAGCTGACTCTGTGCCCCACTGCCCCACATGAGAGAGATTTGGAGGGTTTAACTAGATTCTTTGCCACTGCAGTCCCATGGGTGAGTTCTGCACACAAGTGGCAAGTTACTTTTTCTACTCAAATACTCTTCTTCCTTCTTTGTATTCAGGTAGGACAAGATATTTTCTTTTTACAGCATTACAACGTGAATAGCAATGTCTAGACCAGTCTTGTTTCTGAATCAAGCTGAAGCCATGCCATGTTTTTGTCCCCAAAACCTAGCAGTTGCCTAAGCAGCACTTAAGCTAAAGTCAAGGTTTTGTGGTTACTTCTGTGTAATTCCAAATTAATGAAATAATTTCTCTACCTGATTGAAATTGATATGTTTTTTTTTTTATAGTTTAACATTGAGAAGATAACTTCCAAATTCTGCAGTTTTTAGGTCTCACAATGAGATTCGTGTTGTTTTTTCTTATCCAGACCGGCTTAAATAGTAGAAAGCCATTTTCTAGTGATATTTGTATTGCTGGATTTACTAGTGCTGAGGATCAGTAGCTTTCTGTCAAAGCTTTTGGCTTCATAAAAACAGTCTAATGGAAAAAATTGATTGAAAGACCTGAAGCAGTATTTAGTCATTACCCTGTTTCCTTTAGGACACGCTAAAAAGAAAGAATCCTATATAATAGATCTTCAGTAGATTATTTTCTTTGTCATAATAAAATAAACTATTCTAATGTTCAAACCACTCATTAAAGAAATCAATGTTTGGTAATTTTCAGTTAAGTCACTGATTAATGTCTATGGAATGAAAACAAAATGTTCTTAAGACTATTAACTGTGCCAAATACCAGAAGATGTCTGAAAGAATAACTTTTTCTTAAGCTAATATTTGGTATCTCAAATTATACCTTCCCCCTTCTCTACCTCAATTTGCGTTCCGTACTGTTGACCACATGCTTTGGACAAGCTAACAAGGACGGAAAAAAATGGTGTTTTGGGAAGGTGAAGTGACATGAAAAAACAAGAATGTAAGGCTTGTTTCCGTCTTTGTCCCATGTAGCCATGTCCTGCTAGCAATACAGTGTTATGAGCACTTGTGGTGTTGTCTAGCTTAGGATTTGTGGTGATGTTTGTATTTTTAGATGTAGCTTGTGGGGCCTTTGCTTTATTTCACGTCACAATAAAAGTTAGAAACTCATTTTCAAAAAGATTCTTACAGAGCTTGAGAATGTTATCCAATAGTTCTCTAAAGGCCGAAAAATTTTGTTGGCAATGAAAAAAAAAGTTATTTGAGCCTCCTTTTCCCTCTCTGGCCTTTTAATAATTATGATCCAGGACTGCTGAAGAGCTTAAGGTTATTTTCACTGCTCCATAGGGCATTGTGGAGAATTTACTGCTTATCAGGTATGAAAATCACTTGTTAAAAACCAGAACAGTGGATCTCTTTGGAGCTTTGGTCTATCTTCTGGTGTCACCCTCCTTGTGTTCCCTTCCTTCCAGTTCTGGTAGGCTTCCTGTTCTCCCCTGTGGGGGAATCCCTGTGTATTTAAACTACATAAAGCTATGAAATGTGGAGCTGAATAGTGTTACTATAGTAGAACATGTTACAAATAGTCCCTTCAGCATTCATTTTGTACAAGGTCTTAGAAGTTTTCCTCCTTTAATGGTATAAAACCAATGTTTTTGCAACCTCTTTATTATTCCCAGTTATAAAATGGTGAGTGGATATTATTATTACAAAATAAGCTGTTTTAGAAACTTGCCTTGAATCAAGATATGACCTTCAGTAATTTGAAAACTGGTGTTTACTTCTAGGGGAATCTGATCTCAATGAAGCAATAACAGAAGCAGGGAAAACCTATGAAGAAATCGCCAGTCTCGTAGCAGATCAGGTATAAGCATTAAGAATACATTGACGTAGTGTGTACAAACATGCCTCCTGTGTGGAGAACTTCTGACTTGTCTGTTTTGCTTTCCTGTTAAAACCTAATAAATGCTAACGCTGCAGACCGCTTAAGTGAAAGTACTGTTAATGCTTTTAAATGCACCCTCATCTTCTCTAGTATGTCTGCCCTGGGGAGAAGTAATGGGGAGGGTATTTTTCTTGGATCAGAAAAATGACATTCTGCTTTCTGAAACACAAAAAGGTTTGCTTTCTCTTTAAATGTCCTTGTTTCCTGATGTCAGTGAACTGTCTTCATAACTGATACAACAGAGTGAGATTTAATCAACGATGGGGTTTCGATTTTTCTCTGCATTGCCCAAATATCTACAGGATCCAGATCTTGCTACTTTTCATTGTCTGGACTTGCAATTGCCTGCTTCAATAACAATATGTCTTAAATAAAACTTGATTTTATGTCAGTGTTCAAGTTATAGATGCGTTTTTACAGTGTGTTAAGCTTAGTCTCTATACTGGGTCTGGCTGGGATGTTAACTCCCCTTCTAATGAGGGGGCAGTGAGAGAGCAGCTGTGGTGGAGTTCAGCTGCCTGGCATGGTAAAACCACCGCAGCCTGCAAAATATAGAGCCTGTCAATTTTGATGTTGAGTAAGTTGTTTTTAACCAGCTTTCCAAGTCAGCAACTAAGATGATGTACCCATGCATGTAGGTGTCCGTATGTGCAAGGACATCATTGCTTGAAATTGCCATTGCTAGGACTGGTAACTCCAATAAAACGTTGAGGTAAAACACCTCACTTCGTAAACCAGTGTTAAAACAAAGATCGGAGGCATCTGCTCTCTGGTGCTCAGTGCCTAACTCCAAAAAGCTTGTATCTCAATAAGGACCTGTTTAACTATAGAAAAATCTGCAATAAGCAGTAGAGATTTTTCTTCCCTCTATTCTTTCCTCCCCTTTTTTGGCATCGTCATTTCTGGGTCTGTGTTATTACTGTCATGGATATTTTTACTAATGTGTACTTTGTTTATTAGCCGAAGAAAGACCTGCACTTTCTGATGGAAACAAATCATGAATATAAAGGATTTCTTGGTTGCTTCCCTGACATCATAGGAGCTCATAAGGTATGTGAGGGTGCCTTTCCTGGAAAGGGTTGGGCAGTGGGAAGATCTGCATGGGGAGCAGCAAAAGTGGTGGTATGGATCACTGCATGTGTGTGACAGCCTGGCCCCTGATTCCAGTCACACGGAAAGTTTCTGTGAGACTGGCGTGTTCATTATTAAAATGTTTGGGGGGTGGGGAGGAGGGGAAGCTAGAACTTGTCTCAAGATTTGAGGATACCTCTACTGTCTGCTATGGTAGAACATTAGAAGCTTCAGGGTTTTCTCCATGAGCGCTTTGCATGCCTACATGGTGAATAGCAGTAGTAAAAATTTCTAGTATTTAGGAATCTTACGTGGTTATTGATAACACAGCATAGTGGTATTGTAGGAAAAAGTGTGTACACTTGCACGTTTTGCTCACTAATACATGATAATCATGGACTGCCTAGAAGTGTCTTAATATTTAAAAAAAAAAATACTTTGTTCCCTGTACTATGAAAGTCATCAAATAGTAAAACAATAAAATTGGCTATTATGTCTAGTTTTGAATATTCTGATTTTCTATTTTTATCCTAGAGTTGTCCTCATGTTCATGTGCTCACTGTTTTATGTTTCAGGAAACTACAAATACTTGAAGTATTAAACACGTACACACAAATATTTTTTCTACTACTGGAAATATTAAATGTATAAAACAACACATTTTTGCAAGACCAAAAACATAAAGCATATCAAATCTATGTGCATTCTTTCTTCAGGACTTTAATGGTCCCCAATGGCACTGAAAACCTTTTGAGGAAAGTAGCATAAATAAAATGCAGAAAAAATGTGCTGAAAACCTGAATCACAAACCTTCTCCTAAGAGATATGTAAACAGATATTTTTGAATATTGTTTGGCATGAAGAGGAAAGTGCAATATAAATATATTGTGAAGGGGAAGGCATTTCTTTTTACCCTTTTTCCTTGTGACATAAGGATTTTCCTGAATCACATTTATATATTGCAATGAATTGTAGTCTCTTGGAAAGCAGGGCATCTTTTAGAGGTGTTTGATAGTTTGAAGCTTTTGGCATATCCTGTGTCAGTCAGCTGAATTTTGCAACCTGCTCCTTTTTTCTGTGTATATATCCTTGTGTACTACTGCCTTTATCGATCTTTATTTCTTGGTGACTGTGTTAATGCCTGCATTTTAAGTCAATTCTTGCAAGTTGTTAAGACTCTTGAAAGCAATACAGCAAAATAACAAACCTTGGGTGAACATATGGGAAGGCTGAATCAGTCATTGCATGCATACAATGTGCAACCTCAAAATGTTGGCCAGTGACGTTTTTGTGACTATAGAGACCTTTCAGTTGGCTACTCTTTTAATCTTCCTGCATTTGCTTTCTACAGGGAGCAATAGAAAGAGTGAAGGAAAGTGACAAATTAGTTGCAACCAGTAAAATAACACCACAAGACAAACAGAATATGGTGAAACGTGTGAGCACCATGGCTTATGCACTACAAGGTAAAACAAATTTTGGGGGTGAACGGCAATATTGTAGACCTGAAGGGCATCTCTTAAGTAATGAACTTTGACAGAGAATCTTTGTTCTACCAAGAAAGATGATAATAGCTAGGTATTATTTTTTATTACGTTTGTTTTCCTAAAATTGCAGTTATTTTACTGTCCTGTCCCCCCTCCTTAAAAAAGTTGCAGTTCCAAAGCATGCATCTTCTGCACTAGTAAAGTGACGTTTGAAATAAAAACGCCCTGGGCTACTAGTTTTTCATTTTGAAATGTCAGTGAGTCTCAAAGAAAAAGCACAGGCCCTGATGCAGGAAGCACTTAAGCACATGCGTAAGTGTTTTTCTGACTCATGGTTTAATCAGATGTGATCCAGTTGAGATTAATATTCTTGTGGATAAGATTTCATTTCCTGGATGTTCTTTGAACTTTTTCTCTTCAGGTTAGAGATGTTGTAAGTGAGATTCAATAGTCTTCAACTGAAAAAATGGGGAGTGAGGAGTCAGGGTGCAGTCCTGCAGGATACCAGGCCCATAACTACATCCTGAGTCTTCAGTGGGATTACTCATTGCTGAGGGAGTTCTGTCTTCTTTAGCTGACTTAAAGCTAAGATTTTAGTATTTTTACAGGACAGAGTCAGAGCAGAACACAAAGCCAAATAAAGAAAAAATAACAAAAATATTCCCCTTTTCTTTCCTTTTCTTCCTGGGCAATGCAAAAGGACTTCACTTAAATGGTAATCATGAGAAAAAACCTCCAGGATTGTTGCAGTCTCAAATATTTCTTCTCCCTCTATTGGTATCTCAAAATATATTCAATTTTTTTTATTTTGACCATAAGCTGTGATCTGACAAGAGATGCAGAAAGTAGTGAAAAGTGTTACAGACCCAGTAATGCAGTTTCTCAGGTTCATACTGAAACAACAGCACTCAAAAATGGGTCAAACACCACTGGCTGTACCTGTTTTGGTTTTTTTTGAACATTTATAGCTCTGCCTTATAACAGCTACAGCCTTGGAAATCTGAGGGCTGCAGTTACCAAATGCTGATTGAAAAACTTCAGAATAGAACAGTTACGTTCAGTAGGACAAAATTGTGCTTGTTTTCTTTACCAAATCTTTGTATGCCAGACTGTTGTAACAAGAACCTGGCTTTATCCAGGAAGTCCCTGAATTTTAGCATGAGTAATTGACACCCTACCAATTTTATGAACAGTTCTATCATAACTTGAGTATTGCAGGCAAAACAGATTGGAAGCATGAGAACAGTAAATACACTGCCAGGGCTGGACACTGAGCTTGTTGCACACTACCCAAACTGAACTGAGTGAAACTGTTCCTAATTATGAACGCTTCTCTTAAATAATTTGCTTTCTGGGTCCAATTACAGCTGAGATGAATCACTTCCACAGTAACCGGATTTATGACTACAACAGTGTCATTCGTCTTTATCTGGAGCAGCAGGCACAGTTTTATGAAACGGTAAGATGTAGTAGTTCAGTGCCATTCTCCTGGCACATACTGTGCTGCTACTTTTATGAGAAATACTCACTGTACTTAATCATCTTTTTGTATGAACCTCTCCCAGAGAGCAGATATTTGAAAAAGAATTGTAAAAGGGGAAGAAAAAAAAAGCCCACATAAAAGAAGAATGAATTGAAAAAATATTTTCTTGTAGATGCTATTCCTATGTGCATGGCTATATGATATTAGCTTGGTGTTTCTGGGTGTGGGTTTGTTCTTTTTTTTTCTTTTTTTTTTTTTTTTCCAATTCCAGTACTAAAGTTACAAAGAACTTGTTCTAGTTCTGTGCACATAGGTTTTTTCAAAACTGAGTTTGGATAATTTGCTGTAAGTAAGATCTGTAGCAATGAATACAGCAATAAACCATTTGGATGAAACTTCTGTCCCATGGGTTAGAAGGACAAAGGGAAACCTCTGAGACTTAAAGTCTGATGCATGGATGTGTTGGGTGAGGGATCAGAGCGGTTTAGTGACTTACGATGACTCAACTCTGAGCACTAAACCTACAACCTTAGTTCTCATTTAACATTGTTCTTATGGCTGTTATTTGTATTTTATTAAATGAAACTTGAGAACAATTTTTCTAATGTGCTAATTCCAATGTGACAGTGAACAGCTAAATCTGTATAGATCCTCGTTTGGTGCCCATGTTGTATGTGGAAATAGCAGCACATCTGCTTCCTGTGTCTCAGTATGCAGGAAAAAAGCTGCAGAGAATTCATACACATTTGTAATGACCATTGGTAATAGATCTTTAACTGGAGGAAGAGCTGCATCAGACTTGGAACCAGGCCAGAAGCCTAGCTTCACTGCTCTGCCCTACCAGTGTTAGTGCCAAGACATGAAGAGGGATGTAGCTTACAAATACGAGAGTTGGAGGAGGAAAAAAGACTACTACTTCAGTTTTCCTCATACCTGAGTGCGCCTGGGATTTTGAACTAGAATGTCTGCAGTAAAACAAATCAGTTATTTTCTTTGTGAGACCAAGTTGAACAGCGGGAGGACTGCTGGCAGCTTGTAAACTTCTTGTATCAAAGACAGGAACACTTTTAAGTCATTACCAACCACATTTATTGATTACATACTTTTGCTGAACAGATGATTGCTTTCCAAGACCAAAGCCATGCATTACCACAAACTAAACAATGCTTTTGGTGACAGCTCTGACATTTGGTCTTTTCAAGAGAAGGCAACAGCAGGTCAGAATTGGAGTACGCTGACTGCACAGCACTCCCTGCTCAGATGCCGTGTTGTATCTGGCAGTGCTAAGAGAGCAGCTGAATGTAGCGTTGTCGATCTTGTACACATTAAGGGTACTGAAAGACTACAATTTTTGGAAGACAAGGGAACAATCTGTTTAATCTCAGCCTGAAATCTTGTTTCTGCATAGGGTGAAGTGACTACATATTAAATATGTTCTGTTTCTTTGTTTCAGATTGCACAGAAGCTGAGGCAGGCACTCAGCCGCTTTCCTGTGATGTAGAGAGTAACGAGTAGCCAACAATGAAGAACAACCCCGAAGTGCTTTTCTGATTTGGGGGCAATGCCAATAAACTTGTTAGCCTTTGCCAGCCAAAAAAAAATAGTTGTGGGGAAAAAATGAATTATTTAAAATGTTTACTTTATCAGCCTCAATCCATAAGATAAGATTCTTTATCTTCAGTGCTCTACCCTTTGTATCATTATTTAAGTAAAAACAGCTAGAAAATGCTGTCAGTTGTAGGGATCTAAATCATCTAACTGGTATGTTGCCATGGACTTCATGAAGACTTGCATCTATCAGATGTTCTTCCAAAAACCCTTCATCAGTGTCAGAATTACAGTTTTAAGTGGGGAAGTAGACAAGCCTCAGAAAATGACTTTACTGCTCATTATGTTCAATTTTGCTTTCTAGCAGTTCAGTAGCTGGGAGGAATTATATTTGTATGTTTCTGGTACATATTGATAATAATCTCCTGAACAAACACTTGTTCTAGGTTTTGCTTCCCATATGCAGCCATGGCAGGGGTCATAATGAGTCCCATTATGACTTCTAGTAAATATCATCCCTAATCCCCTTTCTTCTTTTCCTTATAACTAAACTTTCTTCTTGTGGCACAACACCTCAGAGCTTATGTCAAGGCTCTTTCTTTCTTGCTATGCACTGTGCAAAACGACAAAGTACAAACATAGAGCCATTCAGTATGGTGTGAAAAACAGTTTTCCATGCCAGCATTTTGACACCCACGCAATGTTATGCCATAAGGCACTGGTGTTCCTCAGTGCTGTACCTCTTAGAGAGTTTTAAGTGTTTCAGTGAAGGGGACACTGTCACATATAACACAAACTGATAGGAGTCCCCAAATTCCAACAGAGCTCAGGTTTTCACAAAGCAGTATGGTATGCTATTGGCTTGGGTTTACTTTTGTTACCTCCTGATGCAAACTAAAAGGTGACAAAGGTACTGAAGAATGTCAGTTATCACACAGACTCTGTGCTGTGATCATCGTCTCTTATCAAGTGCCCCGCTGTCATCTTTCTTACTACTGAAATATCACTTGAGGCCTGGGCTTTTTTGACCAAAAACCCCAGCCTCAATCCTGTTCAAGATGGGCACCAACTACAGTAATTCATTTAATGTCATAAGCAATCAGAAAAGCCAAAGTGCAATTTTTGCTAAAAATGTGCCTAGAACGTAAACATTTTAGCAAAAAGCTAACCTTAAAGCAAAGGCATTTTCCCACAAGCCATTCTAAGTGACGGGTACAGTCTGCTGGCTGAATAGTTGCCTTACTCTATTTCGCATTGGTGTTATTTTTGTGTGTTAGAAGGAAAATCTAGGTCTGCCTGAATAACCTGAAACCAAAATAAGCAAGACTTAAGCCTAAGTCCAGATGCTTCTCAGTGTCACGGGTCTTGTTCACGTTTTATAAACCTTGTCTTTTCCCCCTCCCAATTTTAGTTGTTTGCTTCCAAAATTCCATAGCGCAGTGTTGTTTGATACAGCCATTTAAATATGTACAAATTGTAAAGAATGTGTATAAATGTTTTACACCAAATGTAAGATCTGCTTGCATGTAGAAGCAGCTTATATAATAAATTGTTACAATGTGTACAGTAAATTCTGAAATCACTTTTTCAAGCCAGCATTTTTTTTAGCTTTTGTATATTCACTTTTTGGTAAGGATTTCTCTTTGTAACAGATTCTCAATTTGGGAGGGGGAACGGGGGTAAAAGACTTTTTTACCAATCTTTGAATAGCTCCATATGCACTACAGTTGAAGGTTCTTTATCTTGAATAGATTGTTTTGGAATTTAAGTGTAAGTTGTGCGTTCCCAGTGCAGGGAAGCTATGATAGTAGCAACTGTGTCAGAGATGCAACGTTTTGGCAAAAAAAGAAAAACTGTTTAAGGACTTCTAGTAAAAATGAAGTAAATGATAATAAATATTTATGTATACCCACAAGACTATTTTTTTTCTTTTAAATCACCACATTGCTTTTTAACAGGGTGAGGGAGAATGAGCAAAACCTCTTTATAAGCTTTTCATCAGCTTACGGGCACTGGCTAGTGGAAGAATGAAAAGGCATCCATGTGCCTTCCCTAAAGCAGGCACCAGAACATAATGGTGTAATAGTGCTAGTTGGCTGCCAAACAGCAAAAGCTATGCGTGTGTTGTAGGATTTCATTATTCAGGTCAGCCCAGCTCGTGGTTGATGGAGCCCTCCTGACTGCAAATAAGTAGGAGAGCACAGTGCTGCTGTGTATTCCTGGCTTTGTGTCAGCGTGGTGGTGACCCAGAATAGAAATTAGGTTGTCTTCGGTAGTTGTTTTTTTAATTAGACGTGAATAGTGGCATAGTTAAGTTGAGTGATTTGGGAGCAACAGAAAATCTTCACTCTGAAGACGCAGTCATAAAACAAAAACAACTTAGAGTAAGACTCGAGCAGTGCCCTTCAGTATTTCATTTGTCATAGCTGAATAACTAATCTCTGGAGTAGCAAAAAGCCTTAAAACTGTTTCCTGATTTACGCTTTTCCTGAAAGGTGAGACATATCCAAACAGTGACACCACCCCCAATGACTGTAAAACATGTCAAATGCCTTAGCTGTTTGGTTTAATTTTATAATTGTTTATCTGTTACAAAGTTTATCATATAACAACAAAAAATTAGCTGTACAAAAGGAAGTGCTACATGTATTTCTTGTCTGCAGCAACACCTACCATGTCGGGAGTAGACTGTAGCAGTAGATGACTTTTTTTGGAAGAGTACTTACTGTCTATTGCAATTAGAATATTCTTTCATGTTATAATGAGGCTTAGCTTTGCATGAATACTGAAACTTGGGCATTATTGAGCCATTTGTTTTTCAATAACAAAGTTCTTCAGCAAGCATTACCTTATCCCACACTTTATACTGTACGTTATGATGAAATAATATACATGAGTTTTACTGCTACCAATATCGATTTTGTACAGGGCAGCATGATGGTTCAGACTAACAGCCTTGTAAAGAAAGGAGGTGCATCTCCTGGGGTGTAATCTGAAATAACACCACACAGTCTGGGCGGTCCAAAACCACTCCACAGCCTTGTGGTGTGCATCCGTCTGCTGGAAGCAGAGGATGGCAAGCATCTTGCTACTGCAGCTTCTGCCTGCCTCAGTGCTTCATGCTGAGATGGGTGAGCACGTGCCAGGGGAAGGTGAGTTATCTGCAGTTTTAGAGTTTTTTGTTTTCTCCACTGAATGTACTTTCCACATTTTTCTGTAAGTTTTCTTGTATAATTAGTACTAATGGCACTAATAAAATTGCAAACAAGCATGGAACAGTAGAGGTAATGTGTTCAGCAGGAAAAAAAAAAATCTAAAGAATCCTTAATGAAACCAACGTCATAGAATTAGAAACATACAGACTGGATGGAGATCAACCTGTATGCCCCATACTATGACAGTATCAATTACAGCCAGACTATTTTAAAGGACACATGAGTCACAGATGCACACTGTGTATAACAGAGATTCCAGAACATGCCAGCATAGCCCTTTTCAGTAGGCCAGCACGTTACCACTTAGAAAGATTTCCCTTGTATCCATCACTTACCTAAGTTGTGTGTACATAAAATGCTACCTTTAAGCTTTTATTTTTTTCAGCTAGACAATGTTTAATAATACTTACGTATTAGATGTCTTACTATATCCCTTCAGGAATCTTTTTAACGTAAGCCATCCTGTTTTAGTAATTTTTTCCTCATATCAATGTGTATCACCTCTATTCCCAGGGGTGCATGAAACAAACAAAAAGGAGTGTACTTGAAATTTTTCTATGATACGTACGGTGAGATCTGTCCTCTGCCTTGTGCAAGCACTGTTATTACATTCCAGAGTGAGGACTGTAGTTCTCACCTTCTGCCATCTCATCACTTTATGGTATTAACTCCTGTGTTGCTCTGCTACACTGCTGCCTGGCTGGGTGACTTCCATACAGCGTTCAAATACAACAGAGCTTAGTGCATTAAAACAAATGAAACATAACTCCCAGCCATGTTTCCAGTTTATGATACTCAGTTCTGTCTCTCTCTTCAACCCAGACCAACCTGAGATATTTTTTTTTTTAGCTTTAGATAAGTTTATTAATAATTATATTCCAAGTAAGTCAGTAAGTCCATTTTAAGCTTGTTTTATGCCTACCTGGTAGCCATCATGTTTAGAATATGTTCTTTTAAATTTCTTATATCACTTGAATGTGAGAAATCTCTCAAAATTAGTACTAAAACCCTCCTGTATTGTACTTCTATATTCCCTGCTTTTAGTTTGACTGGAAGATTAGTCTGAGGAATTTGACTGTTTACATTGATTCCTCTCAACAAACTCAGATTAGCCTTTTTTTTTCCCTAATGTTTTTATCCTATGGCTGTTTGCACATCAATTGTTTAAGTATTGTTCTAGCATCCTTGGTGTACTGAATTTAAGCTGATGTAATTTATTTGTTTCATAAAGATAAGCAATGTGTTTACTTACTTTTTATTTCTGGGCATTTTAATCTTTCCTAATTGGTCATGTTTTCTTAAACTATCATAGACAGATTGTGGAGACTTTTAAGTACTACGTTTGGGTTACTTTTCAGTTTTGATCCTGCCCCCAAGGCACTGGCCCAGAGGAACAGAGGACACGCAATGTGTCTGTGCACGTATGCAGTGAGGTGCAGTGCTCGTGCTAGGTAAGGAGGCTGAGCAGTCCCAGCGGGCTGACAAGGCTGTGCAGTGAGTGTGGCAAAGAAAGGCATCAACGTGGAAAGCAGAGCTGCCAAATGGGCTAGTAACCAGGCAGGGTCTTTGACCACGTAGCAGAATTGGTAAAAGGGAAGGAGGGCTATGGAAGAGAGTACTTGTCATCAGGCAGCTCAGAAGAGGGTTGGCCACAGCAGTGGAAAAGCATTGCCTGAAGCACTTGGACAGGCAGAGACTGTGACTCTGGAGTAAAATAAATAAATAGTCTGTTTTAGGGTTCTGACATCCTTTTTAGGGATTCCTGAAAAGATTCTCCCAAAGGCAGGCCAGAAGCAGTGAGAGATGGGGCAATGGTTAAGTTACCTTTTAGCTGTACGGGTGCTGCCAGAAATAACTATGCTTTGGAGTCCTGATGCACTTTCAGCCATGATACATTTCTTAGGAAAATTTTGTTGTGTTGCACTACATAGAAGGGGTGTGCTTAAGATGTTGGGATAAAAAAGAAAGGGGTGTCCCTGGTTCTGGAACTGTGGAGAAGGTGGGTTGTGTACACAGAGGGGTGACAACAGAAATGCTGTGTGTATATACATGGCACTTGGTGCGGGGAAGGAGGAGCGTGGCCTGTTACCAAAACCAAAAGTATCCTGGGACAGAAAGGTGCCTGGGGCACCTCCTCACCCTCTCTACCCCTTCAGCTGATGTCTAACTCCAGAGCTCCTGGTGGCTTGTAAGGATAAAGTTTCTGACACAGGCAGAAAGTACCTCTTAAATTGCCTGTCACCGTGTCCACCCACATCCAGCTGCAATTATATGATGCCTCGGTGACTAATGAAGTTGGTCACCCACAGGCACCTCGAAAATAGCAAGGCAGCAGACTGGAGTTTACATGATAGGGGCTGTCAAGAGCATGCTCTTATTCTTTCTGTGCTAAAGGAGAGGATAAAAGGACTGAAAAGGGGACCTTTATAAGTTGAGGGGGTAGCCTTTCATTTGTAATCAATTATAGTAGAAGATCAGTCTGTTCAAAAAAAATGTTACATTTGTGGATGAAACGGGATGTTAAACACATCCTGGTACTTCTAATGCAGAAGCTAAGTATCAGGCTTTCAGATTTGTGATCACATCAAGATAACTAGGTTACTTAAGGTACTCAAGGGTAGTTAAGGTACTCAATGTTGCACTCTATAGCCCTTTGTATAATAGAGTGGTGGCATCTTAGAATCGTGGAGTCATTAAGGTTGGAAAAGACCTTCAAGATCATCTGGTCCAACCATCCCCCTACCACCAATATCACCCACTAAACCATGTCCCTAAGCACCATGTCCAACCTTTCCTTGAACACCCCCAGGGACGGTGACTCCACCACCTCCCTGGGCAACCCATCCCAGTGCCTGACTGCTCTTTCTGAGAGGAAATGTCTTCTAATTTCCAACCTGAACCTCCCCTGGCACAACTTGAGGCCATTCCCTCTAGTGCTACCACTGGGTATCTGCAAGAAGAGGCTGACAATTTCAGGTAGTTGTAGAGAGCAATAAAGGTCTCCTAGGACTATGAATTACCCTAGAAAAATAATCAGGTTAAAATGATTTATGATTAAAATATTTCTGTTTCAAGCCTAGCTCAACAAATCACGAACTCTTTGTAATGTTTGTAAATCTAGATAGAATTAAGAAGAGGTGAACTATCTATGAGCTGAAAAAGGTAAGTAAAATGCATCCCTTTGTTCTGGTTCCTCTTTGCTTAATCCTTTTTTGGGGGAAGAGTACCTCCCTGCTCCCATGTGATCCTTGTGCATTGTCTGCTCATCTAGCCCTTTCTGGACTTGTGAAAATTTCTTGCATGCCTAATGTAAATTGCACTAGATTCACTTCGCTAACATCACTGAGATCCTGTGTCTCATAGGGCAGAAAGATGTCATTGTTAGCACGTTCTCACCATTCTGTGCGGCTGTCTTGAGGGCTTTAGTTAGCCTTAAGGTTCCTTATCATAATACCCACAGTCACTACTGTACTAGGAACCTGAAATATTTACTGGCATTTCTCAAAGTCCCTTGAAATGTCTATATGAGAACCCTCCTCCCCCCACCCACTTTTTTTTTATCTGCCACTATAATTTCTAACGACATGCTGGAAGCACAGACCTTCAGAAGCCCAGAACAAGACCCCCTGTTTATCCCCTGTTCATCTACATGTATTTTACTATTTTTAATGAAATTCTTTCCAAGACAGACCCGGGATCTCATCAAATTTGGTGCATCCAATAACTCAATGATTCACCAAGTTAAACTATTGCCAAAGGGGAAGGCACCTCAGAAGTGAGGGCTGTACGGGGGTCAGGGACAGCTTTCTAACTGATGATTCATTTGTGAGCAGCTGACTAGTATTTCTAAGCTCAGATTTTGTTTAAAAACTAAACAGCTGGAAGAGAAGTAAGAAGTTAAATATAGCATCTGATGCACTGTAGTAGCAAAATACAAACCACGCAACTTGCTGTTGGGGGGAGCTGTGGAGCTTGACCCTTCCCCAGGAGTTTCCCTCTGATCCTGCTCCACAGAACTGCATCGCTCAGGATTCATCGTGCCTACGAAGAAAGATGAGAAGGAAGGAAGCTCTGCGTTTGTCTTCCCTGTTTAAATAGCGACACTTTCCTGGCTGTTCCCCAAATGCACCTACCAAACGTACAGCAAGGACTTTTTTATCTGAGGCAAACCTTTGGGAAGAAGGTAGGAATAGAAAGCTTCTTCCCCAGCTTGAATGTGCTTATGTTTACTTGGCAATAGGTAAACTTTTCTAGTAAGAACTAGTGCCAGGCTAGCTGCTGCTTATAAACACAGCCTTCACTCTTGGCAGAAAGGAGAAGAGGAGGGGATTAAAAAAAAAAAAAAAAAAAAAAAAAAAAAGCATTCATGAAAGTCTCCCAAAATGTAAACCAAATCCACACTCAGTAAAAGGAAGTTGCTAGCTAAAGAATGCTATGGTGCAAAGTAAATCTCCAGCAGGGCTGTGTGGCTGCTATTCTAACGTGGTGCAAATCCAGCATGAGAAAAGGGCAACCTGCAAGGGCTGCACTGGTTTCAGAGGGGATCAAGGGTCAAGAACGGTTCCCAGAAGAGTTCAGAAAAGCTGCGCTTGTAGTTGCTGTCTGGCACCCCTCCTCTCTGAATGAGCTACTGCATTCATTTTGTAATTATCTAGTGTTAGTGTCTGTAATAAAAGTGATTAGTAATAAACCTTTCTCTGGTATGGGGAAAGCCAAGGCGGACGTGTGTCACCTCTGTCTGCTTTCCCTCAGCCCCAGGATGCAGAGGCACCTGAGCTGCCCCACGTGCAGCCAAAGACCTTCCAAAGCCTTTGGGCTCTGCTCTGCGCCCTGTAACAGCAGCTGTGTGAGGTGGCTGCTGGCCAGGTCAGCCTTCTGAGCAGCAGCTGCTAGGACTGAACCAAGCTTTAGTTACCTTATCATTTAGGAGGCATTTTAGGCTCATGGAGCATCTCTGCTTTTATTTGGGCGCACTATGAGCTCTCTGCCTCAGTCTTTCCATGTGGAAAAGCTCTGCACCAGTCCTGGCCCTTCTGTGTAGCTTGCAGTAAATCTCCAGGCTCAGACGAAGTTTATTTCCAATTTCTGGAAGGAGTAAAGAGAGAATTCAGCTGAACTCCTACCAAAAAATATGCAGAGAAAGCTACTCTGAAAGAAAAGCACATGAAAGCTGTTGTTCTTTTTAAAAACCACAGGCAGCAATCGCAGGGATGGCCAAGATGCCTCTCCCCCCATGCACCAGGATCACTACTAACAGAAAGTAAAGACCAGGGGAGCGACTGGACAGAAAGCAGCAGAGCACAAAGCAGGGAGAAGGGAGGGCTAGCAACGAAGAGCAAGGGTAATGGCAGTGGAAGGAGTGGGAAGCTTTTCCAGCCACACTCACAAGTCCCCTTTCCACTCTCCCTTGCTCTAATCATCCTGCTGGGATTATTCTGGCCTGCCCAGGTGCTGTGCTCACCCCTTCCCACCTGGAGTATCGGGAAGTCCTGAACAGTGGCTGGGACCAAAAGCCAGCAACTATCCTGGGAACAGAGCGCAGATCTCAGGGAACAATGGTTTCTCACCCCCCTTCTGCCCTGCAATTTTTGAGCCCCATTCCCTGGAGTAAATGCAGGATAACAGCCTTGATATTAGTTTAGCTGTAATTCCTGCAGCTTTCAATCAGCAAGGTCAGGGAGCCCAAGACTAGCCTACCCACCTAAGTGGGGTAAACACTTCTGCCATGTGTGCTGTGAGCAGTCCTCACACCAGCAGGGATTGCAGGAGGACTACAGACAGTGCAATCCAAGCCTTGTGCACTCTGGGGTAGGAATGGACTGTCCTTAGCCAACCTCAAACTCCCCTTATGCTTTGTATGTTAACAGCAGCCACAGCAAGGGTTAGAAGTACAAGCAAATCTTTCTACAAAAGCAATGCAAAATCTTTTTTACTGGAGCAGAACGGCACACCTAAACAAACAGCTCACGTTGTCAAAAAACAAATACTGACAAGCAAGCCAAATGAAAGCCTCTCTGCTCACTTGTACCACAGTCCGTGGATTTAACTGGTGCATTAGGAATAATACAGCATACCAAAACAGTTGTTCAAATAACTCTAAACCATGGTATTTCCTCAGCACTTCTCTCTTCTGGTCCATTCCCCTCACTCACACGCGCTGTGCTATTTAGCCAGCCCCCCTTCACAGCAGTGCTGACAGAAGCAGCAGATCTTCCTGGAGAACTCCTTCCCTTTGAGGAAAAGCAATGCTACTCACTCTGCACTCACAATGTAGATGCAAATAAACTGCAGGGCTGTGAAGGATCTCGGCTCCTTATCCAGACTGCTCCTTCTCCTACACAGCCTAGCACTTCTCCAGTTTACAGCTGGTGTTGTACTGAGGAACCCCATTGAGGTTGCTGGTTTGAACTGGCTCACGTTCACTGTCACTTCAGACTCCTCAGTCTAAGTCAGTTTGTCATACAGCTGCTGACAAGAAGAGGGACACTTGAGATTTATTGCCCAATGCCATTTTTACAAGCCTTACAGAAATTTACAGAAAATATTTGGGAAAAAAAAAAAAAAAAAAAAAAAACTTAGTCTTTCAGGTAAATGAAAATGTTCTTCTTCCTTCACATTAATGTGTTATTACACTGCCTCTTGCTCCCCTAACTCTCTGGTCTGAAACTCATCCCAAATCTGAAAATTAATGGGCAGGGCTCTCTAAATCATGAGACATAAATACCACACAGCATCTGTTTATAGAATGAAATGAGAGGAACAGGCTTAACTTGAACTTAAAAGCACCACATATGTTGTACTGGAAACAACTAAAATGGAAAAAAATGTTGACACAATGTGATAATAGGAGAGAGAAGCTGCAAGCACAGGACAGTTTGGGTTGTTTTGTGAGGGTGACTGAATACATGGCATTTTTCTGTGTGGCTAATATCTGGTATACAACCAGATCCAGGTCCATTATCAAAGGCACTGTCTAGAAATCCTGTATTATAAGGAATAAGCAGCAAAAAAACTCCTGAACCTTGCACGTCAGGAATGTTTCCCATCAACCTTAGGAATGAGAATTGGGTTTCTGGATTATATGTAAGATTTGGGAAAAATTACCCTAATCACAGAGATAGGAGGCTCCTTTTGTCAGTGGTTGCAGGGTGGTGGTACTGGCTGCTAGATAGCGGCTGTGTTCTGCCATGCTCCTGGCACAGATCACTGCTGCCACATGCTCTGTTTAAAGCAGTTTTAAAGAAAGACCTCGGAGACCTTTCTGAAGAAAAGCGCAGAAGAAGTAAAAGTGCTGATAATATATTCATCCACACAAGAGGAAGTATGAGTCAAAGAACAGCAGTACACTTTTCTGCCTTGCATTCTCCGAAGTGGGTTACTAATTCTTCTGGAAAGCAGCAATCTCCTGCACTCTTGGTACAAATCCATGTCTCACAAGGTAAGCGCTTAGCTTCTAAAAACCTACTGATGTCACGATTTGATCGCATAAAAGCGGTGCTCTCCAAACAGACCATTCTCTTCTCCTTCCTCCCCACCCCTTTTTTTTCCTAAATATTTGAGCAAATCTGAATTTTTTGTCCTATTGGAAAATGCTACAAATGTAACTAGTAAGCAGTGAAAATATATGCAGTTAAAGTGCTCCATTATCCTCACAAGTGTTCAAGCAACTCTCACTAATGCTTATACATTGAAATTCTTCAAATATGTGCTCCCTCAAATGTCCAATTGCACTGAGGGCAGACTGTAAATAAGCTTTAAATAAATTATCGCTAATTAGAATCACATATTGAGCATGGAAGCTCTGTTGCCCTTGCCCTCTCTTCCCAACCCTCGTTTTTAAGTGCCTCATTGGAGGACCCATCTGTTCTTTATACTCCTCTTTTCTGATGTGTAGTCTGTGCATTGCCCCATGGAACAACTCATGGATTGACACTCTTGTGTCAACGTTATTCATTTACATATTAATCTCAGTGAAAGGGAGCAGAAGCTAACATTTTCTCAAGAAATCACATACTGTGTCATGAAAATCATCCCTGCGTATATGAAACCCTGCTGTGACTTGACTGGCTTTATTTTCTCCTCAACTTTTCCAATTTGGTATGACGTGGTTATCTAAAAAAAAATAATAATATACAAGCTTGTTTTCTGCTCTTTTTAATTATTTACATGTACATTAATCTTCTGTATCATAGTCAGCTTCTAGTTGTATCTGTGCCTTTTCTATCCTTGTATTCACCTGCTTGTCTGGCTAGCTGTAACACCTCAACAGACAGTGAAAGTCACGGATTTTAAACCACTAGGAAATCTCTACTCTTCCTTCTTACAAATATGGAAAATTAATAGAAAAGCTCAATTCTTATTTAGGATTTAATTTAGGCATGACTTTGCTGCATTGGGCCAGCATTTTGTCTCCTCCTGTACTCCGAAACACCAGTGTGTGCCATATACTAGAGAAACGCCACACCAGGCAGTCTGCGATTGCATCTTTCTGAAATTTTCTTCATAGTTGGCTCACGGTCAAGAGGAGGGCCTATTATGCCTTATCAAAACTATACACCTTGATATGGGTAATCACAAATCCGCTATCGCTGTTCACGTTCAACAGAAGTGTGCACAATTTGTCAGAAGATAAAAAAGACCTTTTGCTCACCAGAAAAAAGTGCCAACTTACAAGTGACATCTCTGTCCGCATAGATATTGAGCAGTTCACTTTAAATCTGAACTTTCTCTTTTACCAAGCATCTTGGTTTTCCTATAAGGAGTTCCAGAAGTCTAGGCAAGAAGCTGTGGAAAACTTTGTGGCTTCCTAGTCCTTTGAACATGAGAGAGGAGTACCTACAACTAATCACAGGCATGTCAGTCTGGAAGAAAGAACAACATTTCTATCTGGGTGTCTGGTCACTATTACTGCCTGAAAAATGCCGCCTGCCTAATGCTGCTCATCTGCACATAGTTTTGGGATGAAGAACTTTAAGCTTTAAAACAGCTGCTGTTACTGAAAATAGTGCCTTAGGAAAAGGCTGGTCTGTGCAAATGCAGCGCCTGCTTCACTAGAGCTCTGGCTTAGCGCACACAGTTAAACTGCAAGTGGAAGAGGAGGTGAGAAATTCCTCTGACCTCCCACCAACACTTCACGCACAGCTTTTTCATTAGCAGCCTTTACAAAGGGTCAGCACTCCACCAGAGCATCCCTCGGCCACTGCTGGTACAAGTTCAGAGCCTGAATTCACAGCCCAGCCTTCTGCCCATCCAGGACAGCCTGCGGCCGGGGAGGCTGAGTCTAAAGCCAGTTGGCTCCCAGTCCACCACCTTCAGCAGCTGAACCCACGATGTTTGTTCATTTGGCGAGTCTCACCCAAGAAAGGTGCTGTGAGATTTAGTCTACTCACCTAGTTAAAGCTAGGCATATGTTTAAGTGCTCTGCTGAACTGGAAGAGCAGGTCTGCTTTATTAACCCACCCCTCTCCCTTCCAAATAATTGGTTAAAGGGTAACACCGATACAAAAATATTAGTATTAAGTTTCTTTTTCCTGCTGTAAGGATCACAGATTACAGTAGCGAGGAGTAAGGGATCCTTGTTGTGAAAGGCTGTAAACGAGGGGCATGTAGAAAATACTGCTGCTGTCTTAAGTGCAGAAAGTGTCTCTGCATCACTCCTCTTACGCTCCTGGCAAGGTCAAATGTTCCTTGTCAGCTTCTAAACAGACAAATAAAGCATGCTAATTTATCGTGTGTGCTTCCTACACTCCCCAGAGTTATTTTAAAGGAGATGTTGTTGACTTTGCTGAGAAACGGTGACCTAGCTCCAAGCACATCAAACTGTTTCTGTAACAAAGTACCAGATGTCTTTGCACACAAAGTTCTTTACACAGGCAAGACAAGCGTAACCAACGAGAACAGAAACCTCTTCCCTCAATTTCACTGGGAACGTAAGAGGTGACAAAAAAACCCACAGCTACATTCAGAGCAACACTGGAGCGCTTCAGCCTCCAAATTCTTCTCTGTGGCAAATTCAGCTTCAAATAACTCACTCCAGTATCAACCAGAAAATGTGAAAACAATAAAAGGCTTTGCATACTAGCAATGCTAACTTGTTGTTTTTGATGTCATGCAGGAAAAGCTAGGCTGAGATATTTCCCCTATTTCTTCTTTGCTCTGTGTAGTCACAAGTTTCTCGGAAAAAGGCAAAACCCAAAATATTTTCCATGACCTTGCAGGCGCACACATTTCCTGAGGAATTTGTGACCACTAAGGCCATTTGTGACCACATGTCAGGTGGCTGTAAATCTCCAGGAAATGCCCTCACAAATAATCTCTGATATTTGGTTTCAGAGCTTTAAAAAGAATTACCATTGCTTCTTTTTCCACACTGATTTTTGTTGGTTTCCACTGTATTTCAGCATTTTTTGCACAAGAGTCCCCCTGTTTGCATAGATCACTCAATAGCTCATAAAGACAAATGGGTTCATGGACATTCATCTGTTCCATGCCCCAAAGCCTAAAATATGGAGCACACACGGCTCTTCCAGGCACCCTAGCAGACAGCTGGGCATAACACAGCCAGCTCTCCCTGGTTCTGCCCCACTCTGATTTTTAACACCTCTGCTGTTCCCCTTCTGTGCCCTTCTGACCGACGTACACGATCTGTGTCTCTGGACCGATGTTCAAAGCCACCTGCTAACCAGCACGCAGGACTCCTTGTCATTAAGGTGGTTATCCAGGCCTCGTAAACATCCATTTCCATAAGGACCTAGGAGTGGAAGTCATTAAATGCATAGCGTGTTTCAGAGGTAAACAAGGAGCTGGGGAGGTGAAGGGACTGAAAATAAGAGCGAAATGAGTAATGACTTAGAAGAAGATGGGAGTGTTCAGAAATCACAGCTGTCCATAGCAGCTGGGGTAACATCTGAATTTCTAATTACAGCAAAGAACTGGGCTTAAAAATCTGTATAAATACAGTGAATATATTATATTCAACACGCTTTGCCACAGGTGAGTTAACAGGAAGGAAATTTTATCAGCTGAACACTATCCTACCACAGAGGCTACCCTTCTAACATATCAGTGCTGCAATTTAGTTTGATTTGCCTTTCACATAACTGCGGTCAGCAAACAAGAGATCTTAAAAATTCCTCCCTGTCTGATAGGGAGATAGATAGAAGGATTTCCCTCCCTCTCCTGCAGATACACGACTTGCAAACGGAGTTGGAAGGAAAACAGGAAAGCAAAGGAGTGTTACTGCTGTCAAGAGATAATCTACTCTTCAAACACTCCTGCTTTTCCCTGCATGCAGAACAGTTGAGTTAGCCCACTGACCTGTTGCTTCTGTCAGCTAGAGGCAGCAGAGACATCAGGTAAATACTGAGAGGCAATCGTCTATGAGAACATTCAGACAGATAATGATGCAAAATATCTGTGGATGCTCAGAGGTAGAAAAGTGATTTCAAAAAAAAAAAAAAAAGATGAGAATGTGAAGAGGGTCAAAGAAACTGATGCGACGAAACCATCAGAGCAAATGATTAAAGGAAAGAAAAAGTTCACTAAGAAAGGAAGATGAAATGAAAAAAATGCCAAGGAGTTGATAAAGGTTTATGGCCCATGTGAAAACAGCTGTTCTGGGAAAGAGAATGATTTCACCTGGGGGACTCCTCAGCTCAGCGATTAATCAGTTTCTATGTTAGTCACATACAAAAGCTCCACGGCAAAAGACAGCTCAGCTCCAAACATCACCTAAATGGTGAGCCATTAATCTCAATATTTTCACGTAAATATGGATTTTTGTGTTGAATGACGGTTGGTTTGGTTAGATGAAAAGATTTTGTCTGCTATAAAACACAGCAAAGAAAACCTTTGCATGTCCCCTTTGTATATCAGTCAAGCCCCTCACTGTCCTTGGAGGTCTTCAAAAAAAAAAAAAAAAGACATGTTCCTAGGCAACCTGCTCTTGGTGACCCTGCTTGAACAGGGGCGTTGGATTAGGTGGGCACCAGAGGTCCCTTCCAGCCTCAGCCATTCTGTGATGTTTCTAAGGCAACTGACCTGTGAGATATCTAATTAACTGACTTACTGCTTTTTCAGTAATTGTGGCATCACTCCTTTAAAAACACATCTTTCTGTACTTTGGATGTTTTGTACCCAGAACCCTCCAAAAAGGTCTGATCATAGCAGGTTGAAAAGGATTCTGTTAATGAGCTTTGTCACTCATGCTGCTAAGGGTGTCCATTTTTCCACCTTCATCTGAGTTTTCCTCTCACATCTTCATTTCCTCACATACAATTGAGGTACTGAAAACAATATTATCCAGGGTGCACCAGTTCTTTCACTTCTAGTATTTTGTTCAACAACTCTGACAGTATGCTTTTTTATTAATAATCCTTAATTATGTGTTGTTGTGGTTTAACCACAGCAGGCAGCTAAGCACCACCCAGCTGCTCTCTCCCTCCCCAGCTGGGATGTGGTCTCCCACCTTTCTCATTCTCTTGAATGAGAAAGGTAAAAAGTGTGAGAACTTGTGGCTTGAGATAAAGACAGTTCACGAGGTAAAGCAAAAGCTGTGGTGTACAAGCAAAGAAAAACAAGGAATTCATTTGCTCCTTTCCATTGACAGGCAGGTGTTCAGTTCTCCAGGAAAGCAGGGCTCATCGTGTCATGGTTTCTTGGGAAGACAAACGCCATCACTCTGAATGTTCACCCCCTTCTTTACCCCAGCTTTTATTGTTAAACGTGACACCACATGGTGTGGGCCATCCCTCTGGTTATTCTGGATTCCCTGTCCCACTTGTGTATCCTTCCAGCAAGCTCTTTGTGCACTCCCAGCCTCCTCGCTGGCAGGGCAGCATGAGAAGCTGAAAGATCCTTGACCGTGCAATCAGTGCTCTGCAACAACGAAAAACATCCGTATGTTTTCATATGTTATCATCACCAACTTCATAAAAAATCCCAAACACAGCATTCTACACGCCTCTGTGAAGAAAATTAACTTAACTAGGAGAATGATGTGTTCTCGTGAGTTGCTGCAAAAAGCACTACTAACAAAACTGCAAATGAATTACCAACATGGGCAAGAGTGACATGCCAGTGCCCTCAAAGTGATGGTTTGCTTTCATAATGGAGTTTAGAGGATGATGAAGAATCATTCCTCAAGGGCAAAAGAAACATCAAAAGAGACTTGTTGTTATTTTTAAACACAGAAGTGAATGATCCAGGGCAACTTTTTAAAATCATATGATGCAGCTGTCTTTGGCAGCTCTGGTTATTTGAGCGATTCTTTCAGCATTTCATCGAAAGTAAGCACTTTATGAAAAGGGTTCACAGGGAAAGATGTAAAGAGATTCCCGGTGTGATTTTTCCGTAAGTCAGCTGTAAGAAAGCCATCTCTCTTCTGTTTAAAATTGTGTGTGATTAATTTGCACTCTTACATCCTCGGAGACCCCCAGACTTGGGGCAAGCTGCGTGCTCTCACTCACCACGCTTGTTTCATCCATGTATAAACAGGATTACTCTTTCTGATGGAAAGCACATCGGATCGCCTCCCATCCGCACGTCCTTGCATGTGTGTGTGCCTAACCTCCTCGATCTGTTCCTTATGGCTGAACTCCGCAAGCCCTGAGCCCTGCAAACACTTCATCCTCGGCGGTCTCGGCGTGGATTCGTGACAGGAATCCTGCGAAACTAACGAAAAAAAATGGAGTATTTTTACACGAAGGGGCACTGTTTTTGATGGTTGATCACACCAAAGGGGACAAGGGCGCCTTGCGGCCCCCCAAGCCCTGCTGCCAGGGGGCGTTTCTGAGGCGACGGGCGGGCGGGGAGCGCCTCAGCGCCATGGCGGGGCAGGCCCGGCCGCTCCGCTCCGCCCGGCTCGTCCTCCCCGCCCCGGCGGCTCCTACCTGTCCCCGGGGAGGAGGAGGAGGAGCTGCCGGCAGCCGGAGGGACAAAGTTGACTCTCGAAAAGTTTCCGAGGGACCGCGGGTGGGGAGGGGAAGGAAGGGCGATCCCGGGAGCGGCAGCTCTCCGCCGTGCGCCGAGCCCCCATGGCGCTGAGCAAAGGGCTGCGGCTGCTCTGGAAGCAGGAGCCGGGGCCGAGCGCCCTGCTGGAGGCGCGCAGCCGCCGGGACTGCCTGTTGCTGGAGGCCGGCACCGTGGCGGCGCTCAGTAAGTGCGAAAAAAATAAATAAATAAAACGAAAAATAAAGGGGAAGGTGTCGCGGTGGTGCCTGGTTTGGCACGCAGCGCTTACCTGCGCCTGCCGTCGTGGTGCGGAGGGGGGCTGTGGGGCTGTGGGCAGGCGCCCCCAAGGAAAGGGGGGGGCTCAAACACTGATTTTTTTTTGGTAAAAAAACTGTCCCTACGTTGAGCTTGGTGCGATGCCGGTCACGTTGATTGCTGAGGAGAGCTACGCGGCATGAGGGAGCTGAATCAGATCGTCCACGGCAGGCTGCGTGTGGCAGGACACCCGGGCCAAAATGCCCCATTTCCAGCTGTGAGGGGTTATATCAGCGGGGAGAGACAACAGGGGCTGCGGGAAGCCAAATATTTGCGTCAGAACAAGCTCCAGGAGTGCCAATCTTCTGACCTGTCCTGATAAAGATGTTGTTATTGTCACAACCTGCATGCTTTTAATTGCTATGGGAATGCTATGCTGTGTGATACGTTGGGGGTTCACTTTCTTGTTAGATTCATTGGTAGCGGTGGACATTAATGTGCAGAAAAATGTTACATTTTTCTATATGTTTTGCTGTCCAAGTTTAACGAACTGTCAAAGTTACAGTTCTGGTAGTACTGACCAGCATTTTACCCACTTTCCCTGGTCCAAAACGTGTGGACATTAAAACTCTCCATTGACAGCAATGAATTTTGATCTTTTGTTATTCTGATATAAATCCAAAGCAATTCCACCGTCTAAAGCCAATGTGCATGAATAATGCTGACAGACCAGCCTTCATCTAGCAACCACCAAGACATTTGAAAGACCAGTAGTTGGGAAGATTATTTGTAATCTTACTAATTTAAGGAATCACCAACTTGAAATAGATGTTTCTTTCCCACTGTTGCTGTCCTCCATCTAAATAGCCATAGCTAGAAGTGATTGGAGAATTGGTACAGTCTTTTTAAAAATACACATTAATTTGGTACCTGAATTTTGAAGTAATGGTCTGTGTGGTGGCTAGCGTAAAAGCTTGTTTCTCCTGCCTTTTGAAAGTCCAATGTCACCTCTTGAGATAACTGTAATCATCTATGCCTTGACATCCAGCCTACTCCATGTTAATAGCTTTGTTATTTTAATTCATCTGGTTTCTCTTCCTGCCTTGGTTTGTTCTTGTACTGTAGGAAGAGCTAGTTTGTCCAGTCGAGCCTGTTTAATTCATTTCTTCTCTTTATGAAGCAAAGGACCAGAAAAGGAGGGAAAACCCTCAGTAGGTATTGTGATGGTAAATTTACAAGAATTGCAAAGAGGAAACTCTGCAGCCAGGGTGACAACAGAAACAACGCGAATTCTGTTTTGACTGGCTTTGGGTTGTTACTGGCCGTAAAACACCTCAGCAGAAGATTAACATTTCTGAATAGTGATGCAATATGATGGCCACACAATTTTCAGTGAAACAGTATTTTTAAGGACAGTAGGTTTTTTTCCCTTCTCCTTCTCATGATGACACTGTAGGGTAAAACATGCTGTTTTGAATTTAAAAGTAGATTTTGCAACCCTAAGGCTTCAGTCCTGTCCAGAAGGATGGGTGACAGCGTAAACAAATCTTCCAGGAATTCGCTGAAGTAGAACATAAGTGAGTAGCTCCTGTTACAGAAGAAACTTACAGTTGTGAAGATTAAGGAAAAATTGCCGTTGATTTAGAAGCTTTTGCTTACACAAGGGGGAATATAGGTACAAAATGCTGTGCTACTTTCAACACATTACAGTTTTAACACTTCATAGATGAACTGAACTCTATACTAAAGCTATAGTGCTGAAAATATAGTTATTTAACTTTATCATAGCAGGTGAAATGAAATCAACAGCCCCGTGCCTCTCCCGCGGCCTCGGTTGCAGGTAGAGCTGTGTGGTTCCCTGCTGGTGCGGGGGGAAATCAGAGCATGGCCTTGCGGGGCAGGGATGCAAAACCAGGAAGTGGCAGGTATTTACCTACGGACCAGAAAGCCGTTTCTGTGCTGTGTGTACAGTCAGTGTTTACAATTAGTTTTAGCTTGGTAATGATATGTACAAATATGTCACTGAGCGGGGTTTTTGAAATCCAACGTTAATACTTGTGCAAACATATTGTGAATATATTTCTGTGTGCTATCAAAAACAGTGAGCCCTACAGCGTGACTCATTTTACTCTTATGCCAGGATATTTATGCAACTAGTCTCCTTATTATATTTGTATTTCTAAAACTTACTACAATTTTTAAAAAGAAAAAAAAATATGTTTTTTTTTTAAGAAAAAAATCATATATTTTTTTCTGTGGTTTAGTGATGTTCAAAACTTTTCATGTTTGTGGATTCCTACAAATCTTGTAGTAGAGATAATCTACTTGACAGAAGCCTTGCCTTTCTTTATTACGCTGTCAATGTTTCTGTGTTAATATATGTGATATACAACAGGAACCACATGGTCAGGTTCTAGGGACATGATTTAGGGGCTTATCTCTATATTCCTGACTGCCTGCAGACCCCAGGAGTGGCCAGTACAAACCTGGTATTTTTATTTTTATTTTTATTTTTATTTTTATTTTTATTTTTATTTTTATTTTTATTTTTATTTTTATTTTTCTAAGTCCTTTCTTCTTTGGCTGTGAATAAATATACTCACATACAGGTATGAAAACATAATCCCTTACTAGAATCAGTATTTTCAATCTAATATAGAAAGCCGGTGAGCTGAGCTTTCCAAAATGCCCCTTTTTTGATTTCTTTGCAATGTTTTCAAGCAGACAAAAAATACGCTTTCTAGGAAATATATATGGTAAATATATTGCTTAACATTTTGAATATCGAGATTCTCTGAACTGTAACTCTGCCCACAGACTTCTTCCCAACCCTGTATTGCTTGATGTGTATGCTATTACATAATCCAGCCTGACTTGCACAATGCCTACCTGTCTTGGACTGGATGTGGATGGGAAGACTTTAGTAGTGAAAGATTATGAACGTAAATGAAAATACAACAAAGTGCTTTGGGTTTGTCTGAGGATGACAGAAAACAGGAGCTGGAAGCAAGTTAATGATATGAACTCATATAACACCAGACGTGGGATGTATTTCTACGTTACGGTGCTGGACATAGTAACAATTTTTACTTAAGTGTTTTTTTGTACAAAATTTGTTCAGTTATGTATTTATTCCTTCTCATAAAAAATCACACCTCTGTCACCAAAATGCTGAAAGAAGCACAAATAAAGGAAACAAGCTCCTTGATAACCTTGTCATGTCAATCCAATTGGACTCTACAGATACTTAGAAACACTTCAGAGCATGTATGCATGGCTGTACCTACGGCTAAGCAGGTGTCCAAATATTCCCAGAGTCAGGCTAAAGAAAAAGGGGAGAGACAGCATCTGTAAACCAGTCCCAGGCTTTTTTTATTAAAGAGCTCTTTCTGTGGTTTTACGTGGAAGTTGTAGGTGTTCCTGTGCCTGTCCTTAATGTTAGGCTTGGACTGGTGGTACCTCTCTGCCCCCTTCCTGCGGTCGTGGAGCTTCCTGGGCACCACATCTGAGAGCCCTGGTGGCACCTGCTGAAGCCTGGGAGATCAGCCGTAATTAAGGGTTGGATAAAGGGAACTGCATATGCCCAGCCAGTTCCTGCTAGCCATTAAATCGAATTTGCAGCCCGTCTGAGCAGGAAGTCACGCTTGGATAGCAGGTATCTGTCTTCTCATGGTGTTTTCCTTTGGCTCTGAAACATTTTACGCTTGGAAAAAGGTCACTTTCAGCTGAGTTTATTATAACTTGTTTTTATTGAATTATTGTTCACCTTTTGTTTTGCAAGTTAGTAATTTCGCCTAAGATGGTAACCTTATATATAATTTACATCAGGAGATTTTAAATAATTAACATTAAAAAAGCGCTTGAGGAATGCACGCAGCATGCAGTTCTCTAACGCTGTTATGAACACACAACACGGTTGTAATTAGTGCAGAAGGGTGGATTCTCAATTATATGTTTAGTGGAAGGAAAGATTGCTAAAAAGTATTAGTGGGAAGCTTTTAGCGAAGTTTGGTAATTACCAGGTGTACTCTGTAGTACCTGAAGCCATTATTAAGCAATAAACAAATGCACCGTGTATTTGGAAAACTCAGCTTGTAAGTAGACATCTTTGTGGTGAATTTCAATAACTTCTGTAGCACCCAATTCCATTAACAATATATATATACATATATATATATTTCCATCTTTTTTTGTTTGAAAAAGGAAGGATTTTACCTGTGAGTAGAACGTAGTTAGACCTCCATTATTGATCCCAGGTTTTTAAGCAGACGGCACTCGTTGTCTCTGCATTTCAGGGCTTTTATGAAAGCTGTTACAGAATGAAAACTCTGACAATGGAAACTTCAACAGAAGAACACATAAATATTTTTTTTGTTACTGATAAGAAAAGAGCTTTGTCTTGGGACATACCCAGCTGTCAAATGTTGTCACTAAGGCTGTATTTACAATATTGTTCAGCCTTGTCCAATATGTTTTAAATTGTCCCTGTGTGTCAACAATCCTGTAGTATTTTTTCCCCTGAACTCTGCTCTTTGTTCAGTGAAGGCAATAGCATATAGGCTAGCGTTGTTCTGTTTCTAGTCACTCGCTTTCTGATGCTGTCTCTATTGTCCTAGTGTTGCTTGCAAATGGTCTAGGAGATGCGTAAGGCCAGGTTTTGGTGAAACTTGAGATTTCTTTTAGAAAATTTAAAGATTTTAAAATAGTTCTTTTTAATAATAAGCTATGAAACTGGCTCAAGCCACGTGTAATGTCCTTTAAAGTCAGGCTTTGGTCATCCTGTCAGTGTATCACTTTTTATAGTGGTTGTTGGGGATTCTCCCTCCTCCTCCCTCCAGAAAGACCAAGATGGGCTGGGATACGTGTGGATCCACCTAGGGCTCCCCAGCACTTGGAGGGAAGGCACTGTGCTCTGACCTGCCCACCATGAGGGCATGCAGGGAGATGGGGCTGAACTGGGGGGCACGAGGGAGGAACGAGCCCCCCAGGCCTCGAGGGGCCATTTTGGAGGTCGTGCCAGGGGGCACTGTGCCTGACCCCTGCTGCGCGAGGCCTGGGCCCTGGCCCAAGCAGAAGGGCAGTGATCAAAGTGATCTCAGGAGTTTGTGAAGCACCTGGGTGTATAATGGGACTGGAGTCTTCAGTTTCTATAACAGATTGTATTTTTTTTTCCACACAAAATTTGGTCTCTGCACAGTGACATACTGTGGGCTGTCTGCTTGCTGGGTGAGGCCTGAGGAGCGCGCTGCTCTCCAGGGGACACATGGAGGTGGTTGAGGGAAGATCTCTTTGTCTCTTCTTTGGTTTCTGAATCCAAATTGTTTCAGGGAGCAAAATGAACCCCAGAATAAACAACAGGATCTGCTATATGGTAGTATGGTGGCCAGAAAGAGAGGCAGCAGAGCCCAGAGCTTTGCACTGGGAGCCAGCTCCTCTGTTTCAGGCAGCTTCTCTGGTACTGATGCCCTGACCAATGCTGCTGGGCTGGTAAATCCTCCTTTAACTGGTCTGCCCAGGACACAGCCTGTTTCTGTACCGCTGTCGGCAAAACCCAGCTGTTTGTTTGTCTGTGCACTTGGAGAAGTGCCGTGCCAAGAGCTGATGTGCGTGTGATGCTGCTGCCTTGACCAAGGAAACTTTGGTGGCTTCTGTACGTGCCAGTGTCAGGTGCTTCTTGCCATTAGCTGCATGACTTTTGTGTTGCTTATTTCCACAAATTCTGTTCTTTTGGATCCTGTGGTTACCAGGCATGTTAATGGCCAGCTTTCCAACTCGTAATTTTATTTTGAAGAGTATCGTTGTGCTTTCAAGATGTCTCTTAAATGCTTTCAGGTTGTGCAGAGCCTGCAAGTTTGCAAGGTCCTGCATTAGTCTGAGATCTAAATCTCTCACTATTTCTGTCATTCTCTATTTCTTCCTAAAAGTGGAATGTTTGGAGCAAGCATTTAGTGTATGTTTTTTCTTTTTTCTTTCAAACTATAGAGTTTGAAAGAGGGGAACAAATTTAAGAAAAATATCAGTATCTTTTTGTTGTTTTTTTTTTCTAGTTACTGAATATGACAGAGAGAGAGAGAGAGACATTACTTTTTTAACCTCCTTTTGCCTTTTTTTTTAATACATGAGGAAGGCCTGACAATCTTTTTTATTTCTTGGTGAGATGCTCTATCTCAACTGTCCTTGCAGAAGTTTTGTCTGAAGTGAGCTTTCATAGTCTCAGCTCTTAAGAGATGCTCTTACTGAATATTTGAACTGTTGATGTCCAGAGGTTTACATTAAACAATAAAAATCCCTTTATTTGCTTCCTGTTGCTTATGTTTTACTTCACTGGCGTGTGTGGTATCAACATTTTGCTGGGTTTGTGTGATTCACTCAGTGTTTGTAAGGAAGCAAAACAGATTGTGAAAGTCTGGTGGCAAAAATAAAATTGAGAAAAGAATTAACAACTCTTCCTTATTCAACACAGATGCAAAACCAGAGACAAATGAGTTTTCATTTCCTTTGGGGGTTGCCTCTACTAAGGTCTCTACAGGAATTGTGCAAGTAGAAGTGTGCTTGCCTTCACTTCAAAATGTCAGAGAGAGATGAGATACTTATTTCTTTTCCATGCTTCTCACTGAGCTACTTGTCTCTTGATATTTGTAAATAAAAGTCTGCTTCTTTGTTTACTGTCATCCATTGTGAGCAGTTCAGCTTGTCATTTATCGTCCAGGGGGTTTTAAATTTTTTTAACTGCTGAAGTTTGCAAGGAGCACAAGATTTTAAAGTGTTAGCTAACCTCTGAAAGAACCATGTTTCTGTTTATTTGCAGTCAAGAAGTAAATGGATGTTTGAGGGTCACAGTCTTGTTTTACCCATTCATGAGGCTAAATTTGCTCCTCATTAGGAAATATATACAAAATGCAGGCTTACTGGTTCAGGAAGCACTTTATTTTTGCCTTAAGTAGCAGTGTACAAGCTTGGGCCATGTTCTGGCTTAATACTCAGTCAATCTAAGTGTTCAGCTCATGCCCATTGAAGTCAGTTATTGCAGAAATACACAAATCTTACAACAGCATTTGATCCTCTGATTGTATTTATTTATTTTTAAACAGTTCTTACTTGATTGAGATATAAGTTTAGTTCCTCTTAAAATCAACATCCAATTTGCCTATATCAAATTATATTATCTTGCATAAAAAAAAATCTGATTCTGTTTGAAATTAGGCTGGGAGAATCTGGAAACAGAAACCATCTCTTCTTGTACATCAGGAAAAGATGTATTATATTTTAGCTTATGGCCAGACTTTTTGTTGTTGTTGTTGTTGTTGTTGCTCTTGTTTTTGAACCGTGTGAAGTTTAAATGTGTTTATACATTTCTTTATACATTCTGAAACTGGTACCGCATCTGCTAACATCTCCACTGTAGAATTAGGGCATTACTAATAATTATGTGTCCTGGAAAGGTAGTGCGTGCCCTTCTTTTTTCTAGGTTGGTGGGAGGAGAGGCTATACGTTTCTGTCCCATTGCTTTTTAATGTTCTTAAACACTGAAACAACATGTCGTGTTCTCACAGCATTTTAACCCTACCTATGTAATTTTGTTTTCTGACTGAGATCAGCTGGGATGGACTGGTGTAGACTATAGCAATCTTAAGATTTCTTAAGATTTGATAAGGACCAGAACACTAAACTTTGCTGTCTTTTGTTTTGTATTGCAGCTCCAGAAGAAAAGGATGCAATTAAAGGACAATATGAAAAACTCATGGATGCTTACGGCTGTTTAGGAGAGCTTCAGCTTAAATGTGGTAAGTGACCATCTGTATGACTAAGATTATTTCACAGAATCAGAGATAAATCATTATAAAAATGTCCAGACAATGCTGGCATGCTGTAGCACCAAATGGCTGAAGTTGTCCAGTTCCTTAACATTTCAAAGCTAATTGCAACTTGTTATGTGTAGTCTGGAAGAGATCTACTTCTTTTTCTATGCTGTGCCAGAAGCATACTGCCAAGTGATAGTCTAAGCATTTTTGGATTTTTTTTTTTTGCTTTTGTTTTGTCTGACATTCTTAGCTGCCTGAAGATAATTGTTTTTTTCTCTTTTTTTTTTTTTTTAACTGCAATCGTCCAAGGCAAACTATGGTTTCTCACTTTTTTTTTGAAGGATCATATTTAAACAGTGATTAATCATTGCCACCTGAAACTGCAGATTCCTAGTCTTTGCTATAATGCCCATTAATTTTGTAATTCACATGGAAAAAGGTTTGCAGAAGCAGTCCTTGAACTTTAACTAGTAAGCAATATTTATTGTCATTACTTTAATTTTCTATACAATTTGGGAATCTTGATTTAGCAAAGGATTTGCTATTACACTGCCTACAGGAATTTTAATGGAAATAGCATGTTTTAGGCACAGGACTGCAGTCACTGATTCAAAGGTAATAGTACCTTGCACAGCAGACATCAAATCCAGTGATGAAAAGGATACATTAAAATAAAAGGTTAGTGGCATTAAAACATGGTATAGTTCAAACTTTTTCTGCATTCATTATGGAAAGCTGTATAAGACTTGATCTCATAGTCTTAGAGTAAACCTTAATTTTGACTTGGAGGAATGACAAGATTGATTTTCATATAACTTAGTACTTAATCAAGGAATCTGCCGAAGGCAACAGTGCTATAAGCACTGGCTTATTTAGACCAGTACATGTAAGTGTATCTTTTCATAGCTCACCTACCATTTTATGGCTCAAGGAATATGATGCAAGATTGATCTGAAGAGGTGGCTGCAGTCTGAAAGACTTCTGTGTCGTAACTCTAGGCCCGTCTAGTCTTTTAAATGAGTGTGGGCTTTTTGTTTGTTTTGTTTCTTGTGGAATTAATTAGGCATTTCTATGGAGATGTATATCAATTTGTTAATGCAATTAAAAATGGAGGATTTGTGTTTGTTTTTTCTTGGCACTTGGACCTGTTTTTCCTCATAGGAGTCTAATTAATCCTGTTGTAATAGCAAAGGAATGCAGCTATTGAAGTCAAGCTCTTCAAGCTACAAATGAGAGTAGTTTCTTGTACGTGATGTGAACTAAATATATCTGGTTTTAGTCTTCATATTAGAATGAATTATTTCAGTTGGGGTATGGAATATACTCAGCCTTATATTTTCTTCTTTTCTCCTTCTATTTCTGTTTTGCCATGTCCTTGCTTCTTTTTGAACAACGCCTGCTTAACTTCAGCGCCTGTGAAGCATGAGATTTTTCTTCTCTGAGCTCTGTCACTGTACCTTTGTCTTGTCCTACTGTTAAATTACAAGTCCTGGTACAGGACTTCCTTTGGAAAGGATTGTTTAAAATTGTATTGGTAATTGGATAAAAAAAAAGTTTACTGCTGGAGGTCAGCTCCTAATTTTGACTGAGTGAAAAGTCAGGAGGGTCATGCTGTAATGGTAAGCAAAGGTAAGCAAACATTTTCTGCTGCTGAACATGTTTAAAAAAGCACAGATGATTGCCTGCCTGCTATTTGACCAGTAAAGAAGTAGCTCGATTTTTTCACAGTCTCAGTTTTTCCATGTTGCTCGTAAGTATACGCCATCCCTTTAGCTGTTGCTTACAGAAAAGATTAACACTACAAAATATATATATGTAATATAACTTTTGCTTTCTGACGTAATGTATTCTATGCAAACAAGGGCATAATTGGCCAGCTCTTCACTGACCATCAGTTAGCAGATACACTTTGGCCAGAAGTATCACTAGTCTTCTTTTTACAGCTGGAAACCTGCAGATCATAAGTACTAAATTAAGTGAAAATATTTGTATAAGTACATTCCACAGGGATATTAAAAGAGCATATTTGTAGAGCAGAAGGGGAGACTTTTTCAAGACATGAAAGATGTCCCTGAGCACTTCAATTAATCTGTAAATATCGCTACTTAGGAATCCAAATAAATCACATTGTATGCTTGCCAGAATAGATCATGCTTTTCACGAGAAAGTAGATGAAATATGTGAAGCTGACTCACAAAGTTAATGTTTCCCAGCAGTGATAACATTCACTTCTATGTACTTCTGTCTGTTAACATGACTCACTAAGTTCTTCTGCTTTCTTTTGTGAGATGGATGGCAGCAGAATGAATTGTACAGTGTTTCGGAGCTGTATCTCAGCCAAGGTTTTGCTGCCAAAGAAGATCTTGCAGTGGCAAATACATTTTAAGCAAAGTGTTAAGAGCTGACTTTGCAGCATTTGGTTTAAACACTGTGATGTCAGGAAGGGGTTCATATATAAAGCAGTATTTTGACAACATCACTGTGTAGGTTGCGTTGTTTAATACAGCTGCTGTATTTGGGGAGGCGCTTTGAATTAACTTGTCTGTATATACTCTTGCTTTTGTGTATACAATGTGTTTGATGGTCTAAGGGAAGAATTCTCAAAGGCGAAAAGGACAACTAAGTACCTGTTTTCTATTCCTCTTGATCATTTCCTAATATATAATTTTAGTTAGGAGAGGTAGAAAGAGCATTTTTGAGGCTAAAACTGTAGTTTGGAAAATCTTGGTTCTTTTTATGATTCTGCTATAGATTTCCTCAGAGATTTTCAGCCTGTTGCTTAGAATCAGATTATCTGCTTTGCTCTGTGGCTAATTTTGAAGGGAGCTGAGAGGCGTAAATACTTTTGAAAACTGTTTTTCAGTGGACTATAAAGTGAAGTGGAGATATGTGGGGAGTGAAGATGAAATGCAGTGGAAACGGAACATGCTGAGGGAACATAAGGAAATGGTATGGCTGTTGGAATGGAGAAGGAATAAAAATTTGAGTGGATTCATTTATAAAAGGAAAAGGCTGTGGAGTGAAACATTCACGGTTAAAAAGGACAAAATAAGAATTGGATATTGCCTTTTCACTGTAGCTCATAATGGGCAGCTCTGAAGTCATGCCATCAAGTGCAGGGGAAACAATTGGCTGGAGTCATGTAGACAGGTTAAATACAGAAGCTGCAGCTCATTAGGGTAGGTGTGGCGTACCAGAACCACGTTTCCTGTGGCAGGCTTGCTGAACTTCCATTAAGTCAGTTGGCTTCACAAGAGCTTTTAGAAAAGAAGAAAGGATACAAGTTATTTTCGTCTTGTTTCTCTGCCAAATATTCTCCCTCTTCTGCCTCCCTTGCGCAACCCAATGAAAGGGCATTCAGTGCGTATTGCTGTGAACAATACATTTCTAACATTTCTTTGAAAGGGTTCTTTACAGATGGTAGTGGTGATTTGTAGCTGTAGCAGGGCAAAATAATGAGCTTGGTCACAATACATGAACATTTATATCCATATATCTGAGATCAAAATTTGATCCATAAATAAATTTTAAACATTTTTTTTTTTCTTCAGCACTTTGAGTGGATCTTGCTTTTTCATAGGTGTATTGCTATGGAAAGAATGGGCAGTAAGGAGCACTTCACTTCTTGCTCTGATCTCTTTCAGAGATTTCTTTAAAACATTCAAGATAGTATCCCAAGGAAATGAGAGACATTTCTGCAGTTATGATCTTCTATTGCAATTCTTATGTTCCTAAATATAACTTTCATCTATGTGAAAGTTTAGGAAAGCTAATAAAAAGTGGTACTGTACATTAAATTACTTGTAAAAGGTGGTGTTTTGTTTTGATATTTTAAAGAAAAGATATTTGATTTCTAAGGTGAGGACATAGTAAAGAGTCCACAGCTGATACGGTTGTTGGTACAAAGTCAAGGGTAGGAGCCACACCTGGAGCCTCGAGCACTTCACGGGAAAAAGGTGTTCTGGGATGTTTTTCATTGACCTTAGTGCTGGTCCCACTTAGCGTGCACTTTGAAGCTGTCAGCTGAATGCAGCATGCTTTCTGCTACTGTATGGCACGTTGACATCAAGGAAAAATTACCATAAATTTCCTCCCAGTATCCTTAGTTACTTATTTTGTGATAACAGTTGTGGGTTTCTGTTTTAAGAAATAAGACTGGAGTTTCGTCTGTCTCCTGGTCCAGATATGCAGGGAGCTCCTGAGAGTAGGAAGCTTTGGTTTCCCTCCCCATTTTTTTAAAAATCCATTCAGCTATTGATGTTTTGGACAGAACAAACATGAATACCCTGCATGCTGTTTAACTCCTTGCAAAGGCTGTAGCCCCATATGTGCTTCATAATGCTGCTGCCAGGTGGATCTGACTGGACTGTAGGAAGTATTTTTGTAGTGACTGGTGTTAGTATGGGACTTCAAGTGCTACTTGCATAAGAACAGCTTCACTGGAAACTTCAGTGATATTTTTAATGCAATGGTAGTGAGCTGCAGTTTTGAAAAAGTTAAGGCTGCAGGAATTAATGGAACAGTCTTGGCTGTTTTAAGGGGAAATACCTTCTAGCTTTAGGGAATGTCTGGGTATTTCAGTTTTATTTATTTCATTAAAATTGTGATATTTTCAGAGTTAGCTCAGCAAACCCAATTCTTTTAAAAAATCCTCTCTTTCTCATGCTGTGGCCTCACAAATCCTGATACTGTAGGAAATTTCACGTTATGTTGAGAGCAGGAGATTTTTTGTGGGGGAGGGTTTAGGAAGCCGGGAATGCAATTTCTTGCATTCTTTTGTGAGATTTACTGAATAATAAAATTGAATTGTGTAGGAACTAAAAGAATTTTTCAGTGAATTCCTGTCAGCTAAAAATGTTATTTTCCCTCCATTGAATGAACAATTACCAAAGAACTTAGCATGTGCAATTCTTAGAAAATCAATTTTATTTTGCTTCTTACAGAAGTTACTTACACCAGGAACAGCATCTGTCCTGGCTGGAGCAATTTCCCCCTGTAAATTTAATTGCATTTAGGTAGGGTTGTGGTTGATACTTCTGTTTCCATGTTAAGTAGTTATTTTTCAACAGGAAATATTATGGCCTGTTGATGTTTACATACCAGAAAAGAAACCACAGTGACTTTTTAAAGTTTAAATTTAGATGTAAAAGGATTGGTTTGTTTGTTTGATTGTTTTAGTATATCCATGATGATAATCAGACTTTCAGTGACTAACAAATAAGCAGATGCATTTGCGCTATGCCTGGTAACGTTAGGTTTCTGCCATACAAGGGACTGTTCGGAAATATAGCACTTCTGTTTTTCCTTTGAAACAGCATTTTATAGCTGAGAAAATGCCTCAGTGAAACCATGAATGGCCATAGCTTGGTTATCATTTCCATCATAAACTCGTCCAATGCGGTTATCAGGATATTTACAAACATTGGCAGCCTGGGTCAAAGGGAGAAACACAGGGGCAAGAATGTGAGAAGAAGTTTGGGGATTGAAAGAAGAGACCCCTGTGTGTAAACTGAGGTGCTGGCAAGGAAGGCAGCACAGAGGAAAGCAGTATTTTGCTGTGTACGGCTGCATAGCTTAGTGATAAGGAATCTCTTAGGGTTTAATGGAGACATGGTTAGAAGGTGGATAGCTGAATAGTGTTTAGGTAGCATTGACGTTGTCGTGTGATGCTCTAGGAACAGGAAGGGTTGACCAGAGCCCTGTCTCTGCTCAGGGTCCCTTGGTTACATCTAAGGAGTGAATGAAGAAGGGGCAGGACACAGGTTTGAGCACTGTCAGTAGGATGTTGGGATGAGGATGCTCCCTATGCCAAGGGCAACACGTGAGGCCCTTCCTCACCCGGACAGTGCAGGGAGAACCTCAGCTGATTCCCAGGGATGCTGGGGTGAAGGTGGTATCAGGGGAGGGGGCTTGGGGCTCTTCTGAGGCTGTCAGAGACATTTGTGTTAGGCTGGAGCTGTGATGTTGTAGGGTTTTTGCATTCTGGCTGTCGTATAAGCATATCCGGAGTGGTTTAAGCAAATCAAAGGGGTTGAAGATGATCTGAACACCACCTCAGCTCACAGAGCAGTCTAGGAGGACAGAGCAGGCCAGCTTTATTGTAGCTTAAATCCATTTGGATCATTTTCTTGAACTTTTTCTCCCTTTGTCCTTTTTACCCCATTTTATTTTAATGTTCTAGGTCGTAAGTGTGAGGCATAACACTGCGCTCCTTTGCCAGCCTGTCGCAGCTCTAAGGTGTCATGAAAAGTAGGTGAAGGATGAAGGCTTCTCCATAATTTGCTACTGCTTTCCAAGTCCTGCAGGTGGAGTTACTCTGTGGATGTGAGGGGCTACTGCAGGGTGGCAGGGAAGACTGTCACAGCCTCAGAAAGCTGCCGGTCTCCTCACGCATCAGGGACAAAGCGGCAGCTCCTTAGCTGTGATTTCTATTTTTGAGCTCAGTAGCTAGTGGTTTGGGGGAGGAGAGATGCTGGACCTCTGCGTGCATAAATGTGACTCCCTTGCTGAGAGCGAGTAAATAAGTGGAGGAGGTAGTGAAAAGAGTCTGGAGTCTCTGCCAGGGATTAGCAAGCTTCTAGGTAAGGTGATATCAAATCTACGTATAGATTTGCTCATCTTTTCCCTCATGCTGTGCTTTTTTCCTACACTGCCTTCCTAAACTAAGGAATTGCTTTGTTTAGACCCAGTTATTTCCCTCTGGCTACAAGCTCCTTGAAGGACAGAACCACAGATAATGAGCCCACCAGTGCTAAGTTTTAGTATTTATTGGCTATTTGAATGTCAACTTTCCCGCTCCTTCTCTTCTGAATCCTCTAGAACAGGTCGCTGAAGCCAAGGAGAACACAGCAACCCCTTGTTACAGAAAGAAATGTGGTGAACAAAGCTTTCTGATAAACACCACCTACACTGGGCTTTATGCAAAACCAAAGTCAGCAGAACAGAATGAATGAGGTCTAACCTCCCACCCTGTCCTGCTGTCCAGCTCCATGTGCCTACACAAATATTCTGGCCCTGCTGAAAACCACCCCGACTTCAGTTTCTGTAGCCCACCTGCGATCTGGAAGCAAGGGCTCCCCTGCTGATGTTTCAGGAACAAACCAGTTGTTGCGTGAGAGCTGCTCTGTGCTTTTGGACTTTTTCCACCATGGTGTGTTGAAAAGCAGTCCTACAAAGCGTGCCCTGAGGGCACGGTGACAGGCTATTGGCAGGTCAGACCTTGTTTCTGCTTTGGCAAAGCAATAAATCTTGGCTCTCTCCTACCTTTTCCTGCTAACTGGAGTGCCTACAATGGCATTGTGTCTGTATGAGACCAGTTCAAGTGTATCACAGAATGGTTTGGGTTGGAAGGGACCTGAACAATCATCTAATTCCAGCCCCCTTGCCATGGGGAGATTGGGGGAGGAATCAAATAGTTTCTTCCAAGTAAAACTAGTGTTGTAAGAACAGCCGTTCTGCTACTTAATTACTGTATCATTTCAGGGAGAATGAACAGAGGTTGACATCCCTCCGTGTACTAGAAATCTGATGGTGGTGGTGTTCTCAAGCTCCAAAATTTGTCTTTTTGTTCTGGGGCTCTGGAATTCAGCTGCTTTGTGATTTCATGCTTTCCTTCACAACGGCGAGAGCTAGAATTGTTTCTAATGATGCTTGAGGTTGTCGGCTAATTGCATACACTCTACTTTGTGACACAAAAAAGTAAAATCTCAAGAACTGATAATACTGAAACTTTTTGAGTGGCTGAACATGGCTGGTTTAAGAGGAAACCAGGAAGAAAGTTGAGTGCTTTATATTTGTAAAATTCAGAAGTCAGTTGAAAGATACATAGGGAGGGTCACAATTTATCTCATAATTGATCAGAGTTCTTGTCTTTTCCTTGAATCAAATCCAGTGAAAACTGTACGCTCTCCAGGGGGTGAAATCTGATTTTGAGTAGTGATCCAATACAGAGCTCACCCTAAGTGGGGAAAAATGCACTCTAATAGAGCAAAGGATAGAAATGTGAAAATATGTGGATCATTATGCAAATTTTCTCACTTACCTGCAGTCAAGAGGAACTCAGAAATGTCAACGAGCATTGGTGATGTGCTTGTGGTATTCTGTATTCTTTTTCCTGAAGCAGAGATACTGTCCTCTGCTGGAGCCCTGTCAGATTACATATGGCAGGACTGATTGGAAATGACAAAGCCTGTGTCCTCCTGTAACCCTTCTGTAACTATCGCCTTCTAGGTAACGCTCGGCTGCACTTTCTGGTCCTGGTGACAGGCTGTACGTCGGTGGGAAAAATCCTGGACGCTGAAGTTTACAAAATTACTGCAACAGATTTCTGTCCTCTCCAGGAAGAAACAAAGGAAGAGGAGCGCGTCACTGCCTTGAAGAAAATACTGAACTCTGGGATGTTCTATTTCTCCTGGCCTAATGCAGGCTCAAACTTTGACCTGACTGTGCGAGCTCAGAAGCAGGGTGATAACCACTATGAATCTGGTAACTCCTTCTTCTGGTTAGTACTGCATGTTTGTACCAAAGTCTTCTGTCAGCCCCATCCGTATGTTAGTGGTCACACACCCTCAGAGAGAAATGAACAGGTGTATTCCAGGTGTGCCACCTTCCATTTCATTGCCATGTCACTTTACAGGGCCTGTGGCCTTACTGAATTCAAAAAGGTAGCTTCTATTTAACTAAAATTAATCTGACAGTGAAATGCAGTTCTTATAACTGGATTTTTGTGTGTGTGTGTGTGTTTTTAAGAAGAAAGCACAAAGTTTCTTGTTCACAGTGCAGAAATGTTTCTCTATGTGTTGTGAATAGTTTCCCTTGTGGTAATAATTTGCTTTAACAGTTACCTTTTAAAGTAACAGTAACCTGCACTTGAACCATTCATAATCACATCATCTGTAGACATTTATTTTTTATTTTTTAAAAGAGTGTGAGTTTAAAGTCTGCATTTCAATCTCTCAATAATGTGCCCTAGTTTTGTGTTGAAAGCATCAATATTAATATGTTTGCAGCTCAGTGTAAACGTATGTTGCACAGAAGGAAACTCCAGTGACCCACTGCTTTGCGATTCTTACTTTCTTGTGCTTACAAAACAAAGGAAAAGTATTTCTTGTAAATATTATTTAAGTGGAAAAGAAAACACAACTGCTGGGTTTTGTCTCTATTAGGTGGGTTCCCCATTAAAGTAATTCAGTTTGTTTGCTTTACAAGTTCTGGCAGATTTGTTTGTTTGTTTATTTTAAACAAAAAGGTACGCAGGAAACAGCTGTACTGGAAACAAAGGAGGGCTGTATGGTGGTGTAGGTGGGAAATAGCTGCCCAAGTTTAATGTGGGTGTACTGCTAGAATGTGTGATATGTCTTGTGGCCTAAAGTAGGTGAATATTAAATTGTCTAAAAAGTTCATAATGGGTGATAAATAAACATGAGAGGAGCAGTTCAGTCAGGTTAAATAGTCGTTCTACCTTTCTCTTACAAGTGGTAAGATACAGAGTTTTGAGTTTCACTCAGAAGGGAGATAAATAAAACTTGCTTTCAGCTGTGCTAATTACTCGTTCCTCTCAAAAAGTGCTCTAAGCATGTCAAGTCTGACACGTGGCACAAATGAGCGGTGTTCCAGTGTAGAATCTCCTAAGGTGACATCTCTTAACAAAAAAATAACTCTCTTACCTGTCCCATCTTTTGAAATGTTTCATCTCAGAAGATAAGTATTTGAACTTCTCTTTGCTACTTCTGACTAGTCTAGCAGTACCTCATGAAGAGCTTCCACGTTCCTGTGTGTTGTAGAACAGGCACAAATGGTGATAATGTCATATTTAAAGCAAAAAGATGTTCCAAAGAAAATTGTGAGGGATTTATGTGATATGAGGAATGTTAAACTGAGCAGCAGATTCTTGGAAAAAGCACAGTGGAATAAATGGTTACACGATGAAAAGCTTCAGACAGCCTTAATTATAAGCAATGCAACCTGTCTCTTAAATGAACTGCAACAACAACAAAAAAATCTACTGGAATTCGTCTGAGTCCTCACTGGGACTTGCTCTTTGAATAGAGCTAGGAAAAGGAGGTGGAAGAGATACCAAAAATTGTTTTAGAGTTGCTTTTTTTAGTTACATATGTAGTTTAAAAACATAAGATTGACTTGCATCCTGTCAGAGAAATGCTGTACTCTAGAAGAACAATTCTTCAGGGGTTTTCCAGAGATGTAATAAGTCCTGTATAGATCTGCTGTTGAGCAATAAATGATCATAAGAGGGATTTTCTTGGCCCTCATCTGTGACTAAAGTCACATTTTGAAAAATGAGATGAGGAGTAAGTCATAATAGAAGAGACCAGCATTTTAGGTTTCTTGGGTTGTTGATTTTAAAATAAATTGAAGGTTAAAACAGACATTCTTAATTTCAATAGCGCTTTTTGTGACATCTGGAGTTAAAAGAGGCAATGTTTGCATAAGCTGAATTATAAGGCAGTGGGGCAAGGAGAGCAGTTTGGCAGTAGCTGAGCTATTAAAATTTGCCACACTCTTTTCATTGTAGCAGTTCACAAACATTTCCTACTGATATTTACTCATTTCAGATAAGGTATAACTACAACAGAGAAAGGAGCACAAAAGCTTGCTTAAATTAGTGATTGTTGCGGGATGGGACCATGCCTGTCAGTCTTACTTTATTGAGTATGCCATATGTGTGATGTTGAATTTTACAGGAACCAGCTACTGCACGTCCCCTTCAAACACTACCAGGTGAACTGCTCTGACTGGCTGCTGAAAGTGATCTGTGGTGTAGTGGACGTTCGCACTGTTTACGCTTCCCATAAGAAGGCAAAAGCCTGCCTTATCTCTCGGATCAGCTGTGAGCGAGCTGGTGCCCGGTTTCACATTCGAGGGGTCAATGATGATGGACATGTGTCTAACTTCGTTGAGACAGAGCAGGTAAGCAAATGTATCCAATAGCCTTGAATAATTCACTCCACTCTAGTTTAGCTGGGACAGGGTTTCCAACAAGAACTAAAGGAGTTTAGCATTTTTTCCCCCAAGACTATTTAAAATATTATTGCACATCAGATCTATTTATGCCCATTAAGCATTTCTTTGCAATCTGTTCCTTTTCTGTATTTCTGGCCTTTCCATGCACAGCATTTTCATTCATACTCTTGATTTTTTCCTGAATGTGCAAGTCACGGCCATTTGATACTGTGGTGAAATATAAACATGGGTTTTTGAATTACTCAGAGCTGTGGGTGTTAATTCATGTGAAACCAACATGTGTAACAAGGAGGTTCTTGATTACAAGAGACCTGCTTAGAAGTATCAGTCATGAGGCCCATGTGTTAAACAAACGGGTGTTTTAAAAGCTATTCCAGAATAAACGTCATGCTTTTATACATTCTATGTATGTTTTAAAGTAGTGTTTTACTAAAATTTGTCATTCTTCCCATGCTAGAGGACATTGGCAAAATGTTCTCCCAGTGCTCAGATATATCATACCAGGCAGGAGAAAGCTGCCCAGAGACAGAGCTGTGGTCGTTAGGAGGAAAGTCATCTTTGGCCAGTAAAGAAAACAGAGGAAAAACAGAATCTTCTCACAGTCAGGCAAATTTCAGTGCAACTCATTTTGGAATGGACTTTGCTTTATATGCCCCTTTAATTTGTGGGTCAGTTCCCTCAGAGAGAGATGGTATGGCACAGGTTTTGTAATTTTTTGGTAGAAACCTTATTTCCATATGGGTGAAATACACCCAGCAGGCTCCCTTGATTGGCAGAGCAAAGCAAAATAACACAGAGGTTGTTGGTTTTACTGTACATGGTTTAGCTTACTGCTTTGAAAATGAACAAAAAGCACTGGACCTTGGAGAATCTGAAATCTTTTGTGCCAGCTGAAATGAGTGGTTTCCTTTTTGAACAGCAACGGAAATTACTAGCAGTCAGAGCCATCATACTTAATATACAGAAATAGATGTCTCCATAAGTGGAATAGATAAATGGCTGGTAGGAGTTCTCCACAAAGGGCAAGGATCTGCTTATAAAATTTAGTTTTCAGTGTCTTCTGGGCAGCTCTACAAAACCGTGTATGTAGCATAACATATTTTTCTATATTTTTGTGTCTATATATGTGTGTACAGGTACAGTTGAAGTAGATTACTTAGGGGAGGCTGGTAAAACCTGTCTATGTGACATGGTTGAGTGAGGCATAGAGATTCTTAACCTAGCTGTGTCTTTACTTGTTCCAGGAGAGCTTGAGCTGCATCACTGTAGGACTGTCTGATTGCTGAGGTTGATGACCTGTCTCCAGAGTGTCCCTCCTGGAGCACTAGTGTTTCCTCGTGGCATTGAGCGAGTGTAGCAGCTCACGCAGTTCTGTCACTTATACATCTCTTCTTTTCCTGCTTTGCCTGCATTTTCAGTAGGCTGGCCTGGCTGCTTTCTACTTAGTGTTCAGGCTTCCATGACTTGTGTTTTTTGGATGCCAAACTCTTCCCCTGCAGCGTTTGGGTCTCTAATGCCAGCCAGGGAATTCTCTGCTAACAATTCTCTTTTGTGCCTCTGCTCCAAAGAAACTTCAAGTTGACTCCTGCAGCATCTACATCTTTGTAGAAAGTCATTTCAAAACACACTGGGAGATGCAGATAGGTCTGCTCACCAAAAAGTGGAATTTTCCTCTAGGACTTGGAAACAGAAGAAAGGACGTGTGCCATTTAACTAATAACTTCGTACAGTCTGCTATTTTAGTTGAGTGCCTTCTCACGAGCATTAGTGCAAAGTGCATTCCACAGGATCTGAAGAATGTTCTCGCACTGAAATGCAAAGGAAAGAAAATGTTAAAGAAGGTTGTCAGCTTTCTTTTAAGTCAGTCTCACATTTGTGGCCCTACAGTTAACAGTTGTCTAATTATAGGAAGTACTTCTGCAATCCTGCTCACGGGTTGGGTCAAAAGTTGCTCATTCTATTGAACTACATTCTTGGAGTACATTATGTTGCAAATGATTAGCATGAAAAGTAAGTTGGCCTTTGCATCACAGCAGAAACCCTGAGGATTGGCTCCTGGTGAAAGGCAAAGCAGCACTTGGTTGCTAATGCTTCCCTTTGCTGGGGCTGGGTCAAATTCTTCACGGGAGCTGCTGTGCTTTGTTCCAGTTCAGCCAGGGGCTGCTGTGAGGTGGGAGGACTGAAGGCTTTTGAGCTTTGCAATTGGTTAAAAAAAAGAGCAAGAGTGAAATGGTTGTAGGGTGAACGGCTCGAATAGGTTGAAAATTATCACAAGGCTTTTCAATTTTAAAGGATTGTGTTTTCATTTTTTTTTTGGTGTTGCTTTGTTTTTAAAGAAGAAAATAAGTTTGCTGTTGCTAGTGGTGATAAACACTAGCTCTACCAAGCTAAATGTCCTAAGAAAGCAAAGCTGGGCTAACCACCGGGATGCCTGAGATCTAGTTCAAGCTGGCACCCTCTTAGCTGAGGAAGGAAGAGTCCTAGAATAAACTCTCTCCTACTTTCATAGTAGACTACTGACTAATCGCCTATGAGGTAATACCTTGGCTGCATAACATTTTGTTTCCATTTGCTGGGGCCTCTACAGTATAATGGCATGCTGGCTGTGTGCTTTCAGGGATAAATAGCACCCTAGGATTTTGAAAAGCCAGGACTTTTCCCCCCTTTATAGGAATTACTTCTAACATTTTGCTGTTTTTAGAAGAGGGAGAAACAATTAGTCTTATCTCCAGGCAGCTCTTTTATGCATGGATGGTATGCTTTTGTCTCCCACTGAGTTAGCCTTGTGGCATTTCAGCTCTGCAATGAGTCATTTTTTTGTGGGCTCACTTAACTGCTGTGACTCAGAGTGTTTGAGAAGAAGGGGGAAAAAGTTAAATATCTCACTTCACTTTTGCTTTTCAAAATAAAGCACCAAAACAAAGAGAACCAACAACCCTCTACCAGTGGATCTCTTGATCATTTGGCTTGCTTCTTTACAAAGAAAAAAAAAAAAAGAAAGGAAAAAAAAAAAGCAGGAAAGACAAAAATAAAGCATGAAGGGAGGGCTTTTTGGAAATCCCTGTGATGTGTACTTCCAGCTTTGTTGCCAGTTTTAGAAGGGGCTGCCATTCTATTACAAAGTGCAGTGTTGCAGATAAACCTCAAGTAAAGTTGTAAAATCAGTTTCCCAGTGATAAGTTAATAAATTTTTGCTTTGTTCATGTTTGAGAGGTACCTGCTGACAACAAAGTTTTCTTTCCAGGATTTCTCCTTTCCCATCACCTCCGCAATCAATCTGCTGAGTTGAGACTGTATCACATTCTTTGAATTCTTCTCTGCTGATAACCTTGAGAAGGCATGCTTTCCTCATTTAGTTGTGTGCCTGTCACTGTTTACATTTCTTCTCCTTCCCCAGTTATCCTCCAAAGAGTGGGGGTAAGCTCTTAATATCTTAGCAGATGACGTAAGGGGAACAACTCTAATTTAACGAAGATTAATGAATGCTTTCATTTGTTCTCCCCTTCATGGAACTGTTTGATGAAGCATTTAAAATGGAAACCTTGACAGACATCAAAAAGAAATCCCATGAATTGGATTAACTTTCCCTTTATACCAGTTTGAGAAAAAGTGTTGGACACTGATTAAGAAAAATGATCCCCATTTCACAATAACTCTTAGAGCATGTTGGATAGCTCTCCAGGAGAGGAATGGATGCAATCATGTGGTTAATTTATTTTCTGGATCCAGTCTTACTGTGGCCCCAGGCAGGACAAAGAAGATTATTTTGGCAAGTATATCATTGGATCCTGTGGTCTGAGTTAAAGGGACTCATGGAGAGGTATGTTTAGGCCATCTGTTATCCATGCTCTTTGTGAGTTGTGTGGCAGAGCTGGAGATCTCAGAAAAAAAGCCGTGCAAGCATGTGTTGTGTCTGTATTCCTTGAATATGTGATGAATTCTGCCACTAGAAGTTGTGATTGGATAATTGTTTCCTTCTAATGAAGCTGGATGACAGATAGAGGTTGGTGAATATATTATCCTGAGCAATGAACAGGAGCAGCACACTGGGACTAGAACAATGGCTAGATGAAATAGATACTACCTTTGACCAAGAAGCAAACAAGCAGTACCTGTACCTGAAGCATGAGCTGTCATTGTGTACCAGCAGAGGTGCTTGGATCAGAGGGGTGAGGTCTGCCCCTATACAACTGAATATAAAGGGTGAGAAACTTGTCCTCCTCAGTTATCAGCACCCTTTAGGGTCAGAGGAAGAAGCCACAGAAAGAATCTAAGATGGCAGGAGTCAAAAGAAACACATGGCAATTTCTAACACCACAGGTCAGAGGACAGGGAATTTATTATCAAGGCAAAGAGGTCCTCCACATGGGTTAAGCATCCAGTTGCTATTATGTTGTCTGATTGGAAACTGCAAGAAACGTGTCTGAAAATCCATCCAGCTAAATGGATTGGATTGTTCTGTGGGCCAAGCCCTTTGAGATCAATGAAGCAGTCCTCCTTCAGTGTTTTGAGGATCTGATGGGAATGAACTTTCTCCCTGGGACAGGTAGGCAACAGCTTGCTGTCATTTTGGAGGTAAGACAAAAGATAAGAGTCCACAATTGGGTAGTTCTTTGAAGCCTAGGGACAAAGACATAACATTAGCAGTATGTATCAACCCTAATGGCAAAGTGTTGTCCAAAATGTAGGTGATTGTTGTTGAATGCTTAGAGGAAAACCCATGTGATCTTCTTGGATGTATTTTATGTCTGTGACTTAAGGAAAATAGAGGACAGGAAAATTCTGGAAATAAACAATTGTTTAAGAAGGAATAGCTTCTTTTCTTAAAGCACTGTTCGTCTTCTGCCTTAGAATAAGAGAAATGGAACTGCCAGGGCACAGGGCAATAAAGTCAAAATTAGAATGACGAAAAATGCAGAACTGACAGATGTGTGGTTGTAGAAAACAGGGTGAATGATCAAGGGTTGGAAGTATAAGATAAAATAAATTCTATACTTACCCATGCATAAATGCTAGAATTACATAAGCAACAGAGTTGAAATCTTTTATTTATAAGTGTAATTTTAACCTGGATGTATTATCAGTGCTAATTTAAGAGTTTAACAAGTGTGTTTTATTATAGTGTATATAGGTGTTAAGACAGTGTCTGTTCCTGAACTGGGAAGCCTCCTTAGTCTTGGTCTTTGAACCTGCTCAGTTAGGACGTCTGCTGGTGGGGTGGTTCTTGCCACTGTTATTGTTAGGGTCAAGGGGTGTGCATAGCAGAACGCAGTGTCAGGATCAGGGGTCATGTTCCTTGTAGTGGTGAATGAAGGACAATGGATATTGCTGAAATTCAGGGAAGGTTTGCGCAGTTGTAATGCCTGATAAAATGTTTACAGTCTGTTTAGGAAGAAATGACTTGCAAAAATAGTGTTACCCTCCCACTCATTAAAAAAATACTAGGTCTTTTTCCAACTCACTAGCAGCTTTGAAGAAAATAACTTTGGATTCATCTGGGTCACAAGAATGAGGTGAGAGAATTGTGGAAGACCACAGAATTGCTCCAGAGAAAAGAATGAGGAGCCCTGTAAAAAAAAAAAAAAAAAAAAAAAAAAAAAGTGTTAATATGGAGAATTTTCTTGTGAGTGATCTGTACTGAAGAGGCCATGCTCCCAGTTCAAAAACCTCACCTGAATTGCTAAAAGCTACATGTTAATGTGCGTAAATATCTCACTTTTTAACAAATGCCTTATCATCATAGGGGAGTTCTATATTAGACCTCATCCTGACAGAGGACCTCCATCATTCACATTAGGTTGTGGGCATCGTGTTTTTACGTGACAGAAATGATTCACACGTAGTTTGAATAATTTTTTTTTAGTTCTCCAATGGACAGCTTAATAGAGCAGAAAACAGAAGAGGTAATGGGCGAGAAACAGTGAACAGAAAACGTGAATAATAATAGAAACAAACATCTGTTATATCTGACAATGTTGAATCACTGGTAAATGGAACTATGAGCAGAATATAAATTCTATTAATGCGGAAAAGCAGAAATGTTTGGTCAGTATTTTTCTTCTGCATTTGGCATAAAGAAGGCAGGAGATGTACTCACGGTCTATAAACTGTGATGAAATACTTGCCATTAAAATATAGCCCAGGAAGATGTTAAACTTCAGGTATTAAAATTAGAATTCTTGTTATTTTAATCAGTAGGTCTAGAGAATTTGCAGCTGAGACTTTAAAAAGAGATGGCCAAAGAGATATTTGAGCTGTCAAGTTTTCAGTTAGTTATGGAAACCAGGATACTCCAGAAGATTGTAAGGAAACTGAACCTCTGTGGTAAGCTGTTTGAGTGGCCAGATTGTACTTCCTGTGAAGCTTTGCCTTTAGTCTTCATCGTCAAGTGTTAAGATTTTGTTTCAACTCATCACTAAGGTGATTATTGTCAAATTTTGAAGTGAGCCAGTCTTATCTGGTCTTTGTGTAGATTCAAGACCAGATCCTTGCTTAGTATGAGTCAGGAAAATGCTGGGGCTGTCAGCGGAATGGCACAAATTTACTTTACCTTAGAGTTGTCTCCTGAGGGTCCGTGACTGTGCGTGAAATGATGATTCAGTGTTCAGAAGTCACTGACTCACCTTGTGACGGCCTGTCTCAGTGAGGAAATGAAGAGGAAGAAGGTGGGCCTGCTCGCTCCTCCAGCAGTCCTGCAGGATGGTCATGGAGCCAGGAGCTGGCCTTGATAGTCCTTGTGGGTCTCTTCCAGCTCCGGATATTCCAGGATTTTGATTCTGTTGTCTCTTCTGAGCACAGAAATGCAAAGGAAGAGTGTTGCCATGGTAATTAGTTCTTGCATTCAGGTACAGGCAAATTTAAAAAAATTTTGCCATGAGAGTGTGTTTTAGACCCATATTTCTGAAGCTGTGAGGTAGGCCTCGCAAGGAAGCTTCTGTCAGCAACAAATTAATGTGAAGCACCTGCCCTCTCTTCTAGGAGTTGTAGGAGGATGAGATGCAACATAGAAGGGTTCTTAATTCCTTGGTGTGAGGTGAAAAACATAAAATTTTGCAGTACATCTGGGCTACCTGTCATTTGAACACTGTGTTCTTGGCAAAGCCACTTAAACCTTTCATCTTAGTGAAATCGGGGCAATTGTGAGTGCTCTGCAAAAATACTGTGAAGATAATTAGATAAAACTGGTGGCAGGATATTTAAATATTTAAATACCTACCTCTCTAATGTAAGTACATACTTCTTTTCATATGTGTAGCTTTAAAAATTGTACGTTGGGGGTAACATCAAGGTTGAGGTTCAGGTAAATGAACCTCGTTTTTCTTGAGCCACCCAACCAGAACACCTAGTGGCAAATCCCAAAGCACAAGCCCCAGTAAAGTGGTATGGGAGCCCATTTTCATGTTCTTTTCTATTTTTGGGGGATACCAGCCAGCTGGCAGCTGTTGTGCTAAATGATATGATGCAGTTAGAGAAGCAGCTACCTGGGTGACCTGTATGGATACCATGCCTCGCCGGGGCTGCAGAAGACTCGCTGCGATGTAGGAGATAACAGGGATGCGTATCGTGTGTCGCCTGTGGAAAACAGCCAGGATTCCACTGCTAAGTATAGGCCAGGAGAGAGAGCCAGGCTTTGCACAGTTGCTCTGTGGTTATGCCCTGTCTGAAGATAGTACCTTTTGTGCTAAGTTAACATATAATGCAGTGCTTTGCTTGGGGGTGGCAGAGGGGGAAGGTAAAGGGGAAATTGTCTTTGTACTTCATATGAATTTGATTAGAAATCAGTTTGTTAGCTGTGATCATAAAAAAAATATAAAGGGAGAGGTTGAAGTCTGGTCTGGGAATAAAATGGAGAGTTTGGAGCCTCTCACTAGAAACCTTGTTGAAGAGAAATAGATCACATACTGTTCGCTGGATCTCGGGATGGGAGTGGCGAAGCTGCTGGTTTCACTGAGATTTGTTTGGGCACTCTGACATGCAGGACATGCAGTGAAATAAGAAATAGTAAATAAAGCAAGGGATAAGCTTATCCCACACCTGACATTACCCATCACCGGTCACAAGGAGCAATGACATTTTGCAGTTCAATTTTTTGAGGGAGACAGAGGGAGACTATGTCCTGGTCTTCCCGAGTCTCTTCACCGGTAGATCAAATCCATCTTCATCGTGGCTGAAAGATTCCTTCCACATTGCCAGCAGTGGTGTTTTAAATTCTCTCTTATTTCTGGTGAGTAGTGAATTGAATCTGCTGTGATGACATGAAAGCAAATACGGTGTGCTTTGTTCCACTGTGTGTGAGACTATGGAAAAGCGGCTGAGCGGTAAGGGGATACAGTGAGATACACCGTTTACTTTTTTTACCCTTCGTGTTCAGTGTCTTAAGCTGTCACTTGATGAAGGAGACAAAGACTGATAGCTCTAACTGGAGAACTCCTTCCATTTGTTTCATCTTTTTCAGACAATTTACTTGGATGATGACGTCTCTTCCTTTGTGCAGATCAGAGGTTCTGTTCCACTGTTCTGGGAGCAACCAGGGCTTCAGGTAAACAACTAAATCAAAAAGCCTACGTTGCTTACCTCTCTTGCTACTTATAATTTAGAAGTTCCATAAAATTTATGTACTTTTTAAAATAAGATGCAGAGCTCATTCTTTGAAAATGCTGAACTGCTTCATTTTAGGTTTACTTTGTAAGAAATTATTCATGCTTAGGTAAACAAGGAAAAAAAAAAAAAGAAAACAAAGAAACAAACACCAACAGGCAAATAGCTATAGTTATTGAGGTTTAACATTTTCATGTGTTTGTGTGCCTCTGCAGGAAAGTCTATGTCAGGGACTGTGTCTTGATGTCCTAAACTGCAGGTTACAGCAATGCCTTTATAGTATTTTTTTATTTGATTTGGAATAACCTTTCATTCTGAAACGCCTGGTTAGCAGGAACATTCTGCTATTTCGTGATACTGACCTGCAGAATAAAATCGGAGTCTCTATCAATACCAGGAGTACTTTAACTTCAAGTAAAGTATAATGTTTGGATGGTGTGTTTGCTAGATTTTGATCATACAGTAATGATCTGATCTTCTGCAAGGCAAAGCTGTAGTGTTTCATCAGGAGATAAATGCATCAACTGTAGCAAATAAGAGTCATCCTAGCATGCTTCATGTTCTCTGAGCAGAGGGATGAGCAACTAGACTGAGTACGCACATGTGTGCATATGTGTTAGTGGAGAGAAGATGTTATATAACTTTTTTTTCCTTTAGATTCTTCAAAGATCATTTGATACTTTTTTTTATCGTTAAATCTAGCACTTTAGAACCATTCAGGACTACTGGATTTAGTACAAAAGATGACTAGAAGATCTGTGTTCCCTCTGTTAGCACCATCCAGGGCAATACTTTTTTATAAAGGAGGTGTGTCCCTGTGACTGTGCATGCTTCCTTCCAATCTAGTAGCTGTATCCAGGACTGTTGTTCTCTATGTTATGAAGTCAGAGAGTTTTTTCCCCAAATATTTTTGGCTTGTGTGCAGCATCTTCGGTTAAACAGAATTTTCAACTTTTTAGCAAGGACATGATCTGCATTTTTGCTTAATCTGGACTAGAATATGCAGCTTTCATTTATGTTGGTGAATACTAGTAACTCTTACTCCTTGGGTGTGAGTGCGCTGGCACTGGTGGTGAATCTGGTGGTGAAGAATTGCATAAACCAACCTCATGAAAAATAAAGAAAGATGATGGCGTACAGGAAACAATACATGATCTTAAAAACAATTAGCAGTGTAGATTGATGGTACGTGATTTTAACCATCAAGTTTTCAAAGGACTGTTCCAATAATTTTTAGCTTCTGTAAATAACAGAACAATGAAATAATTCAGTACACACAGTCCAAGCAAATGGCATAACTGTAGCCTTGTCTGGTGACTGAAGGGCAGGAAGAGTGCTGGGCACACAGCATATTCGTGTGATACAGTGTGGGATATTTGCTAGAGAAAGTTGGCAAGGGGATATGATTTATTTGGCCATAAAAAAGATGTGTAGATATCCCTTTGCTTAATAATAATCCTGTTTTCACTTGCAACTGTAAATGTTGTCTAATAAAAGCTGTGGCTTTTGTGTTAAGTATATTATGTGTGTGGGTGTATGGAGTCTGTTAGGGGTATCTGGTGCTGTTAAAGAAATGTTTTCTCTGAAGGAAAAAGGGAGACATCTAGTGATTTAGGACTTCAGCAAATTTCTCTTCTTTCTTTCCATTATTTAGGTGGGTTCTCATCATCTAAGGCTTAACAGAGGCCTGGAAGCTAATGCTCCTGCCTTTGACAGGTAAGCTTCATTCAACTTTGGCAATAACACAGCAACCTGGTATTTAACCAAGATTCCACAACTTCATGCCTTCCTAGTAAATCCTCAGAGGTGTGAAACATCCCTTATATGATGTAGCCAATCTCCCAGGTGTTGCAGGATTACGTGGATTTACTTTATTTACTGACTTATTTTTATGCGTTTTCTTTTCCTCCTTCAATGCTAATTGAAACAATCTGGTCTCCTACCTTCTTTCTGAGAAACCTGAGAAATGCTGGGTGGTATGAAAAAGAAAGGCCTGTGTAACCCTTTGTAACATTTCAACAAATGTGAATTTACACTTACAGCATGCAGAGCATGTGTTCTTCTTTACCTCTGTAAGCCAGGCAATTAAAAATTAAACACTGCTTCCAAACCATTCAGGATTTGCTTTTCACTGTTGCACTGCTACACAGAAATAACAGCATGTTATTCTCTAACCAGTGTTGCATGATGCTGTCATGCTGATGGTCTGCTTTACCCAGAGACTGGCTTGTAAACCTTAAGCCATTAAGACTGCGTGGCAGCTGGAAACAGTAAAAAATCCATCTGTCAGCATGATTTCTTGGAATATCTGACTGAAATGCTGTCCTTTAAGGACAAACTCCCATGGACATCAGTGAAAACATTGCCTGAAGGATTTGGCCTCTTGGAATATTTCAGCTTTTAAGTGCCAGGTCATGTGGTTCATTTCTGTTTTGTTCTGGTTTTGGCAAATGAGATCTTACGTCCAAGCTAAAAAGTGCTTTTAGATGAGTCCTCTTAATTCCATGACTCCATGTACTGCAACTTTTACCAAACATGATCTTAGGAACTGCTAATAGTTTTGCAGCACAGAAGGACCCCAGACAGGGACTGGAATCTAAATGGTCTACGTACCATAGCAGTCCCTGCTCCAAAGGGACTTAGTCCGGGTTCTGAAAGCTCTTTTAAGACTCATAAATCCTATTGAATTCAAATGTGTTTGAGGCTAGTGATCTTGCTGTCATCTGGTGCCATGTTAAGTTGCTTTGCCAGTTTCCTGAATCTTCATCTTAGAGGGTTGCATTCCACAGCAGAGATAATCCATGTAAGAAGAAAGCAGTGACTTGTTAGTGTCTTCTTTGTGCTTCCCAACAAACTGGGAGTACCTTAGCAAGGAACAACTCTGTAATGCCATTTAGCTCAGAGTATTTGATCTCCATGACCTCAGTGCAACTGGTGAATGAGTTTCTTCTAAGAAACATGAACGTGAGGATCAGCTCACACTATTCTTTCTTCTCCCTGTACACAGAAAAGCCTATAGTTTAGGTGAAGTTAAGAATCTCTCTGCTTACAGAACTGCAAAAGACAGTCCTTTGGAAATGGACAAAGAACAAGCAACTACTTATATGGAAACAGGCACCGAGACTTAACAGCCTGCTGCAGTGTGTTGGAGTGGGTTTAGCCTGTTAGATTTTCCATCTGATAGGTTAATGTGTTGAGAAGGCACTGTGAGAGGGGAATGGCAATCTTGTTAGTGGATCTTTTTTCATCCCCTCTTCCTGATAAACCCTTGGGGAGTTCTTCTCATAGTACTCAAGCAGATGACCTGAGTGTCAGCAGGTTTGTTCTTCAGAAATAACGTAAGTGGAGAAACACGATCTTATGGTGTGATCCGATGTGTGCAAATGTATAGGAGGAGCTGGCATGCAGAGAACTGGCTGCAGAACCAGAAGCACAAACAAGACCAGAGAATACATTTTCCATGTTTCTTGAAACATGTGCTGCTAACTTTTTCTTTAATTTCTCTATTTCCATGTTTTTTTGTGGCTTATTTCTGGTTATGGGATTTAAAGACACATGCTATAACATGCGTGCTTGCTGACTTTCTGACACTTGGCCACTCATTGTCACTTTGCAGTATACAATAGCTTTTTATTTGTGTGGGATATTTTATTTTTCTTGTCTATTCTTATCCATCTTCCTCTTAAGTATCGGTGTGGTGGTAGTATGTGGCATAAGATGTCTTTAAGATCTAATTGTTTATTAATAAACTAGCACAGCTCCTGTAGCACATGCATACAAAATTGAAAAGAATGTGCTGAGGAGAGAATGGGTGCCTCTGTATCTGGCTAAAAGCTCTTGACTTGGGAGTCTCTAAGTGTCAGGCTGGCGATACATGCTAGACGAAATATCACTTTATGCTTTTCCTGTTTGTGTTTGTCCTGAAGGATCTGGACCAGGCCACTTGGCTAAAGGGACGTTTGGTCTGATCCACTGTAGCAGTACTTCCGTTTAATAACATTCCTCCATAATTAAAAGTAAGCTGCGAGTGACTATTTCAGGGTTGCAGTAGCTCAGAAATACTTGAGCCCTGTCACCTATGAGATGTTCACGCCTCTCTGTCCATTACACTGGAGTCCTAGACCTCATTGCTGCCACTGGCTCTTTGTTGGCTCATCTCTAAGATGCAGGACAATCCCTGTTGTAACATGTTTTCCTCTCTGGTTGTCTTTCCTGTGCAGCCTCCAGGCTGAGAGCCAAGAGGTAGGTGCACACAAGGACAGTATCAAAGCTAACAGTGACATAAAAGATCTGGGGCCTGCTTTCTAAGACGCTTCTTTATTTATAGCACAAAATAGCGTGTTCCTTCATTTCATACTTGCACAACTTGCACTTGAATAATTGATTGCAAGGAAACTGAGGAGGATGTCTATAGCTGCTGTGGCTGAAACCTGCTAGATGGAACAACCAGCGATCTCCAGTTCTGTGGTTTGCAAAAGGTAGCAGGCAATGTTCCATAGTTTTGCTCTGTATGTTCTGTACTTACTGTGGTTACTTTTGCTGTAGGCATATGATGCTTCTGAAAGAGCAGTATGGAAAACAAGTGATTGTTAACCTGTTGGGAAGCAGAGGAGGAGAGGAGGTGCTTAACAGAGCTTTCAAGGTAAAAGCAATTTTTATTTATTTACTTATTTTTGTTAAACTGCTGACTTCTGGAGCCTCCGTGTTCTGTTCCCTTTCTGGACAAGTACATGATGAATACTACATCTGAAGAAATTATGTTCTCTCTTTACTAGATATTAGATACAGGAGAATGATGCTTCATAGTCTCAGGGGCTTGATTTCCAGCATTTTCTTCTTGCTTATTTCCTCATATGTTTGTAGACACTCTCTTCAGCCAGACTTTTTTTTTTTTTTTTTTAATAAACAAACAAACAAAGCCCTAAATGTCCTAAGAAGTAGTGCACATTTGGAAAAATGAATTGTGGTCAGCTTTGTCATAGTATGTAGACACCAATGCAGTGAGCTGTAGTCAGGTGCCTCATGGGATTGTCAGAACTAGCACTGGGATGGGTTGCCCAGGGAGGTGGTGGTGTCACCGTCCCTCGGGCTGTTCAAGGAGAGGTTGGACATGGTGCTTAGGGACATGGTTTAGTGGGTGACATTGGTGGTAGGGGGGTGGTTGGACCAAGTGATCTTGGAGGTTATGATTCGATGATTCTCTGAACTGCTTTGTGGCCAGTCCCTGACCCTACTTTACTAAGAAGAAGCTCTGATTGTAATGGCAAACAGCTCTCTAGTACTGGTTGTGATGGGAATTAACTGCCACAGCACGAAGTCACAGCCTGGTTTATATTGAGAGAGGTTTTCCTTCTCCATAAATGTCCCTAGGCACAACTAATACCTGAAAGCATCTGTGTTGTCTTTTCAGGATGTCAGGCATTGTAGAATTAAAGCTGCACTGAATTTTAGTGCAGGATGGCCAGATTTTTAAAACTAACGTGTGCTTGAAGCTAGGGATTTTCACTCAGTAGGATTTGTGCAAGTGCACAGCTGCCTGCATCTGCCTGGAGGCTGATGGCAGTCTGCCTCCTAAGTGCCTAATTGCTTTAGAAGTCAGACCTAGATACTTTGGAGTATATCTTACAAAGAATAATATGAAGGATGTTTGTAAGTACACACCTATAGTAAGTGTTACATTTATTTATCATTGGTAAAGACTGATACAACAGTTCTGAGTTCAAATGTTTACTCTGTGAAATTACGCAAAATGAAAATTTTTGTTAAGTTATAGTTACTGATTATTTTATCTCTCTGTTGGAACAATGTACTTGACACAAGGAGCATTTTAATGGCAGTTTTTCTGTGTGACCATTTCCTCCTCTTCTGAAAGAGCGAGTAGGAATCACCAGCTTCCCCACTGAAAAATGACTCAATCAAGGTGCCCCCTGTATGGAATACGGCCACAGACAGTGGCTGAAGTTAGTGAGCCAGTGAGGAAGGTACAGAAATGAAGTCGGGTCCTAGCTTCTGATTTCAGCTTTTTACTGAATTTCTGCTTGATGCAGCTAAGCCTCGATAGCCTATTGGTTTTGTTCTCTTTAAAATAGTTGTTATAGTTTATTTTGGAAAAACATTGGAATTTAGTGGTAAGAGATGATAAGTAAAACGTTGAAATAACTATAAGGATACAAACCTGGCATTGCTTGTAAATTTAATACCAATATTTTATCAGATATTTTAGTTCTTAAAAACAGTGTTCTGGTCAGTATCATACAGCCTGAAATTAAGTCAGAAATAGGACATTTCTGGAGTAAACACCTTGCATTCATTCATTTCCTTTAAATAAAGATCTTTAAAAATAAAAATCAATAAAAAATTGTTAAACTTTATACTTTAAAAAAAAAAAAAAAAGAAAGCACTTTCTTGGATGAAAAGGGTTAGATTGACTTCATTGGGAAGTGAAGATTTGCACCAACTGAATCTGACCAACTCATAGTCTTTTCTTTACCTTTGTGATTTAATGAATGAATTATTAGAAAGCATATTTATTTTTTAGTTTGATTTTAAACAGCTTAGTTTAAAAGTAAATAAATTATAGGGAAATCACCAGGAATTAAAACTTTTCTTCTTTCCTGTCATTAGTTTATTTCTTTGTTTCCCCATCTTCCCTTGTATGCTTGTATTTTTTACTCTTCTCCCAAAGGTTGCTGCAATCTTAACATGCCTTATATGAGTTGGTTCCAAATATCAAAATATTCTTGCAATTACTGACAGTGCTACTGAGTTCACATGCTCAGAATGCCTGCACTACCATTAGGTTATGCGACAGAAGCAAATGAAAAAATTGGAAATCCCCAGCTTAACTTCAGTTGTTACACAAATCAACTGTTACCAGGCCAGACATCAATAGTGTTCCCAGTAATGCTGTTCTTCTCACAAGCATCACCCATAACAGATGTAATTATGTTTGCAGTAAAAGCACTGCTGTAGTGTACACCATGATTTACACTGAGGGTAAATGCATTGCCAGTGGCTCTAGCAGTGAGTTGGGGTGTTGACAGAAACAAAACAAATTCCAAAAGTGTTTTCACTTTTGTAAAGTGTAATAAAATATATTTTACATTTTCCTCTCCGAACATCACACAACACCTTTAGATTTGTTTCTGGAGGGAAGGTTAAAGGGATAACTTGATACAATTATACTGGTGTAACTGCTGCCTACACTCTTAACATAATATCAGAGTGGTTTTTGGTCTTAGTGGTCTAAGTGGAAAAAGGATCCATCTCTTGAGATGAGAACATGCAGATGGGAAGAGCATAGACAAAGGTTTATATAGTTAGAGTTAATATAACAATTCTCACTGGCTTTGCCACGAAGAGCAGGATGTATTATTGTTGTATCTGTTACAGATACATTAATGAAATTTGTGGTGATTACGGAAATGCATGTGAGATCATAGAAATAGGAGATGAAATAATGAGGCTATTTATGTCTCTTCTTTCACTTTTGTGGTTTACCACAAAATTTTATAATATGTTTCTTGGGACATAATTTCTCTCTTATTTCCTCCCCAGTCACACTCCACCTAAATCTAGGGCCACATTTTCTCATGTCTTGGCACTTAAGGAACGGTTACAAAATAAACCTGTGCATGGTTATGTTCACATACCTTAAGAAGCTCTGGACATCCTTCCTATCAGGGCCCTTGTCCTGAGTTCGCCCAGATCACCACTGTTTTTGTACAGAGGTAGTAGGCCACTGCTGCAGGGCTGCCACCAGCCAGGGCACAGGCAGCAGCAGTTCTGAGGCAAACTTTGCAGCTACAGTTCGAGTTCCCTTGCAGGAAATTTGGGGTCTAGCAAACCAGTTTACTTTCAGAAAGAAAACAAATAGGGAATTTTCACTGCTGTTTCCATATCTGGTATTTCTAACTTGCGAACTTGTCAAAACTAAAACTGTGGTAAACTGTCGGAGTTTACCAACAATGAAAAGCATGCTGGCATCAGTCCTTATGCTGTGGCTTGAGCAGGATGTGTTCTTCTTTCAATTTTTAAACAGAAACTGCTATGGGCCTCTTCCCATGCAGCAGACACTCCCATGATAAACTTTGACTACCACCAATTTGCAAAAGGTGGGAAAGCTGAAAAACTGGAAAATTTACTGAGGCCTCAACTGAAGTTGCACTGGGAAGACTTCGGCATCTTCGCAAAGGGCGAGAATGTAAGTCCACGGTGAGTGTACCCTGCCTCTGTGTCTAAGCATAGCCAGGCAGCATCACCCCTCCTGGCCTTCCCTGGTTCATCATTGTGTTTGGACCGTGAACATAAATGACAATCTTGAAATATAATCTTGAGATAAAGTGTAGTCTTGGTGCTAAATAGATTATTTATCTGAAATGCATCTGCATTGTTTAGAATGTGGAAAATTGCCAGTACGTGCATTTGCTGACACTGTGTTGCAGACGTAGTCAAGATATGTAATGGAATACACTGTGCTTGCACTGTGAAATTGTGGGTGGGAATAATCAGGCTGAACACTTGATGATCTTGTTCAATCAACTCGTGATTAGATGCTATTTTTAAAAATATACCTTTTTTTTTTTTTTTCCCCTCTCTCCTCTTTTGTTTGGTTACTGAAGTCTGCAGACAGGGACTTTTCGAATGAATTGTTTGGACTGCCTGGATCGTACTAACAGTGTACAGTCCTTCGTTGCACTGGAGGTGAGTTTGTCACAGGACCTTTCTTGATGCCCCATGCTGTGTAAGTTGTCAGTTCCACAGGGAAGACAAGAAAGGGGGCACAAGCCTCAGTGACACAAGTCTTTCTTGCCAGCTCTGTGTTACAGAATGATGTTGGCTGGAATACTTAAACTGAGAATAAAAAGCAAAAACATATTAAAAAAAAAACATTTTGTTTTTGTTTTTCTGCACCAAATCTAGGTCCTGCTTACTCAATTAGAGAGCCTGGGATTGAACTCTAAATCTATAGTTGAGCGCTTTGTGGAATCGTACAAAGCAATGTGGACTCTCAACGGTCATAATCTGAGCAGAGTGTTTACTGGCAGCCGTGCCCTTGAGGGAAAGCACAAGGTAAAGAAAACTGGCAAAGCTGTTCCCTCAGAAGTGACTGTAAGGAAAAACATCTGATTTACTCTACATTGTCACTTGTGCTGTTGCTCTTGGTCTGATGTAGGTTGGGAAACTCAAGGATGGAGCCCGGTCTGTGTCTCGTACCATTCAGTCAAATTTTTTTGATGCAGTAAAGCAGGAAGCCATCAAGCTGCTACTCATGGGTGACTTCTTCAGTGAGGAATATGCAGACAAAGGCAAAATGCTTATGGACCACACTGCGCTGCTGGGTAAGGCCAGTGTAAACCCTCCAGTTTTCTTTGTGTCTGTTTTTGTCTGTCAGATATAAGCAATTGCATCCTTTTGAGAAAATAAAAATAAAATAAACGACTTTAAGGACTTCTGACCAGGCTAGAGAGCCATGACAGTGCTAGTTTTGAAGATGTGATGTGAGACTCTGCTACTCTTCACCTTTACCCCCGCTCTAAATTTCTTACGGCTTGGATTTAAGTCATAAGCTGTGGCATGCTCAATCTCTGTAGGCCAAACTGATAAGGCTAAGGGAGGAAAAATAATTTGTTAGGTCACTGCTGGAAGAAGTGCTGGAAAACATACTAAAAGTGAGTGACCCACCTTTCACAGATACAACTGCTTTGATAGGGTGCCTGGTTTCCAGAAGAGGAATTGATGGCATCAGCCCCAATTATCTTAGAGTTACTGCCATTGCCACTGGAGTCAGTCTTTAGCTTTTGCGTTGTTGCCGCTAGGGTAATGTAATTACTTCACAGTGACTTACATGTCACTGCTGGCTGTATCCTTCCTTTCCTTTTGCAGCACATTTTTGTTTTACATGCCCTTTTTCTCTCTCCCCTCTTCCATCAGTAACTCCGAGTATTTTGAAGGCCATGTCAGAGCGTCAGTTCGAATTCACAAGCTTCAAGCGTGTTCGTGTTGCCATGGGGACCTGGAACGTGAACGGAGGGAAGCAGTTTCGAAGCAACATCCTTGGTACCAGCGAGCTGACAGACTGGCTGCTGGATTCTCCTAAGCTCTCCGGAGTTTCTGAATTTCAGGGTAAGACTTTGTTATAAATGGCTCAGTCTTCAAAATAGGATTATAATCAAAGTTTATAATTTATTAAAGGAATAGAGGTAAGCAAACAGCACTGGGTGCACCAGGAGTCTCCGCTCCACCAGGACGCACACCAGTTACATCAAGTAGCTGATTTTTATGCTCCTAGACTAATACATATTCATTACTACTTCTAAAAAAAAATAGGTTATTATAATTAGCTTCCGGGGTCCAGTCCCTCCTACTGGAGCATGCGCATCAGTCTCCGGTGGTCCCCTGGGGGTCTCTAGGGGTCTTTCATGCTGAAGGCTCGTAGTCTTCCTCTCCAAGTTTTTTTCCTGTCCTTCCCCTTTGTACTCCTTGGCAGCATGTCAAAAGCTTACACAGCGTCCCCTGCAAGTTTTGTCTCCTAGCCATCATTCAGCTTCTTTTTTCTTCTCCTTAATCTCCTGGCCACCTGGCCAGATATCAGGGGCTTGCATAGTGTCCCATTCAGAAGCCATAACAGTCACTAGTTGTTAGCAGTTGTTCTGAAACCCCCAGACATCAGAGACTTCAAAGAAAGAACATACAAACACAAATAGCTGTCTTATTGACACTTCACGAGTAGTTAAAACATTCCTCACAGGCCATTCACAGGGACAGTCACACCTATAGCAGCGCTAAATCAACCACAAAGAAGAAAAAAAAGGTTGTAACTGTTAGAAATAAGAGTTCGGAATAACAAAAGCAAATAGGCTTATGGATTTGAGGAATATTTCTGAAGATTTGATAATTTGACTATAATGAGGGAGAGACTGGGACACTGGGAGGAAAGGGAAGAAATGTTCCATACTGACACGAATCAGATGAACATACATAACAACTTCAAAGTCAAAATGCACAAGAAATACTTGCATTTATAGGAACAGCAAGTTGGGACACCAAATTGGACCAGCTGGTCCTTAGAAAGTCAAGACATCATCTAGGATGGCATTTTCTGTCAACTCTAAGGGATGTATTCAGCTCCACTTGGACTTGTTCAGCCTTCCCTCTGCAGTGGAGTGGTGTGTGGAGGGCTGCTTACAGTCAGAACAATTTGTGGGTCTATAACCTACAGCAGGTCAGAATTCAGAGATCTCTTTCATGCCATCATGGGGTGTATCTGATTATTTTTCATCCTGTGGTCTTTTTTATTCCTTAATTTCTCCATCCTGGGTTCTTCATTTTGAGTGGGAGTATGTACTTAAGCGCCCTCAGAATAATATCTCCTTGGTCTTTATCTGAAGCTAAGAAGGCAGAGTTAGGGTATGACTGTGCAAATGGTTGCATTCGTGGTAATGTCAATGCAGTTCATGCATAAATAGTTAAGTGTTCACAAACAGATGCCCAAAATTATTAATGGGAAGTAAGTAGTTAACATGACAGTGTTACATTAAGCCAGTGTTAAGCCAATAAGCAAGGCTAGCTGGCATCTGCTAGTTTGATACTCGTACCTGTACAGAGTAGTCGTATATTATACTTCCCTTTCGGGTCTTATTTTCTGAGGCTGGTCTGACTTCAGTTCCTATGGTTTTCTACCACTCACGTGTTCATGTTGAATTAAGTTACTGTTATCTTGGGCGTATGGCTGTTTAAACAAACAAAATCTAAACCAAACAAAACATCCCACAACCCATCAAGCAATGGACAGACCTGATGTGTCAACAGATATGCTTCATACTATTATATGAGAGCATTTCATCTTTGGTGTTTTACGTGGCAATATCCACACATTTGGGCCAGGGAAGGCAGACTGTTCTCTAGAGTGACCTAACCCAGGAAAATAAGGAGAAACTTTGAAGGCTTCCTTAAAATCACAGATAAATTTACTAAATACATTGAGAGGGAAGGGACATACTGGGGCATGGGCAGTAAGTTCAGTTACTTAGGAATCAGTGTCAAAAAAGAAAAGGAAAAGGATAAGTAAGTTAGGTGAAAAGTGGGTGAAAAATGGTGGGTGGTGAGATGTTGGGTCTTTGGTATGTGTGGGGTGAGGGAGAAAGAACAGTGAATATTTTCTCATCTTAACACTGCTACAATATAATGCTCCGTTCTGAACCGCTTCCTGCGAGAGAGAGATGGAGACCAACTGGTGGGAGAAAGGCAGCAAAAAAAATTCAGAGGAACTGCAGGGGTTGTTTGTGAGATTAGATTAAAGGAGCAATGAATATGTATAAGCTTGGCAGGGAATACACAAGATAGAACTACAGGAATGATCTCTGACAGAAATTAGAAAACAAGTCATTAGAAGAAACAACAAAATAGTAACTCTTGTGTGACTTTTCCCCCTTCTCAACAGATGATGAGAGCAGCCCTCCTGACATATTTGCAGTTGGATTTGAAGAGATGGTTGAATTAAGTGCAGGGAATATTGTGAATGCCAGGTAGGTTAAAAAAAAAAAAAGAAAAAAAAAAAGCCCCCTGTTCTTCAAAAGAACCATCCAACAAAAGCCTCCGGAGTTGCGCTTTGTCTGGTCAGGTACACAGAATACTTCCTTCCAAGTCTGTTGCATGTTATCATAGCTAGAAATATGTTTAACAAATGGCACTGGGACTGTGCTGGAAGTGCTATTTCAGCCTCCATATAGTAGGGCATGCTGGTTTTTAAGTCTTTTAAATCTTTGCGTTGGCAGAAAAGGATTCTGATGTTTGACATTGTTTTAACACTTGCCCTTAGACCCCTGTCTAGTATTGGAAAAATGTGCTTGGTGACTCTAAACATAATTGACATTCGTGTGGGAATTCTAAAATGAACAAAATGTCCCTGTGGCTAATTGTATTTGTGAAAATTATTGCTCAAGGAGCTAAAGGCAAAGCCTGAGCTTGGCATGCCAGCATATACAGTAGGTTGTGATCCATGAGCTGTCTCTGACATACATCCTACAGCACTTCCAGCTCCGGAGTCAGCATGTGTAGAGCCTAATGGGTTGTCTGTAAAACCTAGAGTACAGTTAATCTGCTCATTTCATTGATTGTACGTGGTTTCTTTTGATTCCATTAAATGATTTTTTGTTTGTTCCAGTACAACGAACAAAAAGATGTGGGGAGAACAGCTTCAAAAGGCAATTTCCAGGACTCATCGCTACATTCAGCTGACATCAGCACAACTTGTTGGTGTTTGTCTTTTCATCTTCGTACGGCCCTTTCATGTCCCCTTCATCAGGTAATAAAAAATAATTAATGAAGTCTGCATCTTCACTAATGTCTGCTGTTGCAATTTGGCCTAAGAGGGCAGAAGTGACTTTTCAGCTTGACAAGAATTGTACAGACCCAAATTCCAGTGTGGGAGAGACTTGTTTCCAGGTAGTATGTTTGGCTGGGCATGCTCTAGGTGTGCACTTAGGGTTTACTGTCTTCTTTGGGAAAAGAATGACCTGACCCAAGAGTGTTCTGAGCATCAGGTGAAGGTACGTGCCTGTTTCTGCCTGAAGAGCAAGCTTTTACTTTCTAGCCCTCTCCTTATTGCTTCTGTGCAGAAACAAGTCTGCTTCCAGACTTGAAAAGAATGATGGAAAAGGTGGAAAGAGGCGGTGAAGGGAGAGAGCTAATTTTGCCGGCTGACATGTTACAGAATTGAGAGCTACAAGAGCCCATTAAGTGTTTGTCTCTACCAGAGTTCACATGAAACAGAACTGTGTGCCTACTTAGAAGGGTGCAGAGATGCTTGTCCTCAGCTTGCTAGCACTGATGTCCCTGGAGCCTGACCAAACTCCTCTTGCCCCTAGAAGATTCTCATTTTTATTGAAGAGGAAAGGTAAGAGTACCAAGCCACAGGGATTTGTGCATAAAATGCCTTTGCCACGGGCAAGAATTATTCACTAACTGAGAATTGGTAGGAAATGAGTAATTAGCCAGATCTGTCCTAAGGCATCTATCTGTCCTGAAGTCTAGAGTGATCTAAACAGCGCTTTCCATTCCACATTAGGAGCACTGCATTTTGTGATTAAAATTTCAAGAGATGCCCTCTCTTCCCACTAATCTCATATCTACGGAAAAGATCAGTGCAGAGCTTGTGCAACAGCAAGTGCTTGCTGTAGGCTAGGTAGGGTAATGCCATCCTGGTAAACCTAATGGTCTTGCATGGCTGCATTCACAGTTATATTTCTTCAATTTCTTCAAATTTCTTCAATTGCTACATTGTGAGTGTAATCAAACCTAACCTGTGTGGTTCTGTAGCTCTTTCATGTCCGGAAAAGGAAAACAAAAATGATCAGAAGTGCAAAAAAAAAGCTTCTGTACTTACAGAGATTGAAGAGATTCAGGCAGAAGTTGGAGAGTAGAGAATTAAAATGAGAGAATGGCAGGAGTTTATACAGCACTGAAAGGACTGGGGAGATACAAGCAGTTGAACGTACAGTGGGTTATCTCAACGTAACCTTTGCCATGAATGGAAGTCAGATAAATATCAGTCAGCAATTGGATAGGCAGGCAGCAGGAAGGGAGAACTCCTTAGAGTGAAAAGACTGAACACTTGCTTCTTCCAGAGCACTCGAAACCCAACTTTTCATAGAAAATCTTCATGGTCCTCTTTTGCCTCCCTGAGGGTGTCTTCTGGTGGTTTTCTGCAGTCAGGAAAGACAGGAAAATAAAGAGGAAAAAGAGAAAGGAGGGTAGAAAAGACAGGGAAAAGAGATACAAAAGATGGGGGGAAAAAGATGAAAACAAAGAAAGCACAAAGAGCCTGTAACATCTTGCATCATTCAATCATCAGTCAATGCCTGACAGCAATGACTTAGGGTTTTTCCCCCTGCCCCTTGCTTAAAGCCAGTAATACTCTAGTCTAGAGCTACTTGACTTCTATCTGGAAAGTAAAATTTTCTCAATGGGAAGAACGTATACATGGTGCTGGGGTTGATTTACAACTGTGATCTCATCATTTGCTTATCTGATCAGACAGGCATGGTTTATTCTTCAAGTAGGCTGTCTGTCTGAGAGAAATTATCCTACAAGCAGGTGGCCTGCTTTGCCAAGCAGGTCACCTTTCTCCAGTAAAGAGTCTAAGTGTATGCTAATCATGACAGTGAAGTACTGTGTAATTAGCAACGTGGAAGACCTAAGCAATTTGTCATCAAAACAGAACTCATCTTAGGAGTTAGGTATAAACAGTTGTATCCAATAATCACTGATTTTATTGTATCTGATTTAGCAAATTATGGGTTTTGATCTGCTGCTTTTTAATTGACTGAAAAATGTGGCACCAGCTGTAAAGTTGGGTTTCAACACGTAGGTACACCAGTTGAATTGTTAACTGTCTGAAAATGGATTCCCATCTGGTCAAAATTGTAAAGGGGAATGTGATGGTAAAATTAGTTAATGTCACTAAGATCCTGATAAAGATAAACTTGAAATGTATATCTTGCAGAAGTTCCAACCCACAATTTCAGAAATAATATTTTGCTGTATTGTTTGAGAAGAGGGTTGGGTAATATAATTTCAAGTAGTTTTATTTCTAGGCTATTATATTATACTTTATTTGAAACTTAAGTACATGAACATCATCAAAAAACGTCACAGTCTGAAAGTTGTGCCAAACATCAGAAAGCTTTCCGTTCAGCTCTCAGTTCATGGAGGGAAGGGACATCGTACTGTAAACAGGCTTTAACTTGCTGTTGTAGTGCTGTTGTAGTAAAAGTTAATTGAATGTTTGTCCCTGCAGCCATTTACTCTCCTCTCCTCTCTCTCTCTCTCCCCCCCTCCCTTTTTTATACAGGGATGTGGCAATAGACACTGTGAAGACAGGAATGGGAGGAAAGGCTGGAAATAAAGGGGCAGTGAGCATTCGTTTTCAGTTCTACAGTACCAGTTTCTGCTTTATATGCAGTCACTTAACTGCTGGGCAGACTCAAGTGAAGGAGAGGAACGAAGACTATAAAGAAATCACGCAGAAACTCAGCTTCCCAATGGTAAGAGTCAGTGTACATATGCTGAAAACATGGGAGGTAAAGGCTGTATCCTTACATTGTGAATGTTGGTCTTATGCTGTCTTTGCTGTCTTAGCACCCAATATGGCACTCCCTTTACAAAAGTTTTACACCTCTCAAAAAACACAGGTGCTGCAGTGCTTGGAAAGTCCTGGCCTTTGGAGAGTTATCAAGCTGATCTTTCAGGACAGTGAGGCTTAACTGACATTTGTAAGGCCTCGTGGATGATATCTAGGTGACTGGTAGAGGCAGAGAGCCTGGTATTGGGAGCTCTTGCTGGCACTAGTTAGTAGGGGTTCCTAACAGACCATCCGTGCAGCTCAGTGCATCGGTGCTTTAGCTGCTCCTGCTTGGGTATGGTGGACGAGTTCTGGGTCACTGATAGGGGTACACTCCATTCTCTTCATTTCATCCTCTGGAGTATGTCGCTGTCAAGGAACTGCTGGCATTTTGCAGTGTGGCAAGTAGACACTTTTGGTCTGTATGGATAATTTTTCCTCTGAATGGTGTCAAATCGATGACTCTAGTGTTTTATTTCACACTTACCTCCTCAGGCCATCAGTTAACCCATGGGATGTGCTTCTTTGCCTCCCTTAATGTTGGTTGCTGTCATTTCCACAGTGTTTTCTTTTCTAGACCCCTTGGGAGAGGTCCTAAACCAGGGAGGGAATGGACCAGTTTGTGTATTCTGGGTAGTCAGTAGAGAAGGGCATTTAGGTTGCAAAGCATAAAATTTTAACTCCCTGTGGTTTGCAAGGTTTAGAGTCCTGGCACATGCAGCATATTAATTAGTTGTGTTTTATGTAAGAAACAATACTGACAGTTTGGAAGTCCTGCATAGAATATCTGTTCTACATGGTCATAAAGTTGTGCTTATGGTAGTTTTTCCTTGTAATCCCTCATTAACTGTTTTATGTCCTCTGCCCTTACAATAGCTAAATGTACCTCGTGTGTATAATACATATAAAGAGTGCCCTCTAGTGCTATGACAGCTACAGCTCTGAAACGTTTCCTTTAGGAATCCCCGGGTTTTAGGAGGTTTATAGATTGAAAGAAAATGACTGGATATAAAACAGGATGGTAAACTTAGGACTGGAGTGAATTTTTATTAATACTTTATTCTAGTACATTTTCAAAACTATGGCATGTGCACCTAAAATCAAATTTGGAGTTTGTTTTTAATTAAGATCTTTGTTGCTGAATATGCCTTGGTCCATGTAGCAAGCACATTTTGTGTTTTATTTAGAATAAATAAATATATACATGTGAAATGTGCTAGGAAAACAAACAGATTTTTTTATGTATATTCATGATAGCTAAACTGTGAATTTAAAACTGATGTCCCAGTTTAGACATACCTTCAGAAAACAGGGGGCAGAATCTGATACTCTTGTTTACAAAATTCATCTCAGTAGGATGCAAAAGTGAAGTAACTAGTCCTTTCTGAGACGAATTTTAATACGTAGAATATGATAAGTATGTGGTTCAGTTTGTAGTAATCCAGAGAGACTGAGTTGTACATTTCACTTTAAAAATTGTTTTTCTTGAACGTGATTTAACATAAATAACATTAACCATGTTATTTAACTATAAACTAGGGACGGAATGTGTTCTCACATGACTATGTCTTCTGGTGTGGTGATTTTAACTATCGCATTGATCTGACATATGAGGAAGTCTTTTATTTTCTCAAACGTCAAGATTGGAAAACGCTTCTGGAATTTGATCAACTGCAACAGCAAAAATCCAGTGGAAAAGTAAGGCAGCACGTCTCATTTGCTTATGTTTTAAAGTTGTTATTTTTTTGAATACCTGCATGTTGGCTTGTTCTAATTCCATGAGAGAAAGAAAAAGACACATTTTCAGACATTCGTTTATAGTACATGAATGTAGCCATTTGTTTAAAAGTCAGGATGTTGTTTGTTCACAAGGAAATTGATAGATTACAATGTCACCTACCTCATCTGTGACTTAATCAAAGAGATGTTATTTCTCTTCATAGATTTTTAAAGACTTCCATGAAGGGACTATCAATTTTGGACCAACATATAAATACGACGTTGGCTCAGAGGCTTACGATACAAGTGATAAGTGCAGAACCCCAGCCTGGACTGACCGAGTTCTTTGGTGGAGAAAGAAACTGCCTTTTGAAAAAACAGGTGCGTAGGGTCTTTTCTCCTTCCTTATTTGAAAATTGTTTCAATTTTCATCCAGAAGCCATGTAAGGAAGAGGGAGTTTGTGAACTCTGGGCTTTGAGAGCCGTCTTCAGATGTGTCTCCTAGGCCTAGTCAAATTGCTGTGGCCTTACTAAAGCAGCTGTTATTTCAGCTTCACTGGAGTAACTTGCAGAGATAGAGAGCCCTTTATTCTTGAGTGTGTGAACAAAGACTTCACGATACAGGCTGAAAAGGTGCTAGGAGCTAGCTGAGGAACTGAAAACAACCAGGCTGTGGCAATCTAGAATTACTGTGTTGCTTTTCAACAGAATTATTACTCCACATAAAGTTCCCATGCTATAAAGGCTAGATTCATAGTTTGTCTTGTCCTCAATAGTTGTGTAAGCACTTTTCTGTAACTTCTTGTGCCTTGGTAACTCCTAGGAACATTTCTGCTAGTTTCTGAAGTGGGGGGAGATTTCATTAATCGGTGCTTATAAAGTACTTGGAGATCATATGTGGCCAGCACATCAGATGTGCCATATGCAATTTTCATTTCTTATTCAGAAGATACAATAGCAAAGTGAGAAAGTATTTCTTTGTGTGTCCAGGGACAGTTTTCATAACTGCTCTCTCAGTCTATAGGTACATCTGTGTCCAAGTATTCATAAAGTCTGCACAACTTCATATTAAAAATGTTATCACTGGAGAAGTAATTTGGTTTGTGCCTGCAGATGTGATTTTTTTTCACATGTCAGGGAGCTACTGCCTGTAACCCAAGTCATACCATGAGCACTTCTAATTAAGCATAAAAACTACAAAGCAATATGGAGAATACATGTTGATATTATGTAGAGTTATTCACACTTATTTAATAAAAAAAAAAAAAGTAAAACAAGGAGCTTAAACCGTTTACAGAGGTGTAAGGAGGCATAATGAAGTTAAAACAATAAGTGAGCATCCCTCTTGTGCAGGCTGTTCTTATTTTAGGAGAAAGAAAACCCTTCAGCATTTTCAAAGCTTGTTCTTTATTTTGCATGGCAAGACCAGCCCCTGGGAGGACTTCAGTTAATGGAATGCACACAGAGTGTGGGACCCATCCAGCTGCTCTGCAAGAGCCCACACCATGGAGTGGGGGCAGATTCCTTGCTTTGGAGCTTGTAAGCCTCCTGCAGGCAGCTCACGTGGGGATATGACTGTTCAACTGCCTGCCCAGCCCTGCTAGGGTTTTCTAATCAGTTTGTCACCAGAGTTTTCCTTTCTGCTGGTGGCAAAGCTCTTCTGCCTCTCAGCTCCAATTCTTTTCCCTTGCTTTTTTTTTTCTTTTTCTTTTTAGCTGTAGGCTAGAGGACTGTTTGCTTTCTAAAAGGAAAGTGCAGCCCCAATGTGAGTGATTAGGGAGAAATGCCATATTCCACGTTAACTCATTTTCAACTCCTCAGGCAAGAAATACAGTTATCCATTAGCCCAAACAGTGACCTAAAACCTTTTATTGTCATTGACAGCAGTGTAATACCTCACTGCAGCATAATGTCTGGAGCACTTGCTGTCACCTTAGTGCATTGCAAAGAAAGTATTTTTAGTTTGGATTTGCATGAGGTTGCTTTTTCCTTTTTTCTTCACTGCTTGTGTACTGTTCAGGTATGCAGCATGTTTCACAAATACCGTGTCTGTTTCCATGCTCAGTAAGAGGCCAGGAGGAAAAATACTGATATGACCCCAATTGTGCAGGTAATTGACTGAGGGGCGTTCAGATTACCATTTTGCAAGTGTCTTAATCTAGTGATCACCTGTCTATTTTATACTCCTTGTCCTTTCTGTATTTTGTTTTCTATTTCCTAACTTATAAATCTTTTGGGATACAAGCTCTTCTTTGAATGGCATACGCTGGAACAACTAGGGTAAAAAAAACAAAAACAAAAACACAACAACAAAAAATATACCTCCCACTGCTAGGGTATACAAAGTGCTTCCTAATAAAATACCTCTTCACTGTTAGTAAAAACAGCTTTAAGTGTGTTTGAAATTCTGTTTTGTGCTGCACAGCTGGAGAGATCAATCTTCTAGACAGTGATCTGAGTGCAGATACCAAAGTCAGGCACACGTGGACCCCTGGAGCCTTGATGTACTATGGGAGAGCGGAGCTACAAGCCTCTGACCACAGGTAAAGCCCTAAGCAAATAATCAGAAGTGCCCCAAGGCTGGAGTGTGTCCTACCCAATAGTACCTTCAGAGTGAGGGATGGAGTCTGATTCTAACATGCTTATTATCTGTTCACTGTCCTGTTTGCTTGGACTTCTCTTTTGGTGTTTTTTTTTTTTTTTTTTACCATGGTGGAAAGTATCTGTGGTTCTGTATTTATTTCTGCTCTAATCTCAGCAAGGGTTGGTTAAGTTGCAGCAACAGAGTAGTAGTGTTAAGCTTCTGGTCTTCCCTTAGAAATGGAGGTTGCAGAAGGAGGTGAAAACAAAGACCAGTGCCTCTGGCTGGTCTGTATCTCATTAGCTTCTCTTTAGGGATATGAATGACCTTTCTTTGGTAAACTTGTTACTGCTTCACTTCTGTGAAACAAATTCTCAAATAAATACACCTTGCAAGTGCCCTAGCGTTCAGAATAATCTTTGTCATGGCCCTTCTAGCCCTCTGGAAGTCCTGCGATATTGTTCCTCCCAGCAGTGCTCGGTGACCCACCGTAACCAGCTCTGTGCTCCTCATGGCACTCCTGCATGCGAGGGCTGTTCTGTATTCCTCCAGCAGTGAAAGAACACGCCTCTCGCAATCAATTTCTCGGTGTCAAGGCTTTGACATTGCTGTGTTCGGCAAAGCACGGTGGAACTGCTGCTCTCATTATATAGGACCCTGAGGATGCAATCTGTGAAACACGGCTCTTGTACATTGGTTTTCTATCTCAGCAAACTTGACCGCAAAAAGTGCTTTTTAATTACAGTCAGCAGGTTTGTTTTCCCAAGGTTTGTGCTGGAAGAAAAAGGCTCAGCTACATCTTTGTGACATATGGAAATGCACTGTGATTCACTGTGTTTGTAGAAATAGCTAACTTTCCTATATACCTTTTTTTTTTTTTTTTTTTTAATAATGAATGGTGTAAAGCTGAGCCAGAGGAGGTTCAGACCAGATATAAGGGAAAATTTCTTTACAGTGAGGGTTGTCAAACACTGGAACAGGCTTCCTACCGAGGTGGTGGTTGCCCTATTCCTGGCAGTACTCAAGAGGCATTTGGATGATGCCCTCAATAATCTGCTTTAACTTCTGGTAAGCCCTGAAGTGATCAGGCAGTTGAAAGTCCCTTCCAACTGAACTCTACTGTACTCTACTCTACTCCCATATTATACACACAAAGAATTTTGTCCTTAGATTTTGGAAGACAGACATCTTTATGTGGCCATGTCTAGCAGAAAATAATGCATTGCCTTCCTGTTCTGCGGGTGCTTTGGGAAACATCTGTTTAAGAATGAGCAAAATATCCTGATATTTTTTGTCTAGGAGTTACACAGAAGTGCTACAGACAATTGTTACTTGAATTTGTCTGTAGTGTGTCCTTACTGTTACACTCAGCTTGTGCAGGACTGGTGAATATAATTAATTGTACTCGAGGCATGGTTTTTTGCTGCACGAAAAATGAAACAGTCCATCAGACTCCATACTTCTGGGCTGTATTGCCAGCTGCAGTGCTTTCTTGCTGTCAGACCTTAAGTAATTTGTTCTGCCTCTCTTTCTGTGTAGAAGATAAACAATAATCGCTTCCTTCTAAGGTATACCAGGCTTAATTAGATATTTGTAATGAACTTTGACATTGTGGAGTTAAAAATGAGCACAGATACATAGAGTTAAACTATATAATGCTTGTCCTTCACACAACCAAATTTTTGCATGTCCTACAGTTTAACATTGTCTTTAACGTTATTTAAGCATCTCCTATTGGGTGATGTTAATTTTAAATAAACATTTTCCTTTGTTTCATATAGGCCTGTGCTAGCTATTGTAGAAGTGGAAGTTCAGGAGGTTAATCAAGCTGCTCGTGAGAGTGTTTTCCAGGAAGTGTCATCTTTCCAGGGACCGCTGGATGCCACAGTAGTGGTAAATCTGCTGTCACCAACGCCGGAAGAGAAAAACGATTTTCCTGAGGATTTGCGTACAGAGCTCATGCAAATGTTTGAGGATTATGGCACTATTGTTCTGGTCAGGTAAATGTGGGATCTGAGATGGCATATCATCGTCGTTCAAAAACACAGACCAGCAATTCCCTTTTTGGCCCAACAGAATTAATTTTGCATTAGAAAGTAGTATGTGGAATTCCTTTACTGTGTGTTGAATTATTCATTAGAAATTAAACACACGTGTTTTGAGTATCTTTTACCTCTCATCAGCCCATTAAAGAAAAAGTCTACCAGCACTCCTGTCTGAATGGAAGAGAACTTCATTCAGCATAGCACTGCAAAGCAGAGGCTTTGATGTGAGTCATCACCTTTAGACTCAGGCCTCATTTACGGGCACTGCTTCTGCTGGCCTTGCTTCACTTCCCCTGAAGAGGTCTGCTGCCTTCCAGCACTCTTTCACGCTCACTAGGATTTCCTGGCTGGCTCTCATTTCTTCTGGGGGTTGTTTTGCCTGTTTTGGGTTGTTTTTGAAGAGTATGGAGGATGCCTCATCCTGCAGAACACCGCAGAGCAGTTTAGTTTTGTTCTGGTTGATTCAGTACAGGGCTCCAGCATAGTTATGGGACTTCTATTTTTGAGATACACAGGCAAAGCTGGACAAGATCTGAAAGGTAACCTGGAAAACAAGACCCACTTATTGATAGAGAAAAATGATGACCATTGGGTATTATGAAGTACTAAATGTAAGTCGAGGGTCCAAAAGCAGCCTCACAGGAACAGCAGCACCACTTGCTTGTGAAGGAATGGAGCAAGAAAAGCAGATTCTTTGGGTTCTGTTTTTGTTTTAAATTGCTTGACAGCTTGATGGGATACTAATCCTTGGGGACACTGCATGCTCTCTGAAGTGAGAGAGATGCAGAGCCAAGGAAGGTAGTACAGAGGGAGTATGGTTAGCAGCCTAGATATTCTATCAATATCTGCTGAGGTGTTAGCACTGCTGCTTCAGGGACAACCTGGTAAAGGGCGTGATGCTGGGGTCACACAGGAGAGGATGGGGGAAGAGGAAGAGCTCAGCTGGAATTCATAGGTCACTTGCTCTTCCTTAAAAAATTGTGAGTAAAACACAGTGAAAACCAAAGAAATCACTGTACTGTGGTTGCATTTAAGGCTTTCACTTGTGAAGTGAAATGTGCTGTTTACTCTCCTCTGCCTTTTTTTTACTAGGATCAGTGGAGGTCAAATGCTGGTGACGTTTGAGGACAGCCAGTCAGCGCTTCGTGTTATGGATATAGATGGTGTCAAGGTAAGACCACCTCAAATCGTAATTTCCTACAAGATTTCTCAGAAGTGGTTACCTAGAATGAGATAGTTTCTAGCTAAATCGAGTGACGTTATTTTAAAGAAGCATAGTGCTTACAAAGTCCTTAGCTTTCACAGCTGCTGAGGCTTTTAATGAAATATTTATTTCAGGAGGGCAGGAAATGACTTTTCTTGGAGCTCGCAAGCAGTGCTTAGGAACTGGGCTGTGATAACACTGCAGAATACATGGACTTGGTCGCTGTTTTGGCACTTGAAGCAGTTCTCTAGAGGTTATGTGACTCGATACTGTTGCCAAAGCATCCTCACGATTATTGTTTAGAGATTTTTGTTTCTCTTAAGTGTCCGAAATAAACTTCTCCCAAGCTGGAACGAGGTGATTCATTGCCCTCCACGGTAAACTCAGCACTAGCTGTAAGCGTTTACCTTGTCGGCCCCTGCTCTTCCTTCCCACACACAGACACTACAATTCATCAGCCCCCTCATTCATGCTGCCTGTGTGTGGGGCTGCACTGTAAACTTAACACTGAAGTAATGGATTTAACCCTTTGTTCTTCTTTCATATTTGGAGTTTCATCTTTGAATTGGGCCCATTTAATCAGTTAATCTATAGCACAGAATCAAACACAGTTGTACATGTACAACATGTCAAGAGACTCAGAACCTGAGACAGGAACTTTCCAAATGAATGTGGCTGCCAAAGCTGCTGTTTTAGATACACCTTACCCCAAAACGTCATGAAGCAACACATATCACAGAATCACAGAATCACAGAATTTCTAGGTTGGAAGAGACCTCAAGATCATCGAGTCCAACCTCTGACCTAACACTAACAGTCCCCACTAAACCATATCCCTAAGCTCTACATCTAAACGTCTTTTGAAGACTTCCAGGGATGGTGACTCCACCACCTCCCTGGGCAGCCCGTTCCAGTGCCTAACAACCCTTTCAGTAAAGAAATTCTTCCTAACATCTAACCTAAAACTCCCCTGGCGTAACTTTAGCCCATTCCCCCTCGTCCTGTCACCAGGCACATGGGAGAACAGGCCAACCCCCACCTCGCTACAGCCTCCTTTAATGTACTTATACAGAGCAATAAGGTCACCCCTGAGCCTCCTCTTCTCCAGGCTGAACAAGCCCAGCTCCTTCAGCCGCTCCTCATAGGACTTGCTCTCCAGGCCCCTCACCAGCTTCGTCGCCCTTCTTTGGACCCGCTCAAGCACCTCGATGTCCTTCTTGTAGCGAGGGGCCCAAAACTGAACACAGTACTCGAGGTGCGGCCTCACCAGAGCCGAGTACAGGAGGACGATCACCTCCCTAGCCCTGCTGGTCACACTGTTTCTGATACAAGCCAGGATGCCGTTGGCCTTCTTGGCCACCTGAGCACACTGCTGGCTCATATTCAGCCGACTGTCCACCATCACTCCCAGGTCCTTCTCTGCCTGGCAGCTCTCCAACCATTCCTCTCCCAGCCTGTAGTTCTGCTTGGGGTTATTGCGCCCCAGGTGCAGGACCCGGCACTTGGCCTTGTTGAACTTCATACAGTTGACCTCAGCCCATCGGTGCAGCCTATCCAGATCGAAGCAGCTACAATCTTAATCTGTTCAATAATATACTTTACATATACACAAACCATCGTATCTGGGATTTCTGAGGAGAGTCTCTCTCCTTACAGATTGGAGCAGGCAGCAAGTTTCTGTGTGTTTCAAAGCTACCGACTCAGAAATGGAAGCCTCCCACACCATTATTACTATCACAGTATCATTTTGATGATAGCTGATGTTTCACCTATTTCTCAAGTAATTCCCTAATGCAGCAGCACGGCTTTTGAGCTTTGAAGCTAATTTTCTTTCAAGAATATTGTTATTACAGTCTGAAAACTTGGTTATAGGGGTAGGAAGTGTGCTTCCTTTTCGTTTATCTTCTGAGATGGAGCTTTAGTTATATCAGTTTCTGTCAGCAGTTGCTTATTTTGTTCAGGTGTACTTATTTTGTGAAATTGCTTGGAAAAGGGGAAACAATTTTGTCTGTTTTAGGTCAGAGGCAGAACAGTGAAGATCCGACCCAAGACCAAAGACTGGCTAAAGGGACTTCAGGAGGAAATTGCTCGAAAACGGGAAAGCATTGTCCCCATGTCCCCCACTGCAAACTCCTGTCTTCTGGAAGAAAATTTTGACTTCTCAAGTTTGGACTATGACTCAGAAGGTGAGAAGCAGGTTCCTAAGCTGAGCTGTGAGAAATTGCTTTGGTGACTTTGATTGCACAGAGCAGGTACAGCAGAAGTGCAATCAGGATCTTCATTTGCAATAAAACCACACTTCTTAAAAAGAAGATTGTAATGAAAGCCATGCTTAGGATTGTCCTAACAATTTAGTGTTATAAACTATGTTAGCAAATCCTACGTGTGGTACAGTTGTCTGCGTAGAAACAAAATGTAGTGAAGTGCAGGTTACGAAAAAAGCTTGCCCAACCTGTATATTAAATTAATTTGTTGATAATAGGGAGAGATGGAGAATGTATTTGCTCATTGAATCTGTGGATTTTATGTTTTAATTCAGGTGATATAGTGGAGGATGAAGACGATTATTTAGATGATGCTTTGTGTCAACAGTTGGAAGCAGACTCAGCAGAAGATTTGCCTGATGGCTCTGGACACTTTGCATCCGCAGCTTTTTCAAGCAAATCTGGACAAAATCCACAGCTGTACAAAGGTAAATTATGTACATTCCTTAAAGTAAGACCTGAATGCTTTTTGTTTGTTCTCCTCTTGTCTGTATTCCCCTGTTCATTTATATTTTGACTGTAAGTCCTTCAAAGATAATGATCATCTTTTTGATACATGTCTGTACGGTGCTCAACCCCTATCAAGTGTGTGACTGTAACTGAGGCCCTCAGGCAACAAGAACAATACAAATAAAAAAGCTTAGATTCTTCTCTTCAGCCCAGGGCAAAGTAGTAATGTTTACAAATGCTGGTTTCCTTTTAGAGTCATGAGAAAGTAAGTCTTTTTATCCATTTGGTGCTGTAATACAGCACCAGGGCTGTACAAAATACAAAATCATCTGTACTTTATTTTCTTATTGGTGAGGGACAAAGCAAAATCAAGTGAAAGGATTGCTGTTGATTTGGTGATGGGCTTTGCTCTGCCCTTTAAGCAATAGATGTGGCAGTGCAGTCTGGAGTAAGCTGGACTCTCCAGGATGTTTTGTTCAAACTGACTTCAAAAGAAGCCTAAAATTACTCCTTTGCTTCTGTTTTTATTTCTGAAGAAGTCAAGGTTCACGCTGCAGGCATATTCATTCTTCTGGTGCTTTGCAAATGTGTTGCCCTTTTTATCTGGTCACCTGGCTTGTTTGCATATTACTACGAAATTACATGGCAAAGGGAAGTTAATGCTCTGAAGAGAACACTGATACAAACTGCAGCAGGAACTAGCCACAGCAGCAGTTTCATTACGCTGGGGTGCGATCAGGACATGCTCTACCGGCCAAGCACAGACAAGATGGATCACACATTAAACCCTTCCCCAGTGATTCAGGAGCTGTCCTTCTGCACTCTCACAGAAGCGAGCTTTACAGCATTAACCTGCAAACTTTCATACCTTCAAAGGGTGAGTCAGAAGCAGAGTTCACAAAGATTAAATAAAACTGCTCAGTTGACACCGACAGATGTCCCAAGCCGTCCCGGTGATGTACAGCTCTCCTGCCCACCTTCAGTCACGTGCTGCGTGCAACGGGAACAGACCCAGAAACATAGCCCCGAGCCAAGGAGTGATCTGTTGTTATTAAACACAGCGCAAACAATCACTTTGTGTTACGGGATGAGTTGCCCTCCAAGCACCTCTGGCCTGCTCTGTGATGATTCATTACGCCACAGAGCACTGCAGTGATTCTTTTCACCCACGCTAACTCTTCTCCACCAAAGATATCAAAAAGTAAATAGAGGCTGTAAAGTATGGTTTGAAGGAGGTCAAGGTGGGGGTCACGATCTCCCACAAGTCAAAATATGATACACTCAGTCCATCTTGGAAGTCTCTGCAGTTTCAGGTGCCTCCATAAAGCTTCCAGTTCTACTCCAGTGTCTCGTAATCAAAGGTATGGTGATTGTAGAGCTGGTCTTAGATGCAGATGGAAACCGAGGACAGGAGCACAGTGGTGTGTGTGTGTGTTTCAGAGGTCAGAGAATGGCCTCACAAAACTGATGTTCCCGGGAGCCACTGCCAAAAAGCAGCAGTCTTTTAAGGGGGGGGGGATCGAATGGCGATGGCTTTTTTGTCTTCTGCTCAGTGTTACTGCCAGAATTTCAAGCTGTGCCTTTGGGTGTCTGCATGACTCCCTGGATCCTACTGGGGAGGCCGTATCTGCTGCTTAGAAGTCCAGAAAATGCAGAGGGAAGAGGGGGGCAGGCTGGGCAGATCACAGGCTGCGTCTCTGCGCCTGCCAGCCGGTGCTGAGTGGGAGCAGGAAGCTGTGAGGCAGCTCAGCACTCCCCGCAGAGCATGGCTTTTTGAAAAACAGGAATTTTTGTACAAATGCCTAAAGCGTGAGGGACTGCTGCTTCTCAGCTCCTTCCCCATCCTCTCCAAATCACAGGGACAAAACGAAACCCAGTGGATTTATGGATTTATGGCCCTAGGGACCATATCTGCATGGCTGGACAGGGGAGGGAGGTGAGAGAACCCTCAGTGCAGCCGACTGGGAGAACAAGCAATCCCTGCTCCTCTCCTCCAGCTGTCAGAGGGGCTTAGGTGGGATGAAAAGGCAGTAGTCTGATCAGTGAAGGTGCAGTCGAGGGCTGTCATGTTGAGGCAGGTGTTCCTGTTATGAAACAGTGCTGGGAAGCAGAGATGTGATGAGTGAGCGATTCTGACAGGCTTTTCTCTGGCATGAAAACAGTTCTGAGCGAGGAAAGCTGCCTGATCTTCAGAGGGAACCTCAGTGTTCAGGAAGGAGGAGCAGGGAACTGAGCATGAGGAGCCTTCTCGTGGCTGCATGTCACAGTTTGACTGGTACCAGTTGCTGAAATCTGCCTCTGAAAAGCTGCCAGTGTAACGAGGTGACCAGTAACCCTGAAATCGAACGCGGGCAGTCGTTTTGTCAGTGGCAATGCTGATAAATGTTGGAAAAGGAGAAAGAGAAACAAACGTTTGACAAAAGGGTAGGTGGTTCTTGAAATGGGAGACATTTGGGGGAGCAAAACAGTACAAAAGGAGCCTCCCAGGTTTGGTGCCTTTCCTCTGTCAAGTATCTGATAGACCTGTTCTGTAATTTCCCCAGACGACACAGCCCTGGCTGACCTGAAGCAGGAGCTGGAGCGAGGCGGGGAGCGCCACCACCGCTCTCCCAGCAGGTCCCTCTCCGTTCCCAACCGGCCTCGGCCGCTCCAGCCGCCGCAGAGACCACCTCCTCCTGGTGAGTGCCACTTTCTTAACAGGGTGATTTTCCCAACTGAACAGGTTTTTGCCTGCCATTGCGGGGTGACAAAGCAAGTAAAGTTGTTCTGAAAAGTCAGGCTGTCCATACGCTCCCTTCCCCGTCTGTTTCAGTCCGACTACGGCTTCAGCTAGCACTGGGGGAAAGCCTGTCCTCAGGACAACAGATGCTTCACAAAGAAAGGCCCTTGTGCTAAATTTAGTGAGGATGGAGTGCCCTTTCTAACTCATCACTCAGCCAGCTGACCAGCCACTTTGCCACAATAAAAATAGTACCATTATTTATCCCTGCTGGCTTCAAAAGTTATGTTTTTTTATAGTTCTTTTGTTTCTGACTTACTTGTAATCTTCTTTCTAAAAGCTTTGACAAAATTCTTGTTCTGCACAAGCATCTGTCCTTTTCTGCTCAGCAAGCGATTCCTGCTTGTTGTTGTGTTCAGTGAGGCACGAGGAGAGTGGTGCCGTTTACCCAAGCTCTGCTCACCTGAGGGGCCATCAGTGCTCTACGGCTCCTGTTTTTATGGATGCATCTGGATGAGTGATGGTTGCTAGATCAGCATAATCATGCTGGCCTTCTGCATGACACAAGCTATGCACTGCCTTTTTTTTTTTTTTTCATCCACAAAGCCTCTCTTCTTTACATATTTTCCAGTCTTAATTTAAAAGTTCTGTCAGACTCGCTGGTATCAGTACTTCTGTGCCTGGAAGGCAGCGTTAATGCCCAGCTGAGGTACCCAAATTGTTAAACGAAAGCAAAGCTAACGAGGAAATTGCCTCCTGAGACAGTTCAAGATTTCATCGCTTTATTTTTTCACCTGAGACTAAACCAGTAGCAGTTGCAGCCCATGACTCCTCCTAGATCAAAGTGTTTTGCTCTTGGCACCAAGCCAGAGGGACTCAAGCTCCTTGGTGTCCCTCAGGAAGGTCTTGCCTAAATGTGCCCGTTGCCTGGAGGAGCAGGAGGCTGACAGCATCTCCTTCATTTCCCAAAAACCCCTTCAAAGAGCATGGGGTTTGCGCCATAGCAGGTACAATGTTGTACCAGCTGCTGAATCTAACAGGCCGTTTTTGTTCCTCTTTCAGCTGGATCATCAGGCAAAAAGTCCTCCTCGGATGGCTCCCTCTCCTCAGGAACCCACGGCACCTGCTCCATCTTGGCAACAGCAAAGCTGCTGCCTGGAGCCCCACAGCAGCCGGTGAGCCCTGCCCCTCTGCGGCCACGTGGCACCATCCCCACCTCCCCATCCACACAGGCACCGAGCATCACCCACACGATGTGCCTGTCATCATACAGGGAAGGAAATGGATTGCTTGCCTGAGCTAGAAAGGCCAAGAGGAATGTGTTGTGCTGTCAGACCAGACTGCAGGACCTGCTGCACCCCAGAAAAAAATGTATTAAGCTGACAAGGATTAGAAAGGCCAAAACGGGGGAGAGAAAACAGTGCACAACCAGGGCACTCTTGGTTTATCTTAGCATCTGTCAGAAAGCAACACCTAACTTGAATTTTGAGCACCGTGATAATGTGCTTTAAGTCTTTTCTTACCTCTTTTGGATGGGCTACGCTAGTGCCTAGCACGTGGGAAAAGTTCCCCATCGTCAGTAAGGCTGCCAGCCTGCTCAGCAGGGAAACCACGACCTGAACGTGGAAGCAGCTGCCCCCTCTCTTCTTAGGTGGAAACCCTTACACATTGAGCAAGGGATGGCTGAGGGGCCAGCTGTGGCCATCAGCCATCCGTGTATCTCCTCAGCAGCTAACCAAGACCTAATACCTTCCAAAAAACTCCCCACTGTTTCCACAGTATTCATAGATTGTTAAATAGCCACTGGCAAAACCAGAACTTTACAGGTGTGTAAGCTTAGCTGTAAGGTTACAGGTGTACCAGAAAGAACAGTTCTTTCCAGATGACTCATTCTTTTTTTTTTTTTTTTTTTTTAAAGCCTAAAGTCCGGACTGGGATAAGCAAACCTTACAACGTCAAGCAGATCAAAACCACCACAGCTGAGGAAGCAGAAGAAGCTATTAGATGTCTTATGGAAGCTAAAGGAGGTGAGCACAGCTTCGTAACGGACTTCCAAAACTCTTTAAATAAAGAAGTCTGTAGGTGTGTTTATCTTTCCCCTGTCATAGCCCAGATGCATTTATTTCTGTTCAGCAGCTCAGCTGAACACTGACACACACGTTCTTGTAAGATTGTGCTCAGTGTTATCTGTCAGGTTTGATAACGCTAGCCTTTTTTTTTCCTAGATGAGTTGTGTATTTTCTTGTAGAACCTGTTACTAGGAGCAGTTGGGTTATTTATGTCCAGATCCAGTCTGAAAAACTGAAAGATAAAGATGGGATCTTCCTCGGCTGCTTGTGTTACCTGCGAGTTGCATAAGAGATAGTTGCCGCTCCATTTATTGAATGCTCACTATTCCAAGCAGAATTTACAGAGCATGTACAGCTGTGGGGGAAATAACCTGGGTTCTACTCACAGTTGAACAGGAATCAGAGTCGTTACCTAGATAGAAGCTTGTGCCACTTTTAGCTTAAGTATCTGCAGAAAGGCTACTTCATGTATTAGGATCTGTACCAACGCCCTGGAGATAAAAGGGCAAATTAGAACAGGAAACGAGGTAGAGCTTCGTTTCTGAAGCTCCAGCCCTGTGAGCACACCCTCCAGGGCTGGAAGTAGCCTTGTTTTTGCTGATGCATATAAAAGAAAGAATGCAGGAGGTTGCTATGAGAGTTTGCAAGGCTCTCTGTTTACAAGAAAAAATTGTCCCTTTTTGTTCGTACATACAGCTAATGCAGCCTGGAACAATCCCATTTAATTAGAAATAGCTTTAAGGCATTTTGATGTTGGTTCCTCAGAGAGCGCCGTGCCTTTATCTCTGAAGTCAGATACACGCCCTGTTAAGTCTGAAATTCACATGAAGGGTTTCACTCAGCTTGTGTAAGGAAACTCACCTGGTCAGCATCACTTTCACTTGCCTGTGCTCTACCACCAGGCAGCATTCACAGTTCTCCACCAAGTGACCTCCAAGAGGTGCTCTGTGCTGTTATCTTTTTGATCCAGATCAGGAAACACGGGCAAAAGGAGACTCAGGCCTTGAGCCCAGTAGGGCAGCACCCCCAGGCAGGGTTTATCCGCTTGGCCAAATGGTGACACAGCGCTGCTGTGCTGGCATGAAGCATTTCCAACAAGGAAGGTTTTCCTTAACTGCTCTTTACAAACATAAACATTCTAGAGCCAGGCTTGCCAAGGTCCAGTTATTTCTAAACCCTACATTCCCTTCCTGAGCACTGTTCCCTTCAGGCATGCACGTTTTGGAAAACATGTTTGTGAAAGAAATCATCTTGATGCTATGTTTCTGATCAGGCCAAGCCAGTAACTGGTTTTGCTTTTCAGGATTACAGGAAGATGCGCCGAAGCCTGCTCCAGCTAGAAACCAAATGTTGACCAAAGCCGAACCTCTCCCCGGCATCACAAAATCACCGTCCTTTCCAGGGGCGCAGGCAGGACCAGCGCTTGTGCCCCACCGCCCGCCACCCAAAGTTCCAACCACAAAGAAGCCAGCCCCACTGCAAAGGACTGGAGTCAAGATGGAAAATGTGAGTTGCAGCCAAAGTCATCCAGCCTTCGTTACACAGGGCGAAGATGGCGAAAGGGGCGGGCTGTTAAAGTTTTTAGGAACCCTGTTATATAAAGTGTACCCCGTGCTTAGTCAATGGGCACTGAAATGGTTTCGTGCATTGCAGGCTTTAAGGGCATAACAACATACGGGGCAGTCAGAAAGGAAAGGAGCCTGAGTTCCCTACTTAGCTTTTTGGTTTGTTGGTCTCTTCTCTTAGATTTTGTTACTTGTCTTCTGTTTTGTCGCAACACTGTTAAGGTGAGTGGAACGGAATGTAAAAATGGCTCGTCTCCAATACTCTGCTTCCCCTCCAGATTTGGAGGGGAATGCTATCTCCAGATTGCATCATGATCATTTCACAGAATCACAGACTGGTTTGGGCTGGAAGGGACCTTAAGGACCACCCAGTGCCACCCCCCTGCTATGGGCAGGGACACCTCCCACCAGCCCAGGTTGCCCAAAGCCCCATCCAGCCTGGCCTTGAGCACCTCCAGGGATGGGGCACCCACAGCTCCTCTGGGCAGCCTGTGCCAGGGTCTCACTGCCCTCACAGTGAAGAGTTTCTTCCTTACATCTGATCTCCATCTACCCTTTTTTAGTTTAAAGCCCTTCTCCCTTGTCCTACCCCTACACCTCCTGCCAGAGTCCCTCCCCAGCTTTCCTGCAGGCCCCCTCTAGGCACTAGCAGGCTGCTGTGAGGCCTTCCTGAAGCCTTCTCTTCTCCAGGCTGAACATCCCCACCTCTTCCAGCCTCTCTTCACAGGAGGTGCTGCAGCCCTCAGATCATCTTTGTGGCCCTCCCCTGGACTCATTCTAATAGCTCTGTGTCCTTCTTGTGCTGGGGGCCCCACAGCTGAACGCAGGGCTCCAGGAGGGGTCTCACACAAGCAGCACCTGTTCCTAAGGACCACCCTTATCACTGATCTCCACCTGGACACCGAGCCGCTGGCCACAACTTTGAGTGCAAGCACCCAGCCAGTTCCTTACCCAGGGGGTGGTTCAGCTGTCAATTCCCCGTCTCTCGCCTTCAGGGACAAACATCATGTGAGACAGCGACAAGTGCTTTGCATCAGTCCGATCAGATGTCAGGTGCTCTTCCTCTGTCCACCAACACTGTAACCCTATCGTGGAAGGCCACCAGATCTGTCAGACAAGTTACTTCTAGGCCA